>NC_142513.1:40641969-40945000 GCF_057876585.1 Rhinolophus sinicus
GAAGCACAGAACTGCCTCTGTGTCCCCAAAGAGCCCTTCATTGACATTAATACCAGAAGTGGACAATAAGTATCCAGTAATGACCCTGCCATTGGGTTTCTAGGAAAGCAGGCTGAGAATATGAGCCCCTGGAAGGTAGAGGGTATAGGTGATCCTTTAAAGATGCTGGAATTTGGAACAAGTGAGGGGGTCACAGCACTGGATAGGAAAAGAGGTAGAAGGAGGGAAATTGGGAGGTCCCTATCTAGGGACAATAAGTAGATCAACTTGTGTCTTTGTTGGTGATAAGGATGGAAAGATGGAGGCCTTAAAATGAGGCTAAGGGCTCTGTGTTTATCTCAGAAACGGGGCTGGTAAAAACTTTCGAGTAAGGGAATGAGGTGAAGAAAGCAGGGTTTTAAACAAAATTAGTGATAGGGATGGAATGGGAGAGTTTATATCTACAATGTCCAATGGGCAACTGGTACAATGATTCAAGCTTTTGTAGTGATAACCTCTTCCATTCCGTGCATTGATTATAAATGTTCTTCAATTGTTCTTATTGACACGTCCTACCTAAGTAATAATAATGTTAATAATAACATGTCACACATTATTATCTTAACATTTACTGTCTTTATTATAGATCAGAAAACTGGCGTAGAGAGGTTAAATGACTTGCCCAGTGTTACAGCTGTTAAATCCAGACACAGGCATGTGGCTTCCCAGCCCAGACTGACCACTACACTGTATTGTTTCTTTCCAATCTTTTCAAAAGAGCACTATGAGCCTTGATGCATTTATTGTGGAGCCTCAGTATACCTGGCCACAGGTGGCACCTGGTAGCTTTCAAACTGATAACATACACATAAAAATAGATAGGCAAGTGATCAGGACTATTTAAAAAACAATTAGTGCAGAGCTGAAATAGCTTGTAAAATGGCTAGGGCACCAGAGTACAGTCGTGTTCATCCTAAAAACACAGTTGGTGTTTGTTTCTGGTTCCATGTTTTAGACTCACCACTAGAGAATTCCTCTAATTCCCTGACATGTGGAATAAACTGTTGGGTGACATCATAACCAGGTTGATAATATAGCAAGTAAATATCCTGGTTGCCTGGATAAGGGCCCCCTACTGTCACTCCTTTCAGAGAGTGTTGACAAAAGGTTAAGAATAAAGCTCAACCCAGGGAGTTATGTTTAATCCCTTTGGTTGTAATCTTCTATATGTGTGTGTGTTTGTGTGTGTGTGTGTGTGTGTGTGTGTGTGTGTGTGTGTGCATGCGCGCGCGCGTTTTCCTTCTTGTGCCATGGTCTGTTGTCTAGCTCTCTTCTTAGTTCTGAGGTTTTATAGGGCAGAGACCTAGTTTCTCAAACGTATTTTTTTCCATCAAGATTCTTATTATTGATGAAAACCCAACATCATTCCAACAGATGGGCCTATGTCACCAGAGGTAAAGGTTTCATCCTGGGAGCAGGGTAGAGAGTTTCATCCAGAATATATGGAGTTGTCCAGTTTAAAGCATTTAGATTTGGGGATTGAAGCTGTGGCAGGATCAGGGGATCTGATCCAGAATGACTGGCGATGATCCACAGTGTTGACCATTGGCCTTTGAGCCAGTCTCTCCTCTCAACTGTTTTGCTTGTGTTCGTGCTTCCTGCTACCAATTTGCAAAAGGAGTGTCAAATTAAAGGAAGATTTTGAAGTGCCTTGTTGGCTTATTGTAGATGTGATGGCAGGGTTTAAGTCAGCTGACCTGAGTTCATAACGTGGCTCTGCTGCCAACTGTGTCTCCCTCTCAGGCAAAGCATTCCATCATCCCCATGAGCCTTGCTCTCCTCCATCTGCAAAGTGAATATGGTGCCTACCTCCTGAGGTTGCTATGATAATTTGGATAAAGCCCTGAGCTTTATATACATGCTAATCACTCACTAGATGGAGCTACTATTAATATCAAAGAGAACATGATAGAAGATAGAGTGGGATGATGAAGATGACATAGTAATGAAAGAAAGGTGTGGTGCGGGGTGGGGTAAAATTTAGTAGTCAAATTAGATACACTATAAAAAAAATAATACAAATGTGGAACATTTTAATAAGAAAAGTACTAGGAAAAAATATAAGAGCATCTGAGACAGGTAAAATAGAAGACAAAATGTAACTGAGAATGTACTAAAAATAAGAATGTTAAATATGGCAGCAAAATGGATACAAAGGTCAGTATCACCATGCTGCTATAAACCTGGTTCTGGGGCCTTCCCCCCACACACACAACACTGGTTGCCAAAGTCGCAGTAGAGAATGGAGATTTGATATGGATATCCACAGAATGGTGAGAAGAACATCATTACCTTTAAATCAGCATTTACCTCTCCATGGGAAGTATAGTGATATCTCAGGAATAAAGGATACCATGGGACAGTGTTGGAAAAATGCATAAACAAGGTTAGAATTCTTTATTGTGGTGCTTCTCAGAGTCTTCAATATATAACTGTGACACTCCAGGAGGGGAGCTGTAATAGGAAATTGTTTTTAGACAGTGGAATTCTTATTGGGAGAGGAAAGGCATGCTGGGGAAAATGTCATAGAAATAGTCTTCTTTAGAACATATTTGGACAATGCTGTCCCCTGCTTCTTATCCTTTGGTTCATGACACATGCTGTCCCATATTTCACACCCAAACATGTTGAGTGTGTTCTTTCTGCCTGGAATTTTCCGCCCCTAGGTCTTGACATAGCTTCCTCCCCTTTCGTCATTCAGGTCTCTAATCTGATGTCCCTCCTCAGAGAGGTCTTCCCTGACCACTTAACCCCATCATTCTCCATCCCAAAGCACTTAACACTATTTGAAAAGTTCCAAGTAATGTATTTGTTACATTTTTATTGTCTGTTTCTACTATTAGAGTGTAAGTTCATTTTGTGAGCATGTTGCTGTATTATTCCTGGAGTTTAGAACAGTGTTTGGCATCTAGTAGGCGATCCATTCAAGGAATGAACACTGAACTTAAGCCTTTTTGTTAAACAGGGTGGAAGATCATGATGATCTCATGCCAATATTTATGCACCATAACACAATTCTGAAAGCAACTTACGGCGATTACTTCCTGGCTGAACTAATAGAAGCCCAAGATGAAGAGAACCATGCTGTCGTGTGTGAGGTTGGTGATTAATCCACATAGGGATACGCTTATGAGAGAAATGAGAGAAGTAAGCAACATTGCTCCTTTTTCACCCAGCGCTGCTGGGGTTGCCATCTCCTTCCTTTTCCCTATGCCCTTCCAGGTGGCATGCCAGTCCAGCGTCCAAGTTGTGGCATTACCCCCCTTCCCAGTGTTAACTGGCTTTAGGTTTTTAGGTTTTTGTGAGGTCCTCTCAGATGTCTAGGCTGCTGTAGATTCTTTGCCTGTCTCTGGAGGTAGGGGCTAGAGTTAGGGTGAGGGGAAAAGATCCTCGAGGGGTGACGACAGGTGATTTTTGAAACCCCAAGATCCTAGAGACCAGAAGTTACAAACCAACATCCTGCTGGCAGATGGATATTATTTTTTGACTTGGAAAGTAATTTTTAATTTTTTGTTTTACAAGATTTCACAATTATAGAAACTTATAAGCACCCCAATTCCCTAAATGTTAACATTTTACCATATTTGCTTTATCATTGTCTTTGCTTGCTCTCTCTCTCTAATATATTTATCTATATACCGTGTTTCCCCGAAAATAAGATCTAGCCGGACAATCAAATAAGGCCTGTCCGGCTAGGTCTTATTTTCAGGGAAACACAGTATACGGAGATAAATATATATTACATATGTTTATATATTTTTAATGAGCCATTTAAGAGCAAGTTGCAGATGTAATGCTCCTTTACCACTAAATACGTCAGGGTATATTTCCTGAAAACAAGGATGTTCTCATATAACTGTAGTACAATGATCAAGTCAAGCGGTTTCCATTCTTAAGTCCTATTATCTAATATATAGACCTTATTCAGATTTTACTGACAGTCCTGATAGTGTCCTTTATAGCAAAAGTAAATCCAGATCATTCATTGCACTCAAGTGCCATGTGTCTTCAGGCTCTTGTAATCTGTAACAACTTCCTAGTCTGTTTTTGTCTGTCATGATAATAGCAGTTTAGAAGAGCACAAGTCAGTTATTTTTTGGAATATTTCTCAGTTTGGATTTGTCCAATGTTTTCTCATGATTTGACTTAGGTTATTATGATTAGATTTTGTTTTATTAATGGATAACATTTTAAAATTAGTAAATTGTCTACAACAATTGGAATTTCTAGCTTTTCTGGAAAAATCAGGATTGTGTATTGGGTCTGCTTTGCTGCAGGGCCCTAGTGAGTTGGAGCTTTGGAGAGGCTGCCACTGCAGGTGGTTCAGGTGTTCTCTAGCCCACTCCTGTTCCCACTGTGACCCAGGGCTTCACGACCCTACAGGCTATCTTCCCTAATTTGTATCAGCCTGGCCCTGTGAGCCTATCAGTTGTGACCACTGACTCAGGACATGCCCTACAAGTGTCCCGATTGCACAGTGTCCATACGGGAAGGCTTTACTAATACTGGAGAAAAATGAAATGCACATTCTCTGGTTTGCCAGCTGTAGACCCAAAGGTCCACACCCAAGGGAAAGGGTGAAAAGGGGCAAAAAATAGAACTGGCAAGCTACTAGCTTTAGTGTATTTCAGCCCAGAGCAGTGAACAAGCTGACTCAGGACCCCAGGCAGCTGGTGTGAGCTACTGTGAAACTCTTGAGACTATCTCCCATCCTTGTCCCATGCCTGGAGGCACACTTCACCCTTACAGAATTTTAGGGAACAGTGGATTTCTTTGCATTTGCCCCACAGGATTTGATAATGAAAGTCCTAATTTTGATACCTAAACGTAAGTGTATTGAGGTATCTTTAGGCCTTTATATTACTTTGAGCCTGCTAAAGTAGGCCTTCCTGAAAAAAACCATGATGGCATTATACCTCATGCCACTCCATCTGAAGCTTTGGGAATTGTTAAGAACTGAAAATACTGAAATAGAGATATTCAGGGGGGTCTGCCCAGTGGTATGGAAAAATTGTCCGACTGAAAACAATAGACTGTTAGCACTTTAGGGTCATTAGGGAATGTGTGGTGACTGTTCAGCTTTAGGAAAGGTGAGGCTGTGACCATGTGCTATAAGAAATGTGAGGAAGAAAGAAGGTCCAAGATGGTGGAATAGGTAAACTCGATGTCTGCCAGCTCCCATGATCATATTATAATTACAAATAAATAATAGGACAGTCAGCCTCAAGTCATCTGAAGAGTACCTCAACAGAACCCTTATAATTAAGGATATAAAGAAGAGACCGGTTGAGACTGGTAGGAGGGAAGGAGACATGAAACAAGCTGACCCCAAACCCATGGAGAGTGGTTGAGCACTGGGAAGGACATCTCAGCAGCGGAGATCCATCTGGAAGAGTAAAGAGTCCATCCCCACACCAGGCTCCCCAACCCAGGGGTCCTGTGCCGGGGAGGAGTCCCCACAACATGTGGCTGTGAAAAATCAATGAGGACTCTATCTATTCCAGTGAGACAGAAGGCAGCTGGAAACCTAGACATCCTACAAAAGGCCTGTGCACAGACTTACTCGCTTGCAAGCACTCTCCCTGGGCTTCGATGGAGGGGCAGCAAATCGAGAAATGCCAGAGATGTACAGGGAAAGATGGAGTTGTGTGGCTGCAGGGTGAGGACTAGAGGGACAGCTGCCGTTATCTCTATGTGGAGCCCATCTCATATGTAACCTACGGGGGGAGGGGGGAGAGGCGCCATCTTTCCTGTATTGAACCCTCCCCCACAGGGCCAAATCTGAGACTGCATTGGTCTAATAAAATCTGTGTGTGCCTGATCTTGGTGACACCCTGGGACCCCACCCTGCCCACTTAGTGTGGCATTGCCCTGGGCACTCTTAGCACCTAGGCAGTCATCTCACACAACACACTGCAGGAAGCTTCTACAACAAAGGATGTCCCATAGAAGCCTGGGAAACTTGGGGACAGTGAGCAGCCCCAGCTTGTGCTGCAGCCTTTCTGCCATGGCTCTCAGAAATCTATTGGTCCAAGGTGAGTGGTGGCAGGTGGCAGTTTTCTCTGGTCATTTTGCGAAGTGGCCACAGGCTCTGCACTGGCACAAGAACTGAACATACATTAACTTTGTGAAAACCACCGGCTGCACCCCAGTGAATCCCTGAGACCCCACCCCACCCAACTCAGGTGGCATCACTGGAGGCACTGTCAATACCAGGTCAACCAGACAGGCCTGCATACCTAAGGAGTCTCATTCAGCAGCTAAGCCTTATGGCCAACCCGCAGGTGGCAGCAGACCTGGGAGTGGCCTTGGCTGTTTGCTAAGCTGCACCAGGCCTGATACTGGTGGCAGCAGCCTTGGTTCACAGCAAGGCCAACCCACATGCCTTCAGGTCCAGTACAGGCAGCAACCAACTGCCTATAGCTTTGTAGCTCCTACCAGGTAGCTGGGGCCAGACAGAAGCAAGGCTGAAACTAGCCTGCATGGGAGCCCCTCCCCAGAGGCACCAGAAACAACACACCAGAGGCTGACCACACCAGAGCATTACCTGATTAGCCACACAAATGCTACAAGCAAAGGGTGGTCTCAACAGGCACAAGAATGCACTGGGTCAAATCCCACTCTGAGGCGTCAGCTCCACACAGCAGCTCATATACTGTGGGCATAGTCAATCCTCACAGACAGTCAGCCTGAGAGTCAGTCTCAACCACTGACATGCCAAAAGAAATCCTGGCTCAACTACAACAGGAGAATACACATAAGGGATACTCCTGGAACATGCACATGTATCAGGGAGATTGCACCACTGAACCATGCAGGCCACCTACTATATAAGGCCACCAGGCAAAGACTGAGAGACATATGAGATCTACCTAATTCATAGAAGCAAGTAGAGAGGCAGCCAGAATGAGGAAAAAATGAAACATGTCCCAAATGAAAGAACAGGAGAAAACTTCCAGGAAAAAAAACAAAACAAAAAACTAAATGAAATGGCGGCAACCAACCTACCAGAGACACAGTTTAAAATACTTGTTATAAAAATGCTTAAGGAACTTAGTCAGAACTTCAACAAAGAGATGGTAAGCATAAAGAAGGACATAGAAACCATGAAAAAGAACCAGGCAGAAATGAATATGATAACTGAAATGAAAAATACACTAGAAGGAATCAACAGCAGATTAGATGAAGCAGAGGATTGAATCAGCGATTTAGAAGACAAGGTAGCAGAAAAAAACCCATTTGGGACAACAGAAAGAAAAAAGAATTTAAAAAAATGAGATAGTTTAAGGGACCTCTGGGACAACATCAAGTGTAACAACATTCACATCATAGGAAAAGAGAAGGAGCAAGGGATCGAGACTTATTTGAAGAAATAATGACTGAAAACTTCCCTAACCTGGTGAAGAAAATAGACATTCAAAGCCAGGAAGTGCAGAGAGTCCCAAACAAGATGAATCCAAAGAGGCCCATACCAAGACAAATCATAATTAAAATGACAAAGGTTAAAGACAAAGAGAGAATCCTAAAATCAATAAGGGAAAGACAGATAGTTATTTACGGGGAGCTCCCAAAGACCATCAGCTGATTTTTCAACAGAAACTTTGCAGGCCAAGGAAGTGGAGGGAAATATTCAAAGTGATGAAAAGTAAGTTCCTACAACCAAGATTATCCAGCAAGGCTAACATTTAAAACTGAAGGAGAGATAAAGACCTTCCCAGACCAAAAAATGCTAAAAGAATTCATTACCAAGCCAGTATTATAAGAAATGTTAAAGGGACTTCTTTAAGAGGAAGAGAGAAATTAAACAAACAAAGAAAAAAATATAAAAAATATGAATAATAAAATGGCAATAACTATATACTATCGTTAATCACTTTAAATGCAAATGGATTAAATTCTCCGATCAAAAGACATAGGGTAGCTGAATGGTTAAGAAAATAAGACCCATACATGTGCTGTCTACAAGGAATCCACCTCAGATTGAAAGACACACAAAGGCTGAAAGGAAAGGGATGGAAAAAGATATTTTATGCAAATGATAATTTTAAAAAAAATTCTGGGTTAGCAACACTAATACCAGGCAAAAAAGACTTTAAAACAAAGTCTATAATAAGAGACAAAGAAGGACATTACATAATGATAAAGGGAACAGTTCATCTAGAGAACATTACCCTAGTAAACATCTATGTATCGGAGCACCTAAATATGTATATAAAACAAATATTGACCAACATAAAGGGAGAAATAGACAGTAATACAATCAATGGGACTTTAACAGCCCATTGACACCAATGGACAGATCTTCACAAAGAAACAGCGGCCTTAAGTGACATACTACACCAGATGGATTTAATTGATATTTTAAGAGCATTCCACTGCAAAGCAGCAAAATATATATTCTTTTCAAGTGCACATGGAACATTTTCCAAGTATGATCACATATTAGACCACAAAATGAGTCTCAATAAATTCTAAAAGATTGAAATTATATCAAGTATCTTCTCTGACCATAACGGTATGAAACTAGAAGTCAACCCCCTCTCCCCAAAGCCCTAAAAATACACAAACACATGGAGACTAAATAACATGCTACTAAACAATGAATGGGCTACCAATGAGATTGTCAAAGAAATCCAAAGGTACACCTTTAGACAAATGAAAATAAAATAACAACAACCCCAAATCTATGGGACACAGCAAAAGCTGCTATGAGGGAAATTCATAGCAATATAGGCCTACCTCAAGAAACAAGAAAAATGTTAAACAATCTAACTTTACACCTAAGGGAACTGGAAAAATAACAGCAAACAAAGCCCAAAGTGAGTAGAAAGAAAGAAACAATAAAGGTTAAAGTGAAAATAAGCAAAATAGAGGCTAGAAAAAAAAAATACAAAGGATCAATGAAATGAAGAGCTGGTTCTTTGAAAAGATAAACAAAATTGATAAATCTTTAACCGAGTCATCAGGAAAAAAGAGAGAGGAACCAAATAAATAAAATCAGAAATGAAAGATGAGATGTAACAATGGACACCACAGAAATACAAAAGATTTTAAGAAAATACTATGAGCAGTTATATGCCAACAAGTTGGGTAACCTGAAAGAAATGGATAAATTCCTAGAAGCATACAATTTTGCAAGGCTGAATCAAGAAGAAACAGAAAATCTGAACTGACCGATTATTACTAATGAAATCGAATCAGTAATCAACAAGCTCCCAAAAAAACAAAAATCCTGGACTAGATAGCTTCACAGGTGACTTTTACCAAACATTGAAAACAAGAATTAACATCTATTCTCAAACTATTCCAAAAAATTTAAGAGGAGGGAAGTCTCCCACACTCATTCTACACTGCCACCATTACCCTGATTTCAAAACCAGAGAAAGACATTACAAGAAAAAAGAAAACTGTAGGCCAATATCCCTGATTAACATAGATGCAAAAATACTCAACAAAATATTGGTAAACGAAATTCAGCAATACATTACAAAGATCATACACTACAATCAAGTGGGTTTTATTCCTGGTATGTAAGTTTGGTTTAATATCCACAAATCAATTAACGTGATACACCACATAAACAAAATGAAAAATCAAAATCGTATGCTCCTGTCAATAGATGCAGAAAAAGCATTTGACAAAATCCAGTATCCATTTATGGAAAAAAAAAAAAAAAGAAAAAGAAAACTTCAGCAAAGTGAGAAGAGAATATATCTCAACATAATAAAAGACATATATGACAAACCCACAGGTAACATCATAGTCAAAGGGGAAAAGCTAAAAGCATTCATGTAAGATCATGAACAAGACAAAGATGTCCACTTTCATCACTTTTATTCAACACAGCAATCAGGCATCTAAATTGGAAAGGAAGAAACAAAACTCATTATTTGCAGATTACATGATGCTATATAGAGAGAACCCCAAAGATTCCACCAAACAAAAAGTATTAGAACTGATAGATGAATTTAGTAAAGTAGCAGAATTCAAAATCAATGTTCTGAAATAGGTTGCATTTTTATGTACCAATAATGAACTATTGAAAGAGAAATGAAGAAAACAATCCCATTTACAATTGCATCAATCAATCAATCAATCAATAAAATATCTAGGAATAAATTTAACCAAGGAAGTAAAAGACCTGTACCCAGAAAATTACAAGACATTGAAGAGAGAAATTAAAGAAGATACAAATAAATAGAAGCATATACCATGCTCATGGATAGGAAGAATTGACATTGTTAAAATGTCCTTATTACCCAAAGCAATCTACAGATTCAGTGCAACCTGTATCAAAATACCAAAGGCATTCTTTACAGAACTAGAAAAAATAATCCTAAAATTTACATGAAAACATAAAAGACTCTGAATAGCCACAGTAATCCTGAGAAAGAAGAACAAATGTAGAGCAATCATGCTACCTGATATCAAACTACAGTGGTACCTCGGTTTTCGAACGTAATCTGTTCCGGAAGAACATTTGAATTTTGAAACATTTGAAAACCGAGGTACGGTTTCCCCATAGAAAGTAATGCAAAATGGATTAATCCGTTCCAGACCTTTAAAATCAACCCCTAAAACTGCAAGTTTAGCATGAATTTTACTATCTAATGATACCCTAGATCCATAAAATTTATGGCATTTGTGGGCTGGCCCGGTGGCTCAGGTGGTTAGAGCTCCATGCTCCTAACTCCGAAGGCTGCCGGTTCGATTCCCACATGGGCCAGTGGGCTCTCAACCACAAGGTTGCCAGTTCAATTCCTTGAGTCCCGCAAGGGATGGTGGGCAGCGCCACCTGTAACTAAGATTGAACACAGCACCTTGAGCTGAGCTGCTGCTGAGCTCCCGGATGGCTCAGTTGGTTGGAGTGCGTCCTCTCAACCACAAGGTTGCCGGTTCGACTCCCACAAGGGATGGTGGGCTGTGCCCCCTGCAACTAGCAACGGCAACTGGACCTGGAGCTGAGCTGTGCCCTCCACAACTAAGACTGAAAGGACAACAACTTGAAGCTGAACAGCACCCTCCACAACTAAGATTGAAAGGACAACAACTTGACTTGGAAAAAAGAAGTCCTGGAAGTACACACTGTTCCCCAATAAAGCCCTGTTCCCCTTCCCCAATAAAATCTTAAAAAAAAAAAAAAAAAAAATTTACAACAACAAAAAATTATGGCATTTGTAAACCGAAATGTTTGTCAATGGAGACGTTCGAAAACCGATGTACTACTGTATTCTACAAGGTTACAGTGATCAAAACAGCATGGTATTGGCATAAAAACAGACACACAGATCAATGGAACAGAAGAGAGAGCCCAGAAATGAACCCACTCCTATATATTTATGACAAAGGAAACAACAGTATACACTGGGGTAAAGACGGTCTATTCAATAAATGGTGGTGGGAAAACTGTACAGACACATGCAAAAAAAAAAAAACAACAAGAAAGAAACTGGACCACCTTTTTACTCCATATACAAGAATCAACTCAAAATGGATTAAAGACTTAAATGCAAGACCCCAAACCATAAAAGTCTTA
The DNA here is from genome assembly GCF_057876585.1 of Rhinolophus sinicus. Classification (NCBI taxonomy): domain Eukaryota; kingdom Metazoa; phylum Chordata; class Mammalia; order Chiroptera; family Rhinolophidae; genus Rhinolophus; species Rhinolophus sinicus. Next base: position 40,653,545 of record NC_142513.1, read on the forward strand.
GAAGAAAATATACTTGTAGGAAGTAAACTCTCAGACATTATCGTTAGTAATATTTACTGATATATCTCCTCAGGCAAGGGAAACAAAAGAAAAATATAAGCACATGGGACTACATCAAACTTAAAAGGTTTTGTACAGCAAAGGAAACAAAACAAGAAGACATCCTACTGAATGGGAGAAGATATTTGCCAATGATACATGTGATGAGAGATTAATATTCATAATTTATAAAGAACTCATGCAACTCAACACCAAAGAAACAAGCAATCCAATTAACAGATGGTCAGAGGACCTTAATAGTCTTTTCTTCAAAGTAGACATACAGATAGCAACAAACAAATGAAAAGATGCTCAACTAATCATCAGAAAACTGCAAATTAAAACCACAATGAGATATTCCCTTACACCTCTCAGAATGGCCATCATCAACAAATCAACAAACAACATGTGTTGACGATGATGTGGAGAAAAGGGAACCTTTATGCACTGTTGGTGGGATTGCAAATTGGTGCAGTCACTATCAAAAACAGTATGAAAGTTCCTCAAAAAATTAAAAATAGAACTACCTTGTGAACCAGTAGTTCCACTCCTGGGTATTTATCCAAAGAAATCCAAAACACTAACTCAAAAAGATATATGCACCCTTATGTTCACTGAAGCATTATTTACAACAGCCAAGATATGGAAACAACCAAAATGCTCATCAATAGATGATTGAATAAAGAAATTGTGATACATATATACAATGGAATAATACTCTGTCATGAAAATGAACGAAATCTTACCAGCTGTCACAACTGATAGATCTAGAGGGTATTATGCTAAGTAAAATAAGTCAGACTGAGAAAGACAAATACCATATGATCTCACTTATATGTGGAATATAAAGAAAAACAAACAGACAGAAACAGACTCATAGCTGCAGAGAACAAACTGATAGTTACTAGATAGGAGGAGGGTTAGGCAGCTGCATGAGAAAGGTGAAGGGATTAAGAGGTGCAAATTGGTAGTTACAAAATAGTCACAAGGATGTACAGCATGGAGAATATAATCAATGATATTGTAAAAACTAAGTATGGTGTCAGGTGGGTACTAAACTTCTTGGGAGAAGATCACTTCATAAATTATATAAATGTCTAACCACTATGCTATACACCTGAAACTAATACAAAATAATAGTGAATGTCAACTATAATTTTAAAAATAGTCGTGGGGATGTAAAGTACATCATAAGGAATATAGTCACTAATATCGTAATACCTATGTATAGGGTTCTCGCATCCTGAACGAAAAGAGCTGTGGGAAACAAGAAGGGTGGCACAGGGTTAAGAAAGACAGTAGTCAAGAGTAAGCCAAGGGACTCAAGCCTTAAGGACTGAGCCCCGAATCTGGCCAAAGCGTAGCTTTTATTCGGTAACTAATGAGGATGTAAAGCTTGTTAAGCTCAAGATCTGTGACTTTGTGCCTGCTGGCTGTTTTCTCGAAAGTCCCCATTGTGCTCCAGAACGTACTGTGCCTTCACACACACGCAAAACCCCAGGGGATAAAGGAGAGGGGCCAATATTATTCCATCAGGTCTTAGTCTGCCGAGACATCCCCTCAAGGGAGCTTTATCGATATCTTTTCATCGAGTCTCAGTTTGCTGAGGCACTCCCTTGTTAAATCCTGGGAGAAGAGTGGGGAACAAACGGTTCGGCAGCTGTAAGGCAACACAGGCTCAGATGGGTAATTGACTTATTGGAGTTATCACTTTGTGAGGTATGTAAATGTGTAACCACTATGTAGTTTTGTATAGCTGAAACTAAAAAAGGAAGGAAAGAAGAAAGGCAGGAAGGCAGGAAGGCAGGAAGGCAGGAAGGCAGGAAGGCAGGAAGGCAGGAAGGCAGGAAGGAAGGAAGGAAGGAAGGAAGGAAGGAAGGAAGGAAGGAAGGAAAAAATGTAAGGAAAGTATTTTAAAGCAGTGGTACTCAAACCTAACCACATATTGAAATTACTTCTTGGGCTGATTAGGTTACAGATTACTGGGACCCACTCCCACCCTTTCTGATCCAGTATGGGCCTGAGAATTTGCATTTCTTACTGGTTCCTGGTACTGATGGTGCAGGTATCACCTTTGAGAACTCAGTTTTAAAGAAATGAAGCTTTCTCCAGTCAAGACGGCAGAGTATTTAAACACTATACTCCCCTTCTCCCAACAACCACATCAAAATTACAATTGAACTTCAGAACAACCATCATTGAGTATTGCCTGAAGACTAGCTGAGCAGATGTCCAATAACTAAGGATATACAAATTAAGTCATTTCGAGACTGGTAGGAAGGGCAGAGATACTGAATGGCTGGTCCCACACTAAAGTATGATGGTTAAAAATCAAGAGGGATATCTTGGCTTCAGAGATCCCCCCTGAGGAGTGAGGGGTCCCAACCCTATACCACACTCCTCAGACCAGGGTTCCAGTGCCAGGCAGAGAAGTCCCATAACCTCTCTTCTGAAAGACCCAATAATTCCACTTCCCCTCCCTGGTGATTCCCTCAGACCCTGCCCCACTCAACTTTCAGGTCCACCCAAGCTACAAACAGCTTGTCTTGGCTCAGGCTATGGACTTTTCAAAAACCTCTCAAATGTTCATAAACCAAAATTAGGCAGTATCTGGCCTCACTGTGCCTTGTACCTCTTGTTAAGCAGCGCCATGTCTAGCACTAGTGGCAGCCACCCTTGGTTTACATCATAGCCTCTCCCAGGCACCTTTCAGCCCAGCATAAGTGGCAACCATCTGCAAATTCCTTTGTAGCTCATACCAAATATCCCTGGGCAGTGCACAGGCAGTGGCTGACCAGGGCCTGCACTAGAGCCCCTCCCAAGAGGCCCCAGAACCAACACACCCACTATCAGCTTCAGACCACACCAGCATCCAACACCTATCTTAAGAGCAGCAAGAGAATAGCACTTAGTTATCTACAAGGGAGATCCCATAAGATTGCTGATTTCTCAATAGAAACTTTGCAGGCCAGAAGGGATTGGCACGAAATGTTTAAAGTCATGAAAAGCAAGGACCTACAACCAAGATTACTCTACCTAGCAAAGCTCTCATTAAGAATCAAAGGACAGATAAAGAGCTTCCCAGACAGGAAAAAGCTAAAGGACTTCATCACCACCAAACCAATATTACAAAAAATGTTAAAGGGACTTCTTTAAGAGGAAGAAGAAGATGGAGAAGGATAAGGAGGAGAAAAGGATAAAAAATTTGAATAATAAAATGGCAATAACTACATATCTATCAACAATTACTTTAAATGTAATTGGATTAAATGCTCCAAATAACAGACAGAGGGTGGCTGAATGGGTAAGGAAAAATGACCCTTACATGGGCTGCCCACAAATGTCTCACTTCAGATCAAAAAACACACCAACTGAAAGTAAAGGGATGGAAAAAAGATATTTCATGAGAATGGAAATGGAAGAAAAAAACCAAAAATCTGGGGTAGCAATACTTAATACCAGACAAAATAAACTTTAAAACAAAGGCCATAACAAGAGACAAAGAAGGACCCAGCAATTCCATTTCTCAGTATTTATCTGAAGAAACCCAAGACACTACTTTGAAGGGACATATGCATCCACATGTTCATTGAAGCGTTATTTACAATAGTTAAGATATAGAAGCAACCTGGGTATCCATCAATGGATGAATGGATAAAGAGGAGGTGGGATATATATACAATGGAATATTATTCAGCCATAAAACAGAATGAAATCTTGCCATCTGCAACAATATGGATAGACCTAGAGGGTATTATGCTAAGTGAAATAAGTCAGACAGAGAAATAAGATACCATATGATTTCACTTATGTGTTTAACTTAAAGAAGAAAATAAACGAACAAACAAAACAAAAACAGACTTCTAGATACAGAGACCATTTTGACTGTTGCCAGATGGGAGGGGGTTGGGGGAGGTGGGTAAAAAAGGGGAAGGAATTAAAAAGTACAAATTGAGGGCAGCTGGATGGCTCAGTTGGTTAGAGCATGAGCTCTGAACAACAGGGTTGCCAGTTCAATTCCCACATTGACCAGTGAGCAGTGTCCTCCACAACTAGATTGAAGACGAGCTGCCGCTGAGCTTCCTGAGGGATGGCTGGATGGCTCAGTTGGTTACAGTGTGAGCTCTTAACAACAAGGTTGCTGGTTCAATTCCCGCATGGGATGGTGGGCTGTGTTTCCTGCAACTAAAGATTGAAAACAGCGATTGGATTTAGAGCTGAGCTGCGCCCTCCACAACTAGATTGAAGGACAACGACTTGGAGTTGATGGGCCCTGGAGAAACACACTGTTCCCCAATAAAAAAATTTTTTTTTTTTTAAAAAGTGCAAATTGATAGTTACAAAATAATCATGGGGTTCTAAAGTACTTGTATATGGGATCTGACAATTAAGTGTGAACTCATCCTAGAAAAAATGCTACATATCTCATTGCTGAATATCACTATAGTCACCTTCAAAGTACTCCCCTTGGGAAGCTATGCACCAATGCCAGTGCCTAATCCATCCTTCAAAGCAATTTTGGAACTTTTTCTGGAATGGCCATCAGAGCTGTCGTATTACACTTGATGTCATCAAAATATCTTGCTTTCGATGTTTCCTTTATCTTTGGATAAAGAAAGAAGTCATTGGGGGCCAGATCAGGTGAGTAGGGAGGGTGTTCCAATATAGTTATTTGTTTACTGGCTCAAAACTCCCTCACAGACAGTACTGTGTGAGCTGATGCATTGTCGTGATGCAAGGGCCGTGAATTGTTGGCGAAAGTTCAGGCTGTCTAACTTTTTCATACAGCCTTTTCAGAACATCCAAATAGTAAACTTGGTTAACTATTTGTCCAGTTGGTACAAATTCATAATGAGTAATCCCTCTGCTATCAAAAAAATGTTAGCAACATCGTTTTGACTCTTGATTTGGACTGATGGAGCTTTTTTGGTAGTGGAGAATTGGCTGACTTCCATTGTACATTTTAACGCTTTGTTTCAGGGTAGGGTTTCCAGGTGGGAATTCCCACCCATTCTCAGGAATTTTTTTTGCTTTCCTCTTCCCGAATCCTGAGATATAAACTGTTTTCTGTTCTCCACAATGAATCGTTTCCACAAAGTGATGGCCGATACTACCAACCACCTGGGTTCAAGGAGCTGATTTTCCTGATTTCCCGACCAACTTTTCTCAGGATTTGGAAACAGGAAAGTGAAAAAAATTCCTGAGAACGGATGCGAATTCCTGTCTGGAACCCCTATTTCAGGGTCATTTTGGTACACCCATGTTTGTTTTACTTTTATTTGTTTTTTAAGTGTGTTTTTCCAGGACCCATCAGCTCCAAGTCAAGTACGGTGGTACCTCAGTTTTCAAACATCTCCATTGACAAACATTTCAGTTTACGAACGCCGTAAATTTAATAGATCTATGGTATCATTAGATAGTAAAATTCATGCTAAATTTTCAGTTTTAAGGGTTGATTTTAAAGGTCTGGAACGGATTAATCCTTTTTGCATTACTTTCTATGGGGAAACTGCCTTGGTTTTTTAGCGTTTCAGAACTCAAACGGTCTTCCAGAATGGATTACATTAGAAACTGAGATACCACTGTAGTTGTCTCAATTCAGTTGTGGAGGTCCCAGCTCACAGTGGCCCATGTGGGAATCGAACCGGCAACCTCATTATTAAGAGCACTGCGATCTAACCAACTGAGCTAACTGGCCGCCCCGGGTACACCCATGTTTTATCATCAGTAATAACATGGCCCAAAACATCGTCTTGCCTCTCTGAAAGGTGTTGGCAAATTTCGACTCTCCTTTGCTTTTGTTCATTGGCGAGCTCCTTCGGGACCATTTTTGCACACACCTTTCTCATGCCAAGATGTTCAGTTAAGGTTTTCCTAACTGTTTCTCTATTGATGTTTACTTGGTCTGCTATGCTTTTCACAGTCAGCCAATGATTTTGATACATACTTTGACAAATTTTTGCAATGTTTTTGTCAGTTCTGTTTTTTCCTGGCTGCCCTGACTTCTCTTCATCAGCGACGCATTCTCTCCCCTCAGAAAAATATTTAATTCATTTGCACACTGCCGTTTTCTTCATGGCATTATCCCCATAACCTTGGACTAACGTGTCCCTGATTTCACTTCCACTCTTGCCAAGTTTAATAAGAAATTTAATGCTTGTTCGTTGCTCTAATTCAAGCTCAGACATTCTCGTGATGGCACACAAAAACATGTAACAAAAATAATGAACGCCACTCAGTAAGACACCACCACACATCAACAAGAACACAGCTGTGAGACACTGATATACCAAGGTTATGAAACCTTATCGAGCTGTTTGTACGGTGCTTCCAATGTAAGCACACAGTGGCAAATTCGCGAACTTAATTGTCAGACCATGTAGCGTAGGAAATACAGTCAATAACATTGCAATAAGTATGTATGATATCAAATGGGTACTAGATTTATCGGGGTGGTCACTTTGTAAGTTATATAAATGTCTAATCACTGTGTTGCACACCTAAAACTAATATAATATTGTATGTGAACTGTAATTGAAAATTTTTTTAAAATACTGAAAAAATAAAGGAATGAACTTTCCTTTCGTACGAGTATAGCTTGTTATTGGCTTGTATACAGGGACCTCACAAAGTTAGCATTTTGTTGATAGCTTTAGAAATGGAGATCAGGAAGCAATTCAAATGTGAGATAAGATGTTCTTTTTGTATCACATGAGAAATATAGAGGCCTTTGAAAGAGGTTTATCTAAGCTTGGACTGAAGATTATTTTTGACAACAAGATAATCTTATTTTGAATGAATTTTTGTGCTTCACTTTTGCATGTAATAATTAAACACTGATACAACCGTTGGGTGCTCAGCCCTGTACTTGAATATTTCATTCATGGAATTCCAAGGTTCAGGCAAAGATGACCACAGATTACATTTTTTTTCAAGTGGATATTTGACTTCATTTTAAAAACAACTTTGTGCCAGTTTATTAAAAAAACATGCCAAGACAGGAATTTAGCAGTTGTACTTTTATGATGATTTGTTTAGGGCGTTTATTATTTTTTATACACTCATTTCTCATCTACAAAACTGTAAGGGCTATTTAAAGAACATTACTTTTCTTGAAAAACTTGGAATCAAAAGTTCTCTTATATTGATAATGTGATCAGTGGTCCTCAAGCTTGGTATGTACGAGAATCACCTGGGAGGCTTTTAGAATATCTCATGCCAAGGAACTTGTATCCAGAATATATAAAGAACTCATACGGCAATAAAGAGATAAATAACCCAAATAAAATACAGGCAAAGGATTTGAATAGACATTTCTCCAAAAGTATACAAATGGCCAATAAGCACATGAAATGATGTTTGACATCTTGAGTCATTAGAGAAATTCAAATCAAAACCACAATGAGATAACACTTTGTACCTGCCAGGATGATTATAGTAAAAGAGAAGGATAATAGCAAGTGTTGACAAGGATGTGGAGAAACTGGAACCCTCATACAGTGTTTCCCCAAAAATAAGACCTAGCCGGACAATCAGCTGTAATGCATCTTTTGGAGCAAAAATTAATGTAAGACCTAGTATTATATTATATTGTATTATATTAATTATATTACATTATATAAGACCTGGTCTTATATTATAGTAAAATAAGACTGGGTCTTATATTAATTTTTGCTCCAAAAGATGCATTAGAGCTGATTGTCTGGCTAGGTCTTATTTTCAGGGAAACATGGTACATTGCTGGTGGCATTGTAAAATAGTGTACCACTTTGGAAAATAGTCAGACATTTCCTCAAAAATTAAATATAGAATTACCATTTGAATGAACAGATCCACCTCTAGAATTGAAAACACATGTGCATACTAAAATATGTACACAAATGTTCATAGCAGCATTATTCATAATAGCCAAAAAGTGGAAACAGCCTAAATGTCCATCTGCTGATGAATGGATAAAGAAAAGGTGATACAGGTAACCCTGTATAACATGGCACTTCTATAACACGGTTTCACTCTAACACGGTTTGAGAATTAGAGAAATCCCCAAATAACACGGAACATAATAAAAGCTTTTAAGAGCAAAAGATATCTAATTTGAAATTTTTCATTCAAGCGTGGATGTTGTATCAGATTTGACCGCAGAATTTTAAAATTTATTAGAATTTTAAATCTATTTTGTTCGTGGAGTATTAAGTTCAGAGGATGAAGATATCTCGTCAAAAAGAAAACGCCCTCGGTTAATGGTGCTTAGAAATGATGACGAAGAAAACATTATTTAATACATATTAATATGTTATACTTTTGGGGAAAATTGCTTTAGTAAAGATATTTCTCTTAATTATAAAATTATAATAGTATGGAACCTAATGGAAATAATAGGGAATGAAATACTGATACATGTTACAACATATTTGAACTTTATACTAAGTGAAAGCAGCCAGACAGAAAGACCACATGTTGTATAATTCCATTTAAATGAAAGCCCAGAATAGGCAAATCCATAGAGACAGAAAATAGATTAGTGACTAGAGAAAGATGGGCATGGAAATGACTAATAATGCATATGGGGTTTCTTTTTGGGGGGATGAAAATGTTCTGGAATTGGATAGTGGTGATAGTGTATATTTTTGTGAATATACTAAAAACCACTGAATTGTATACTTTTTACAGGTTTATTTTTATGGTAGGTAAATTGTATCTCAATTTTTAAAAATCCCGATCCTAGGAAGCCCTTAGAGCAATTAAATCAATCTTTTTGGGATACAATCAGCATTTTAAAAAAGTTACCATGTGATTCCAGTGTGTAGTCTAGGTGGTGAAAATGTATCTACATAATGGAAAACTGATCTGGTATAGAATGGGTTGAATTTAGAGAGATATGGGCATTAGTTTCTTAAGGTGAGAACTGGCCCTAAAATTTAGATTATTAGGTACTAGTTCATAATAGTTGTTTCTTCTGCTTTGAAAGAGTTTTTATTTTTATTTTTTTCATATTAAATTTTTTGTATTTTCCTTTAAGGACTTGCGATCACACATTATCATTTGACCTATAGCTTCAGGCTAATGACAAAAGGAAGGGTCAAGAAGCATTTGGCTCAGGCAACACCATTTTGAAAAACTACATACGTGTATATCTTTACATGATGGGGAAGAAATTCTAAAAGTAATATGATTCATACAAAACCCAGTAAAGACTTTTAATGACCAAAGTATATGAATCCAGTTTACTCAAGTCTTTGTTTTTTGAAGAAGACTTTTATTTTTTTCCAGCTTCATTGACATATAATTTACATATAACATTGTGTAAATTTAAGGTGTACAATGTGTTGATTTGATAAACTTACATATTGCAAAGTGATTACCGCCATAGTTAGAGCATTAGCTAACACCTCCATCACGTCACATAATTACCAATTCTTTTTTGTAGTGAGAACATTCAAAATCTACTCTCTTAACTTTCAAATATATAATACAGTATTATAATCACCATGCTTGTACACTAGATCTAGGGAACTTATTTGTCTTATAACTGGAAGTTTGTGTTTTTTGACCAATATCTCCCCATTTCCATCACCCCAACCCCCAAGCCCCTGGTAACCATAATTCTACTCTGCTTCTATGAGTTTAGCTTTTTTAGATTCCTCATATAAGTGATATCATACAGTATTTGTCTTTCTCTGTCTGACTTATTTCACTTAGCAGAACGCCATCAAGGGCCATCCATGTTACTGCAAATGGCAAGTATTCTTTCTTTCTCATGGCTGAATTATATTTCATTGTGAATGAGTGGATGGATGGATAGATAGATATAGATGTATAGATAACAGATATCACATTTTCATTATCCATTCATCTGTTGATGGACACTTAGGTTATTTTCATAACTTAGCTATTGTGGGTAACGTTATAGTGAATATGGGAGTGCAAATACCTCTTTGAGATTCTGTTTTCATTTCTTTTGCATGTATACCCAGAAGTGGGATTGTTAGGTCATATGGTAGTTCTATTTTTAATTTTAAGAAACCTCCATACTGTTTTCTATAGTAGCTATGCCTATTTACATTTCCCTCAACAGTGCACAAAGGTTCCCTTTTCTTCATATTCTTGCCAACACTTATTACCTCTCGTCTTTTTGATGATAGCCATTCTGACAGGTGTGAGGTGATATCTCATTGGGAATTTGATTTGCATGTCCCTGATGAGTAGTGATGTTGAGTATTTTTTCATGTACCTGTTGGCTATTTGTATGTCTTCTTTGGAGAAAAGTCTATTCAGGGCCTCTGCCCATTTTTAAATTGGATTTTTCTTGTTGAGTTGTATGAGTTGTTTGTATATTTTGGATATTAACCCTTTATCCAATATATGGTTTGCAAATATTTTCTCACATTCCATAGATTATCTTTTCATTTTGTTGATTATTTCTTTGCTGTGCAGAAGCTTTTTGGTTTGGTGTAGTCCCTCTTATTAATTTTTGCTTTCATTGCTTGTGCTTTCGGTGTCATATCCAAAAAAATCATTCCCAAGACCAATGTCAAGGAGCTTCTTTCCTATATTTCTTTCAGGAGTTCAGTTGCAAGTCTTGTGTTTGTCTTTAATCTATTTTGAGTTAATTTTTGTGAGTAATTTAAGATAGATGTCCAATTTCATTCTTCTGCACATAGATACCCAGTTTTCTCGAGACTGTCCTTTCCACATTGAGTATTCCTGGCTCCCTTGTCAAATATTAGTCGACTATGTATGTCGGGTTTTATTTCTGGGCTCTCAATTCTGTTACATCGGCCTGTATATCTGTTTTTATCCAGTACTGTACTGTTTTGATTACTGTAGCTTTGTAATAAAGTTTGAAATTAAGAAGTGTGATGATTCCAGCTTTGTTTTTTCGTAGGATTGCTTTAGCTGTTTGGGGTCTTTTGTGGTGCCATACAAATTTTAAGATTGTTTCTTCTATTTCTGTGAAAACTGTGATTGGAATTTTGATAGGTATTGCATTGTATCTATAGATAGCTTTGGGTAGTATGAACATTTTAACAATGGTAATTCTTCTATTCCATAAATGGGATATCTTTCCATTTGTATCTTCAGTTTCTTTCATCAAAATCTTGTGTTTTCAGTGTGTAGACCTTTCATTTCCTCAGTTAGATTTATTCCTAAGCATTTTATTGTTTTTGATAGTATTGTGAATGGGTTTTCTTTCTTTTTCAGGTATTTTGTTGTTAGTGTATAGAAATGCAACTGATTTCTATATGATGATTTTGTACCCTGCAACTTTACTGAATTTGTTGATTAGTTCTAATAGGTTTTTTTTTGGTGGAGTCTTTAGATTTTTCTATCTATAAGATCCCTTTACATATCTTCAAACACAGTTTTACTTCTTCCTTTCTGATTTGAATGTCTTTTATTTCTTTTTCTTGCCTGATTTTTCTGGCTATGACTTACAGTCCTATGTTGAATATTTAGGGACATTGTCCTGTTCCTGATCTTAGAGTAATACCTTTTAACCATTTACTGTTGAGTATGATGTTAGCTGTGGGCTTGTCATTTGTGGCATTTATTGTGTTGATGTATGTTTCTCCTATACCCAATTTGTTGAGCATTTTTATTATGTAAAGATGTATTTTGTCAAATGATTTCCCTGCATCTCTTGAGGTGATCATATGATTTTTATCTTTAATATCTATTAATTGATGTGTTGTATCACATTTATTGATTGTTGAACCATCCTTGCATCCCAGGGAAAATCCTGCTTCATCATGGTGTATGATCTTTTTAATGTGATGTTGAATTCAGTTTGCTAATATTTTGGTGAGGATTTTTGCATCTGTATTTATCATGGATATTCGTTTGTAGTTTTTTTTTTTTTTCTTGTAGTGTACTTATCTGACTTTGGTGTCAGGATATTGCTGGCCTCATAAAATGAGTTTGGGAGTGTACACCCCTCTTTAATTTTTTGGAAGAGTATGAGAAAGATTGGTGTTCATTGTTTAACTATTTGGTAAGATTAACCAGTGAAACCATCTGGTCTGGGGCTTTTCTTTGTTGAGGTTTTGGTTATTGATTCAATTTCCTTGTTGTTGATCTGTTCATATTTTCTATTCCTTTATGATTCAGTCTTGGTAGGTTATTGGCACATAATTATTTATAGTAGTCTCTGATGATCCTTTGTATTTTTGTGTTACGTGTTGTAATGTCTCTTTTTTCATTTTTGATTTTATTTAAGTTTTCTCTCTTTCTTATTCTAGCTAAAAGTTTGTCAATTTTGTTTATCTTTTCAAAGAACTTTTAGTTTTATTGATCCTTTTTGTTGTTTTTCTAGCTCTGTTTCATTTCTTTCTCTTCTTGTCTTTGTGTTTTCCTTTCCTTCTCCTAGCTTTGGGCTTAATTTAATGTTCTTTTTCTCATCTCTTGAAATGTAAAGTTAGGTTGTTTGAGATCTTTCTTTTTTTCTTACCGTAGGCCTTTTAGAACTGCTTTTTTAGCATCCCATAGGTTTTGGTACGTTGTTTTCCATTTTTGACTGTTTTAAGATATTTTTTCATTTCCCTTTTGACTTAATCTTTGACTTCTTAGTTTTTCAGGAGTGTTTTTTAAATTTCTACGTATTTGTGAATTTTCCAGCTTTCCTACTGTTACTGATTTCTACTTTCATGACAGATACTTGGTGTGATTTCAATCTTCTTAACATTTGCTCAGACTTGTTGTTTGACGTAATGTATAATCTGTCCTGGAGAATGTTCCATGTGTTTTTGAGGAGAATGTGTATTTGCTGCTGTTGGATGGTATGTTCTCTATATGTCTGTTAGGTCCATTTGATCTAAAATAGCGTTCAAGTTCAGCATTTTGTTGTTGATTTTCTGTCTGGATGTTCTATCCCTTGTTGAAGGTAGGGGTACTGAAGTTCTCTACTATTATTGTGTTATCGTCTATTTCTCCCTTTACATATTTTAGTATTTGCTTTATATATTTAGGTGGTCCAGTGTTGGATATGAATATGAACATGAATATAAAATGATTGTTATATCTTCTTGATTGACACCTTTATTATTACATAATGAACTTCCTTGTCTCTTGTTACTGTATTTAGCTTCAAGTCTATTTTGTCTGATATAAGTATAGCTACTTCTGCTCTCATTTGGATTCCACTTGCATGGAATATCTTTTTTTTTCCCCACTTCTCGTTGAGCCGGTATGTATCCTTAAAGCTTAAATGAGTCTCTTGTAGAAGCATATAGTTGCATCATGCTTTCTTATTCACCCAGCCACTATATGTCTTTTGACTGGAGAATATAATCAATTTACATTTAGAATAATTTTTGATAGGGAATGACTTATTAATGCCATTTTATTATTTTCTGTCTGTTTTGTAGTACCCTTGTTCCTTTTTTCATCTCTTGCTGCCTTCCTTTGTTAACTGATGATTTTCTATTGCAGTATGGTTAGATTCTTTTTTGTTTATCTTTTGTAGATCTACTGTAGGGTTTTGCATTGTGGTTACAATGAGGCATACATAAAACATCTTATAGATATAAGAGTCTATTTTATGCTGACAATAACTTTGATCATAATAAAAAAATTTACCCTTTTACTCCCTGTTTTATGTTTTTGGTGTCACGATTTACCTTTTTTATATTGTATATTTTATGTAAATTATAGCTTTAGTTATCTTTAATACTTTTTTCCCTTATTTTTTAAGCTAAAGTGTTTAACATTCCACTATGTTACTGTTTTAGAATATTCTGGATTTGACTGTATGCTTGCATTTACCAGTGTGTTGTACGTTTTCATGTTACTAATTAATGTCCTTTCATTTCAGCTTAAAGAACTATCAGCATTTCTTGTAAGGCAGGTCTAATGGGATGAACTCCCTCAGCTTTTGTTTGTCTCGGAAAGTCTTTATCTGTCCTTTCTGAAAGGTTGCTTTGCCAGATGAATAAATCTTGATTGGCATTTTTTTCTTTTAGCACTTTGAATATATCATTCCACCTCTCCCAGCCTGTAAGATTTCTGCTGAGAAATCTGCTGTAGTCTTATGAAAGTTCCCTTTTAACAAGTTACAAGCTTTCTGTCTGTTGACACTTTCAAGATTCTCTCTTTGACTTTGATTTTTGATAATTTTATTATAATGTGTTTTGGAGAAGGTCTTAAGTTGATTTTTGTTTGGTGACCTATGAGTTTCATGAACTTGGATCTCCAAATCTCTCCTCAGATTTGGGATGTTCTTAGGCATTTCTTCTTAACCATTCTGTTCCCTTCACCCTCGTTCTCCTCTGGAAATCCAATGATTTCAAGTTGGTCTTTTTGATGATATTCCATAGATCATGTAGGCTTTTTCCTCTCTTTTTCATTTTTTTTTTCTTTTCCTCTGACTGGATAATTTCAAAGATCCTGTCTTCAGTCTCACTGATTCTTTCTTCTGCTTGATCAAGTTTGGTGTTGATACACTCTATTGCATTTGGGGGAGAGGGGAGTTCATTTGTTGTATTCTTCAGCTCCAGAATTCCTATTCAATTTTTTTTCTTTGTCTCTTTCTTAAACCTCTCATTTTGTTCATGTATTGTTTTCCTGATTTTGTTGAATTACCTTTCTGTGTTTTCTTGCAGCTCATTGAGTTTCTTTAAAACAGCTATTTTGAATTTTTTTTTTCTGGTAAGTCAGATATCCACATCTTTGAAGATTATTGTGATCCTGTATTTTTTAAAATTTGTTTATTTCTTGGAATTTTGTGTTGTTGTCTTCACATTTGTACTATCAATCACCTTCTCCAGTCTGTACTATTTTTAGAGGAGAAATACCTGTGTTAGCCTTGCTAGGAATTCTAAGCTTTTCTCAGACCTCCTGTGGATACATATGCTCCATACTTCTTGCTTTCTCTTGTGGCAGAATTCTTAAGCTTGTATGGATTCTCTGGATCTTGCAAAATATCAGGCCAAGTGCTGACAGCCTCTCTTTTGTTTTCCCAAAGGTGGCACTACAGCTCAAGATTGTGGTCTCTCTCTGGCCCACAGATTCCACTGATTTTCTGCATGTGCTCACTAGCCATCTGCCAAAGTCTGCTTGTGCTGCTGGTAGGCGCATGCAAGGGAGCTAGCCATAGGAAGGAGTGGTATATAGGAGAGGCACATGGAGAACTTGGGGTGCTCATGGGTCAATTCAGGAGTTTCACAGGTGAGGCATTTCCATCAGGCATTTTGATGGGATCTGCAATCCAGTTAGGATCTGTGTTTCTTTAATGCCTTCCATAAAAGTCCTATTTGCTGCTTTCCCAGACTCCAGTTGACCAGAGACAACGGAACAAAGTATATCAAGTCTGTCTCTTCCCAGACCAGCCCATGGTAGTTATAAGCCATGCATATAGAATATCTGAGAACTGTGCCTGTGTCATGTGGGAAACCCTTGATTAGTGAAAGGTTTTTAAGTATGAGGATTTTTTGGCTTGATAGCTATTTGGAGGAGTTTTGAGTCATCATTTTATTGCAAGTTGCTTTCCATAACTGTCCTGGCTTACCTTGACATCTGGTGTTTACTCTAAACTGAGATTTCAGGGACAGGCAGTTGGAGATCAGGGGCAACTCCCAGAGACAGAGGGGCAGAGTGTGTCTGCTTTTGCGTGGGCAGCAGTAGTCTGAGTAGGCACCACTGACCTGCAGGTGGTCAGAGCCTGCCAACTCAGCCATGTGCTTGGCATTAGGAAGAGGGGATCAAAGCTGGCAATGGTCACAGTGAGGGCACCCTCATTGTGGAGTATTGTAACCCAAAAGGGATGGGTGACTGTAAGACTTATTAGATGGAAGCATGAACGATACAGTGCACATATGTCTACAAATGGACCTGCCTGTGAAGACGAGGCCATTACGCATATGGTTTTCTAGTGATCTGAGTGTTATGTGTCATCATGTAGATCCTCACAGGAAATACAACTACAACAAAACTTTCAGTTTTGCTTTTCATTATAAGATAATTGAATACACTTTTGTGGTAGAAAGTATCTATGTCACCTGGAGGATAGAGAGCAGCCAGCAATCAATGCCTTTTCATTATACAAGTTAAAAAAGTCCATTAAATCAATTTATTTTTCCAGAAAACACCCACACACAAAGATGTATTCAAAGACTGCTGCAAATTCATATTTCAGAACAGTTTCTCAGATCAGAATAGTTATTTGAAAGAAACCCAAAGGAAAAAGCAGACATTTGCACAATATGTCCTTGCTCTGTTGCAGTCCATAATTGTGAACTTTTGTGAATTGTCACAACCCTGGATGAATGATGGTAATATAACAGGTTGTAGAATTGGAGAATGTTAAATCTTTGTTCCTAATGGCAAAACATGTTTTTCTCATTTTCATCAGAATGTGTGATCCATGCCATTTGAAATCAAATTCCAAACACAATGAGCCATTAGTGTAATAGCTCATTACTAACAGCGGTCTTATAAATAATACATTCTTATCATGCACATGCAGCTCGCCATGAAGCCAGCAAAAGGTATTTCAGGCCATCAAAGTTTTTTTGCGCCAGCATGGCTGTAGATTAGAAGGACATCTCCATGTGCACCAAGATGGATGCCAATTTTCCCTGCCGAGAGTGAGGCTGGCCGTCTCTTTCTGCACATATGGTAGATGGATTGGTTAATCAGTGTCTGCTGAGTCTTGGGCCTAAAATTACAGAGAAGCCAGACAACTGCAGCTACGCAGCCTTTGTTCACAAGCATAAACAAGACAAACAATCACTTGTTATTTGAGAAAAATTTTTAAATGTTTATTTTGGACTTTTATTAAAATGTCAATGGCTTTATAAAACAGCTGTGTAAATTTAGTCTTTTACAGCTAGTATCATTTTGGGGTGGCCTGTAAAGAAAAGAATATGCATGAATAAAATTAATTATTAAAAGTTCCTCTTATATTTCAGGATTAAGGAGAAAATAAAGGGAGTCTTTTCAAGCACATGCTTGAAAACAAGTGTTTTTAAACTAGAAGACACATTAGAGAACAAATAGTTCAATACCTTTTTTTCTGTCATTTAAAAGACTGAGCATTATTGTAACTTAATTATCTGCTTTAGTAGGTTAAAGTATTAACCATTTTCTCCAAATGGGCATTTATGGGATGATGCTACATTCTTGGGACTAGGGAATGTCTATGAATGTTGAGTTTTACTTCATGAGTGGAATGGTTGTCTCAAGAAATAGTCTGAACGCTTGAGGAATAGGACCCAGTAAATGCTGGTTTCTAATAAAAACTGTCAGAGTTAATCAGTCAACCAAAATTTGCTTAAAACCCATGTAATAATCCACAGGAATTATTTATGTGAAATTTATTTGTTTCCAGTTTTACTGAGATATAATTGAGATAGAACATTGTTTAAGTTTAAGGTGTACGATATAATGATTTGATATATGTATATTAGCAAAGGAATTATCATAACAAGATTAGTTAACTGAAGAACTGTACATTTTCTCTCAGTCTCTTTTAAACTTTTAAATGCTTTCCTTGCAGAGAAGAATGAAATACAGAATTATTGAAGGTACATAAAGAATTTCAATTATAGTCATCTCTTAATGTTGTAGATGATAGAATTAAACTTTCTTATTCATTTGTAATATTTCAGTACCAATAACAGGTTGAGATCAGCTGGCTACTCGTTTTCTCTACTCCCAACATTTATGACACCAAATGTATAGGGTTTTTTCCACACCAACCAGTTCTTCCGCTCTCTAGACACCAACTGGGTATCCTACAATTCAATTCTGGCACTACCTGGAGTTAGCACAGACCCCACACATTTAGTTAGGGCTCATGCCCACAAGACTGCTCCCACTTCAGACACCAGTCACAATTCCCAAATTGTCGCCTGTACTTCTAGCTGACTGACTATAAATCAGGGGTTCCCACAACCTTTTCCACACATTCGATAATTTATAGAACAGTTCACAGAATTCAGGGAAACATTTTGCTGAGTATTACCAGTTTATTATAAAAGCTACAACTCAGGAACAGTTGAATGGAAAAGATGCATAGAGCAAGGTATAGGGAGAGGGGTGTGGAGCTTCCATACCCTCTGTGGGTGTGCCACCTACCAGCGCCTCAATGTATTCACCAACCCAGAAACTCCTGAAACCCATTGTTTTGGGGTTTTTATGGTGGTTCCATTAATGATTGATTATATCATTGGCTATTGGTGATTGAACTCAATCTCCAGCCCCTGTCCCCTGCCTTGAGGTAGCGGGTGGGACTGAAAGTTCCATCCCTCTAGTCACATTGTTGGTTCCTCTGACAACCAGCCCCCATTCTTAAAGAGTCACCTCATTAGCATAAACTTAGGTATCCTTGAAAGGGGCTTGTTTTGAAAAACAAAAGATGCTCCTTTCAGGGAATTACAAGTGTTTTAGGAGCGTGTGCTTGGACCAGGGATGAAGACCAAATATATATTTTTTATTACTGTATTTTCCCATGTATAATGCGCACTTTTTTGCCATAATTTGTGAGGGAAAAATAAGGATGTGCATTATACATGGGTAGTACTAATTTCATATTCATATAAATGTTGTTAATTCTTTTATTTGTGCTCATGAGTTAAAAGTGTAATTCTAGAAATCAATAACGATATCCGTGTGCAAAATAATACCCTGGAATATGATAATTCGTTTTGTCGAACTTATGAAGAACTTGCAACAACAAAGAGTTCTTGGCCTTCTATGATGTGTAAATATTGTAAATTTGTTACTGGTACATAAAATTTCTTTTTTTTCTCTCTCTTTGTTTTTTTAAAGATTTTATTGGGGAAGGGGAACAGGAATTTATTGGGGAACAGTGTACTTCCAGGACTTTTTTCAAACTCAAGTTGTTGTCCTTTCAATCTTAGTTGTGGAGGGTGCCATTCAGCTTCAAGTTGTTGTCCTTTCAGTCTTAGTTGTGGAGGGCGCAGCTCAGCTCCAGGTCCAGTTGTTGTTGCTAGTTGCAGGGGACGCAGTCCATCATCCCTTGCGGGAGTCGAACCGGAACCTTGTGGTTGAGAGGACGCGCTCCAACCAACTGAGCCATCCGGGAGCTCAGTGGCAGCTCAGTTCAAGGTGTCGTGTTCAATCTTAGTTGCAGGGGGCGATGCCCACCATCCCTTGTGGGACTCGAGGAATTGAACTGGCAACCTTGTGGTTGAGAGCCCACACTCCAACCAACTGAACCATCCGGGAGACAGCTCAGCTCAAGGTGCAGTGTTTAATCTTAGTTGCAGGGGGCGGAGCCCACCATCCCTTGCGGGACTCGAGGAATTGAACTGGCAACCTTGTGGTTGAGAGCCCACTGGCCCATGTTGGAATCGAACTGGCAGCCTTCGGAGTTAGGAGCATGGAGCTCCAACTGCCTGAGCCACCGGGCCGGCCCCATAAAATTTCTTATACCTTGTAATTATTCTTGCATTTGTAGTTATTTGTGACATAAAATTTCTTGTACTATAGTATGTTAAAAACTAAATAGGTACAAAAAACAAGACCTAAATGTAAACAAATAAAAATGTGAATGAAAAAATTAAAAAGAAAGATTTTTTCCCCTGAAAGTTTGGGCCAAAAACATGGGTGCACATTATACACAGGAGTGCATTATACACGGCAAAATATGGTATATCACACTCATATTCCTACCTGTATTCCTCATCAAAGGGCTAAAATCATGGGACCATTGCAAGAGGTTCAGATATAGGTATCTGTTAGGATGTTGGAGGTGATGCATTAGCAGATCAGAACCACATGGTGAACCAGTACGACGAGTTAACTCCACTTGAACATTCCCACCAAACCTCTTTCGTCACATCTCCTCCCCATGAGACCATCGAATCAAATAAATAAATGAATTCAAGAAAATTGAAGAATTCCTACCTGATAAGGAGCCAGTGACCATGAACTTTCCCTGGCTCGGGGGTCAATAAAATGGACACCGGAACAATGGCTGGTTTTACAGAGAACTGTGTGCAGTGGAGGGGAGAAGAGTGGTAGACAGAAGGCTGGGCGTACAGTGGGATAATAAAAGGGATATGGGGCAGGCAGGGGCATCGTCAGGGCAAAGAGGGCACATGCTACATTACATACCAAAGAGTTTTCCCTCAAGAACTCTGTGGCAGCTTCCCTGTGTTACATATCTACTTCTAGGATTGTCCACAGTGGTCATTCATTGAACATTTTTTTGAGCATGTTGTATGTGCTATGCATTATACTAGACAGTGGAGCTACTAAGGGAAAAACCCTGCCCCTTAAACATCTCAAAGTGCCTGTCAAACTACCAACCGCCCACGTCCTCAGCTCATGGGTTCGTGCTGAGAATTTAGTTCAAGTCTGATAGAGTAATGAGATGTTTTGGATGTTTCAGGTGGAAGCCGTTGCTGTTGGGTTCATGAGTGTATGCTCAAGAGTGAACATGCAGCTCCTGCATGAGTGCTTTGACTTGGGGCCCTTCCATGGACTCTGCACCCCACATCCTGATGATGTTCTGGAGCCACCACAAGGGCTCAGTGTTCCCGGAAGTCAAGGTACAGGGGTCATCACAGGAATACAGCAGGAATTAAATCCATGCCCTATACACAATGGTGCTTTTTTACTAAGCAGTGGGACTAAATGGCTCATTTTATATCTCCTTCTCAAATCCCCTTTAAGCTGTCGTTCCCATGGTTTCATCAAATCCTTGTGCATATATCTATGAGCACAGATAGTCACAGCGCACAGGTTTCGTTAAACATAGTGGCCTTGCAGCTTAAGGTTTACCAAACCTTCATAATGTTCATTGTGCAATAATTGGTAGTATTTCAGGATTTCACACACACATGAAATATAATTTTAAGTGAATCTTTCAAGTCAAAACTCAAGAAGTTCTATATGCCTTTAAGTTTTAATCACACCAGTTAGTGCTTCTGTGTTTGTTTGACAAATTATTATGTAGTACAGGTCTATTGAAAGTAGTCATTTTTAACTTGTTTAACATATTTCTAGACAGATGAAATAATAAAATTGATTTTAAAACATTGTACCAAGATTTTCACCAAGTGAAGCTAGGTAATCTCAAATGTTGGTACTTTAATTTAGTGGGGTCTTATTGTATCCTTGGGTATCTTTGCAGTAAATGTGTTGGTTCTTAAATCAGACAGATGCAGGCAAGGTATGTTAATTGACTTCTCTAAACCTGGGTTTCTTCAGTTATAAAACAGAAATCATAGCAATACCTTCCACATAGAGGAGTCATGAGGTTTCACTGAGATCACCCATGTCAAGGGCTTTCCTCTAGTGCTCAATAAATATTGGTCATCATTGTTAGCAATTGTTTCTTTGTGATTGGCCTTTTACCTAATTGAGTCTTTCCAGGTTAAAATCAGGACATTTTGAATTGCTCTGCTTTCTCGTGCCTGAAAGATTATATATATATCTAGGTTCAAAAATAGAAAGAGGAACATGTTGGGTGATGGCAGAGTTCTTGGTAATCTAAAAAATGGCATGTGTCATTATCCCTTGGATGGGAAGAGCTCATCTGAATACTTACTCGTTACCGAGAACTTGCAGAACCATAAATGGAGAGGTGTTTCTGTTTAGTACTGATGACAACACGCTTCACAAAAGAGAGATTTGAGGTCATTGTTTTTTATTAGTGAAGGCTGGCTCACCTACACTTCTTAGCAAAGAGATATTGGAGGGTTCTGAAGGAACTTTTCAGCATGAGACAATCCTCAATCATAAATTATCATTGTCATTTTCAAGTGCATAAATTTTTATTGAAGGTGGTATTAAATAGGTTTTATGGCTTAATTTTCTCATGTATAAAATGGAGGTAAAAATATTACCTAACCCAAAGAGTTGTTGGGAAGATTAAGTGTTAGAATCTTCATGATACACTTAGCTCAATGCCAAGCACAGAGTAAGTCCTGAAAATTTTTAAGTTGTTTTATTCTGTCCCGCCATCACTGTTGTTGTTATTAAAAACAAGTTGAAAAGATATGGTCTTCCCAGTGTGATCCTGAGTGGCTCTCAGGCTACTGATGTTACATATACAGAATAAATGGAATTTTCTATTTTAGAAACTTCATGGGGAGGACAAAATTTTAAATCTAGGCTGCACCAGACTCAAAAACACATGTAATCTAGTATAGTCCTGTTTAGCAAAAGCCCACAGAGATACGGAATCTGAAAGAAGTCCTCGTACTTCTCTCTATTGCCTTTAATATTTTTACTTAAAATTAGTTGATCTAGGATAGGATGATTTACATAAAGGACATAGGATAACTTTTGTTATCTTCTGTGTCTTGTTTATCTTTGAAAAGCCAGCTTTATGTTCACTGATGCAAAGGTGATTATGAAATTTTCACCAGAGAGCACTATTGTAGACTTTCAAATAACTAAGGGATGGATTCACAACTAATCAACAGCTCATTATACTTAGAAGAGTCATCAACACATTTTGCTGCCATCTTCCTATCAACAACAACAGAGAATGAGGCTCCAGATAAAATTCCAAATGTGCTATCGTCTACTGTTCATTTTTTTCTGATGAAAGTCTCAAGTTAAAGGAAATATAATTTTTCTAAAATATAAACTAAAATTTTTGTTTCAGGTGGCTATGCATCATTGTACTTTATATCTTTTATTTAGTGCTTTTTACTTTTCAAAGGATTTTCATATATATTATCTCACTTTATTCTCACAACTTGACGTTGGAGAGCTAAGACAAGTGACATTATCTCTTTTTTATACCTTCCCAAGCTCTTATAAGGTGTTAAAGCTCATCAGGGGCTGACCCAGAACCCAGACCCAGTCCTCTCTGCTTGGCACGGTGATTTCTGATCTTGGATGGCTTTGACTGAAAACTCCAGTGGGGGTTCTACCACACTTGGTACATGGTCATCCGTGATCTGCCAATATTCCTCAGACTATTTTTTGTGTGTGTGCTCTGGACAGATTCCATCTGCTGGAATCTTTACCTCTATGTCTGCAGAATTTGCCAGAACTGTGGATGGCCACTCTGCCCTGTGCGGGAGGCAGGCCAAAAGTACCAACAAGTTAACACTCCAGCCTCTGCTTCCCTGTCCCACCGTGCTACTTTCTCTACCAACTACTAACTAAGTGGCTGTCCTCCAAGTCTTGATTACAGGTATGCTTCTGAGGGGACCTACACCAAGACATTGCTGTTTTACCCACCATCTGTGAAAACATTTATTTTATACACAACTGATGGGAGTCGGGGTATAAATACCCCAGCTCCCTCACCCCTCAGGTGGGATAACTGTGAGACGTGAGTTTTGTACTGTATCCTTAGTTTCTCCTTGGAATTAAGTTCCAGCAGTCCACAGTGGTAATCTATAATGACACAGATTTTATTATCTTCTGGCTTCCCTTTCTTTCTTCCTCACCACCTTACTGGTATTTCCTAGAATCACCTCCCCAATAAACTGTCCTCAAATCCTTGACTCAAGGTTTGGTCTTTTCCCACCATCTGTGAAACTTGCAATTCCACACCAACCGCAACTCTTCCAAGTAGAATAATGCCACAGCTCAACATCTTAAGCTAATACAGTAGCTCTCCTTCTTTAGCTACACACATGATCAGCCTGCTGTCCTTCATCATATCAGCCATATCAGAATTTTCCATTGAATCTAAAGAGTTTATGCACATTCAGTTTGCATTTTACTGGAATAATTTGTATATGTTTTCATTTTTTATCACCTAATTTTGCATATACAGAGGGTGCCAAAAAAAGTATACACATTATAAGAAAGGAAAACTTAAAATTGTAATGATCAATATATACTGATAATAAAAGGTGAATACAAGTCACATTCGACTTCAGCAATTACAAGAGGTGCTCAAAGTGGTTACCATCAGTGTCCAGACACTTCTGATTACAGCGAACTACTGCTTGAGCAACATTGGACAAAGTGTCCATTTGTATACATTTTTTTGGCATCCCCAGTATAGCCTATCATGCATTTGTAAATTTTGTTTTTTTATTAGTTTCAAGTATACAAAACAACATAATGATAAGACATTTACATCCCTCACAAAGTGATAACCCCACCATGTCTACTGACCTTCTGATATCATACATAGCTATTACAGTATCATTGACTATATTCCCTATGCTGTATTTTACAACCTGTGATTTTACTATATATTATATATATGTAATATCACAGGATGTAATTGTATATTATATATTATAGATGACATTCAATATTATTTTATTTTACTCTTAGGTGTACAATGCAGTCCTCAGGCATTTATGTAATCTATGAAGTGATTCCCCCGATTAAGTCCAGTGCCCATCTGGCACCCTACATTGTCTTTATAACATTATTGATTATATTCCCCGTACTGTATTTCACATCCCCGTGACTATTTTGTGACTACCAATTTGTACTTCCTAATCCCTTCACCTTTCTCCCATGCCCCGACTCCTTCTCATCTAGCAACCATCAGTTTGTTCTCTGTATCCATGAGTCTATTTCTGTTTTGTTTGCTCATTTATTTTGTTATTTAGATTCCACATATAAGCGAGATCATACAGTACTTGTCTTTCTCAGTCTGCCTTATTTCACTTAGCATAATATCCATCCATGTTGTCACAAATGGTAAGATTTCATTCTTTTTTAGGGCAGAATAATACTCCATTGTATAAATGTACCACAATTTCTTTATCCAATCGTCTATTGATGGGCATTTTGGTTGTTTCCATATCTTGGCTATGTGAATAGCACTATGGTAAACATAGGGGTGCACACCTTTTTTTTTTTTTTTCAATTAGTGTTTTGGATTTCTTTGGATAAATACCCAGGAGTAGAATTGCTGGGTCATAAGGCAGTTCTATTTTCAATTTTTTGAGGAAACTCCATACTGTTTTACATAGTGGCTGCACCAATTTGCAATCCGACCAACAGTGCACAAGGGTTTCCTCTTCTCCACATCCTTGCCAGCACTTGTTGTTTGTTGATTTATTGATGATGGCCATTGTGACAGGTGTGAGGCGGTATCTCATTGTGGTTTTAATTTGCTTTTTTGTGGTGATTAGTGACATTGAGCATCTTTTCATTTGTCTATTAGCCATCTGTATGTCCTTTGGAGAAATATCTCTTCATGTCCTCTAACAATTTTTTAATTGGATTGTTTGTATTTTTTGGTGTTGAGTTGCATGGCTTTTTTTATGAATTTTGGATATTAACCCTTTATCAGATGTATCATTAGCAAATATCTTCTCTCATTCATTAGGTTGTCTTTTTATTTTATTGATGTTTTCCTTTGCTGTGAAAAAACTTTTTAGTTTGATGTAGTCCCATTTGATTATCTTTTTAAAAAATTTCCTTTGCCTGAGGAGACATATCAGTAAAAATATTACTAAGGTTAATATCTGAGTGTTTACTTCCTATATTTTCTTATAGGAGTTTTATGGTTTCGGGTCTTGCATTTAAGTCTTTAATCCATTTTAAGTTTATTCTTGTATATATGGCATAAGAAGATGGTCCAGTTTCTTTTTTTTTTTCTTTGCGTGTAACTGTCCAGTTTTCCCTGCACCATTTATTGAATAGACTGTCTCTACCCCAGTGTAAATTCTTGTTTCCTTTGTCATAGATTAAATGACCATATAGGCGTGGGTTTATTTCTGAGCTCTCCATTCTGTTTCGTTGACTATGTGTCTGTTTTTATGCCAATACCATGCCGTTCTGATTACTGTAGCCTTGTGGTATAATTTAATATCAGGTAGTGTGTTACCTCCAGCTTTGTTCTTCTTTCTCAGGATTTCCGTGGCTATTTGAGGTCTTTTATGGCTCCATATAAATTTTAGATTATTTGTTGTAGTTCTGTGAATAATGCCATTGCTATTTTGATAGGAATTGCATTGAATCGTTATATTTCTTTGTGTAGTGTGGACATTTTAACTATGTTCTCTGTATGAACATGGTATGTTTCCATTTATTTGTATCTTCTTTAATTTCTCTCTTCAATGTCTTATAATTTTCTGAGTACAGGTATTTTACTTCCTTGGTTAAATTTATTCCTAAGTATTTTAAAAATATAATTGTACATGGGATTGTTTTCTTAATTTCTCTTTCTGATAGTTTGTTATAGGTGTATGAAAATGCAACTGATTTCTGAATATTAATTTTGTATTTTACTACTTAATTCATTTATCAGTTCTAATATTTTTTTGGTGGAATCTTTGGAATGTTTACTATTATGTCATTTGCAAATAATGACAATTTTACTTCTTCCTTTCTATTTGGATGCGTTTTATTTCTTTTTCTTGTCTGATTGCTGTGGCTAGAACTATGTTGAATAAAACTGGTGAAAGTAGGCATCCTTGTCTTGTTCCTGATCTTAAGGGGAATGCTTTTAGCTTTTTCCCATTGAGTATGATATTAGCTGTGGGTTTGTCATTTATGGACTTTATTATATTGAAATATGTTCCCTCTCTTCCCGTTTTGCTGAGAGTTATTATCAAAAGTGGATGCTGGATTTTGTCAAATCCTTTTTATGCATCTATAGATATGATCATATTATTTTTTAGTTTTCATTTTGTTTATGTGGTGTATCATGTTAATTGATTGGTGGATACTGAACCACCCTTACATGCCAGGAATGAATCCCACTTGATCATGGTGTATGATCTTTTTTATGTATTGCTGAATTCAGTTTGCTAACATTTTGTTGAGGATTTTTGCATCTATGTTCATCAGGGATATAGGCCTATAGTTTTCTTTTTTTGTAATGTCTTTATCTGGTTTTGGAATCAGGGTAAGGGTGGCCTCGTAAAATGAGCTTGAGAGACCTCCCTCCTCTTGGATTTTTTTGGAATAGTTTGAGGAGAATAGGTGTGTAAATTTTGGTTTTTAATTAACTATATCTTGGGACTAAACTGGGACCAGTGACAATATCTAAGGATGCAGATTTTGTTTCAGTGTAAGGAAAATCTAATAAAAGTTTATCTTTTTACCTAGTGCAGTACCTAGTTTACAAGCAGCAAGTTCCATAAATATTGGAATAATTCATAAAGAGAAACAGATGCTCAAGAAAGGGCTTTCTGCTTATATGGGAGATTGTACTAAATGAGATCTAAGATCTTAAATGCTGAGTCTCTGAAAACTTAATGAACACACATTAGGATATTCCATATGCCTGGCAGTTTGTGATTATATTCCTTAAGTGACAATACAGTGGCTCAAAAACAATTTCTTTTTTCCAGTTGGCCCCAACACTGGCCCTGCCCAGTTTTGCAAATCAATCTGTGTCTTTTGTTCACTGCATCATCACAATAAAGACTTTGGAATCAGAGTTGATCTTGCAATTTTCTTGATGATGTGTAAGCTGAAATAGGGCATGGACTGTGTTTACACAGCTATATTGGCATTGCCACGTTTATTGGTAAAAAAAAAAAAAAAAGACAACTTATGTTTTGTCATGTAGGTTGGTGCGACCTAGGGAGCTGAACCCTGTAAAGTATAAGTTTCAAATTTGTGTATCTCAATTACATACCCAGGGCATACCATACAGAATTTCTGTGGAACCCGATGTGCCCTTAGCAAGGAGAAATATAATTTTATATGACAGAATTGTGGGCTTTCAAAAGAATAACCATATAGCCCCATATAACCAACCCACCCAGGAAAAGTGCTGCTTACTATAGACTTAAAAGGTCCTTTAAAATACAATTTTTATAACATCTCCATATAAAACATAGTCGTGTTGCTTTTTAAATTAAAAAAAAAGAAAACCACTCTTATTGTCAGCAAATTTTTTTAATATCTTATTTAAATTTCTTTTCATTGAACTTACATTTACTTTTTACCTCAGATTCTCTCCTCTGTAGAGGGAGGAAACATCTGGAAACATCCATGTGCTAGAGCTATGAAACATTGGCTAAATCAAGTCTTATTTATTGTGTATTAAATAGTCCCAGGTCTTTTAGCATGTCTTCCTAAGATTCTGTTTTATATGTCCGGTTGCCTTCTGTTTCACTTTGTTCTTTTTTTTAACATGGATTCCAAATATGGATGAAACACTCATCTACAGAGAATAGCAGTATTTTTGCCAAAATATTTACATTATATTTCTCAGAACATCTATTTTAACATCCAGTACATTCTGTATTTATTTAGCTAGTGACCCACTAGGGCTCTATTAAGTTTGTTCGCCTGTCATAACAAAAGTACCACAAACCGGGAAGCTTAAACAACATAACTTTATTTTCTCTCAGTTGTGGAGGCTATACGTGTGAGATCAAGGTGTTGGTTTCTTCTGAGGCCTCTGTACTTGGCTGTTTTCTCCCTATATCTTCATGTTGTCTTCCCTCTGTCCTTATTCTTTTCTTTCTTTCTTTCTTTCTTTCTTTCTTTCTTTCTTTCTTTCTTTCTTTCTTTCTTTCTTTCTTTTTTTTGTTTTGTTTGTTTTTGTTTTGTTTTTTATTGGGAAACATTGGGGGACAGTGTGTTTTTCTAGGGCCCATCAGCTCCAAGTCGTTCAATCTAGTTGTGGAGGGTGCAGCTCAGTTCCAAATCCAGTCACCGTTTTCAATCTTAGTTGCTGGGGCCACAGCCCACCATCCCATGTGTGGGGACAGAGCCCCAGAGAGTAGTTTACAGGCTCTCGGCCTCACGTGGAAGAGTGCTGGCTCGGGTGGTGGATGGCTGTCAGCTGTGGCTGATTGGCTTCGGCTGTGGCCGGTTAGCTGATTGGCCGCTGGTATAACTGCTGTGGCAACGAAGGATTGCCGAGGATTGCCGAGGAGCCGAGCAGAGCCGAGCAGAGCCGAAGAGAGCTGAAGAGGAGAGCGGAGGAGAGCGGAAGAGGAGAGCCGAGAGAGCGGAAGAGAGTCGTCCGTCGGTCGGTTGGCGGAAAGGCGGACAGCAGGTCGCGCTTCCGGTGAACCCAGCCTCCAGTGAGACCATAGTGGTATGACTCCCCTACCTATGGCTCCACGGGTGTTCCTTTTCGGCCTCACCATATCTTGCGTTCTTGTGTGGGGAGCGGGAGCAGAGACCCCGCAGGCCACCCTGCCTGAAAGATGGCACGGCGAGAAGGCCTCCGCGCACGACAAATGGCGGAGCGAGCAGGGTCTCCCGCACGACAAATGGTGCAGCGAGCAGGGTACGGTGCCGGCCAAAACCTACCGAAGCATGGTGGAGCGGTTTGTGCGTGTTGAGAGCCCAGCTTCGGAACGCCCGCGAGGAGCTACTCCGGGAGCGGGAGGCACGATCTGCCTGGGAGACTCGAGCCTCCAGATGGCACACCTCCCTCTTGGCCATGGACGGCATTGCCTTCATTTTGGTGATATGCTGCGGCCTTAAGCTCCGAGGGTGGTGGACATCTTACAAGGAGGCCTCCACCCACTCAGACACCTGGCACGGTGAGCAAGATTCCGACCAGGTAGGAATGGCGTCTGACTCTGGGCAGGAGGACGTGTGGCCCCCACACAGTGTATGGTGTCCAGTGGCCACTGTTCTCAGGAGTTGGACCCCCAAGGAGGGGTGGGAGGACATGGACGACTCTCCGGCCAGTGTGAAGAGGGCCCTGCAGGCTCTGGCTGAGCGGTTGCCAGAGGAGGAGAAGGCTACAGCTGGCCGCGTGGGCTGGATATTCCTCAAGGCCTTGAGTCTCAACACGGAAAATGGGCTTAAGGAAATGGCCTGGGTGCTGAACCAGGTGTCCCGGTTGGAAGCGCTGGAAGCCCGGGTCCGCCTGTTAGAACAGGGGCCCCAAGGTGGAGACTCTGAGGCAGAGGCGGAGGAAGCAAGTGGAGACAATGTAGCTCCCAACCCCCAAGCCCGGCCAATCTTTAAGCAAAGGGTAAAACGTGAACAACCTTTGGGCCCCGGGGGCGTTGCTGCCGGCAACCCAGCTGTGACTGAGTTCACGACCTACACCCCATACACTCCCACTGAGTTGCAGGAGCTGGGGAGGCGGTACAGACAGCGCCCTGGAGAGCCAGTCTCGGCTTGGCTATTACGTTTATGGGATGAGGGAGCAGACAGCATTCTCTGCTCCCCAGGCGAGATGGAAAAGCTAGCCTTCATGACAATGCATCCGTCCCTGCGACAAAGGTTACAAAACTGCCATAGGTTGGCCAACAACCAGGGCAACCATTCTCTAATGGCGTGGCTCACTGCTGCGGTACACACAGTATGGGGACAGGCTGGCGAGCTGCCAGACAATGTGAGTCAATGGCAGTCATATACAGAACTTACGCAAATAATCTGTGAAATGGGTATGAGACATGCTATTTTTAACCTCAACATGCAGGGCCCAGATGACGATCTTTTTACTGCCAGCATGAGAGATCTGGTTTTGGATACTGCACCTGTGAGTGCTTTTGGATCCTTGGTTGCTATTCTTACACCATATGTAGGGCGGCGGATCCATGAAGTTACAACTGCCATGGCCACCCTAGGGGATGTAGAAAGCCGGAGGCGAAGGAAATTAAGACAGGAGGTCTGCACAGTTGAGACCTGGAAGCCCAAACCAAAGGTAAAGGGGCGAGGTCGCGGGCCTCAGAGAGTAACACGCGCACAGATGTGGCGTGATCTCGTGGCAGCAGGGGTTGATAGGAAGAAAATAGACCGACAACCCAATGCACTCCTGCTGGAACTTTGGAAACAGTTGCGTCCGGAACAACAATTCCGGAGAAGCATAAAGGAGGAGACTGGCAAAGCGCGACCCGTGTCCCTCCAGGACTTCATGCAGCCGCTTGAGGCTGACCCCTTCCAGCTTGATTAGGGGTGGAGCCAAGGTACCCGGTCAGAGGGTACGAGCAGGGACCGGAGGCCCCACGTGGAACTGTCCATACATTGGTCCCCTTCGAATGTACAGAGGGTTTTGGCTCTAGTTGACACTGGCGCCGACTGCAGTCTCGTTTATGGGAACCCAGAACTGTTCCCTAGACCAGCAATCTGCATTGATGGCTACGGGGGAAAAACTGTGACTGTGAAAGCCGTTTCCTTACCACTGGGTATAGGAAGGCTTTCTCCTCGTACCTACAAGGTTTATGTCTCCCCCGTTCCGGAGTATATTCTAGGGGTGGACCTGCTACATGGCCTCAGCTTACAGACGTCGGTAGGAGAGTTCCGTCTCCGGATCCGGGTGGTGAAAGCGGTGACACGTGGACATGCTCACCACCCTCCTCAAGTGTTGCCACAGCCCTGGCGCATGGTTACAGTGCGACAGTACCGCCTGCCAGGAGGACAGGAGGAGATTAATCATACAATTTTGGAATTGGAGAAGGCACATACTGTGAGGCCATTGCACAGTCCCTTTAACTCCCCAGTATGGCCTGTCAAGAAGTCAGATGGGACCTGGTGAATGACTGTGGACTATAGGGAGTTAAATAAGGTGACGCCATCCTTGCACGCTGCAGTGCCTTCAATACATGATTTAATGGATCGTCTGACTGTCTGCCTGGGGACATATCACTATGCAATGGACTTGGCCCTGGCAGGTCACTGTCGGTGGTTGGGTCTGATAGCCCATGGGGGGCCGGTTTGACTCATGATTTGCAAGTGACGCCAGGGTTGGTGGCTGATTGGCCACCGCAAGTGACTGTAGTATACAGAGGTCCCGATACCGGGATGATTTTGCGAGGAAACTATGTGCTCTCATTATGGCCTATTATGGGGTCCCCTGTTCTGTTACATGTTGAAATTATGCAAGGGACACCAAGTACTGCCATAAAGGTCTGGTACCACAAACCAGGAAAGGTGCCAGTGGCAACGACCCTCATTTCCCAGGACAAAAAGCTAGCTTGTATCCTCCCAGATGGAAGGGATTTGCCATTGTTGGTTCCTAAGACTACCGTTTCTTTTCGTCCGTAGGTTTCAGTAGGCTAATACGGCACAGGGACCCTCGTGGAAGACGCTTGTCGCGTAGATTGTGAGGCGAGACCCTGTAGGGGTGGAGTGTGGGGACAGAGCCCCAGAGAGTAGTTTACAGGCTCTCGGCCTCACATGGAAGGGTGCTGGCTCAGGTGGTGGATGGCCGTCGGCTGTGGCTGATTGGCTGTCGGCTGTGGCCGGTTAACCAATTGGCCGCTGGTATAACTGCTGTGGCTATGAAGGATTGCCGAGGAGCCCAGCGGAAGAGGAGGGCCGAGAGAGCGGAAGAGAGTCAAGAGGGTGGAGGAGAGTCGTCTGTCGGTCGGTTGGCGGAAAGGCAGACAACAGGTCGCGCGTCCGGTGAACCCAGCCTCCAGTGAGACCATAGTGGTATGACTCCCCTACCTATGGCTCCATGGGTGTTCCTTTTTGGCCTCACCATATCCTGCGTTTTTGTGTGGGGAGTGGGAGCAGAGACCCCGCAGGCCACCCCGCCTGAAAGATGGCGCGGTGAGAAGGCCTCCGCGCACGACAAATGGCGCGGCGAGCAGGGTCTCCCGCATGACACCTGGGTTCATGAGTGGTCTGAGAAATGAAAGCTATGCACAGTAAAACCATACAATAGAACTGGCTTAGTTTTCCTACCTGCCTATGGTTGTCAAATTACCTCTGGACTGCTCATCTCCCAATTATTACATGAAGGAGAAGTGATCTTGTATCTCTTTTAAGTTTGGGATTTTCTCTTTCATCCTAAACTATTTCTCAG
Source organism: Rhinolophus sinicus (assembly GCF_057876585.1). Lineage (NCBI taxonomy): Eukaryota > Metazoa > Chordata > Mammalia > Chiroptera > Rhinolophidae > Rhinolophus > Rhinolophus sinicus. The sequence continues at coordinate 40,686,168 of NC_142513.1, forward strand.
TGATACAGTGCATTTTTATAGGAAGTATTTTCACATTTTTCATTCATTTCTCAAAAAGGCATTTGATGTTGAAACAATTACTAGTTTCTTTACTAGAAGGATCTGTAAACCCTAATGGGACAAAGTGTGGATAAAAAAACAAACAAACAAACAAATTATCTGACAAGTCTTTTTTGTGATCTTGTGGGATCCTGATCATTTGACAGTATTGAATATAAATTAAACTAATCCTTTAGTACTAGTTACTAGTCACTCTATGTTCATATTTCTAGAATGGATGCGGTTTATATCTATTATGAACCAAGTACATGGAATTTCAGTCATTTTTCTCTGTGAAATGACTACTCTTTCAGGGTACTAGAACAAAGGAAGCAGTTATTTGTTCCTGGGCAAACATTAATGGAAAGGGGCTGTTGAATTGAAGTGGCAGAGGAAGCAAGTTGGAAAAAAAAAATCTTGGTTGGAAGCGCATAGGGGTTTTGAGGACAATGAAAAACTTGATCAAATTGTGAAATATTCATTTTTGGAGGTACTAATTTTAAGAGTAAGAACAACTTGTGAGGAAAAGGGATTAATATTTGATGTTTAGTATATGTAGTATATGATGTATGTGACTAGTATATGAAGAATTGGTATATGATGTCCTAATTTTTCTTTGGCTGATATTTCTTCTTTTCTTCTTTGGTTTATTTATTTATTTATTTATTTATTTATTTATTTATTTATTTTACTTAACTCTGATTAATTATTGATAGTACTGTGAGTATGCTCATAGTATTTTGAGACTAGCCTTGCTGTTTAACTTATTTCTTCTTTATAAGTTCCTCTACTCTCTCTCTCTCTTTTTTTATTAGTTTCAGGCGCACAACACAAAGTAATGCTTAGACGTTTATCATTTATATTCCTCAACACTGTATGAAACCCCCTCCCCCCATCCGCTATCCCTCTGACATTGCACAGAGCCATTACTTTTCCACTGTCTCTATTCCAAATGCTGTACTCTGCTTCTTGTAAGTATATACATACATACATATATATATATATATATATATATATATATATATATATATATATATATATATATAAAATTATAGTTGGCATTCATTATTGTTCAGCTTCAGCTTCAGGTGTACAGTGCAGTGATCAAGCATCTCCATCATGCCTGAGGTGGTTTCCCAAATGGGACAAGTGTCTATTGGATACCGTACAAAATCTTTACATTATTGATTACATTCCCCAAATTAATTTTCAAAACCCCGTGGCCATTTTGTGGTTACTGACTGTTTTCTAAGCCCCTCACCTTCCCCCTTATTCCCACCCCCGTCTCCCGTCTAGCAACCCTCAGTTTTTCCTCTATGTCTCCAAAACTGTTTCTGTTTAGTTCATTCACTTATTCTTTTCTTTAGATTCCACATATAAGTGAGATCATATGGTATTTGTCTTTCTCTGTCTGGCTTATTTCACTTAACATAATGTTCTCTAGGTCCATCCATGTTGTTGCAAATGGTAAGATTTCTTTCATCTTTATGGCTGCATAATACTCCATTGTATAAATGGACCACAGTTTCTTAATCCAGTCATCTACCGATGGGCATTTCGGTTGTTTCCATGTCTTGGCTATTGTGTATAGTGCTACAATAAACATAGGAGGGCATAAAGTTTTTTGAATTAGAGTTTTGGATTTCTCCGCATAGATACCTAGGAGTAGAATTGCTGGACCCTAAGGTAGTTCCATTTTCAGATTTTTGAGATACCTCCATACTGTTTTCCATAGTGGCTGCACCAATCTGCAATCCCACCAACAGTGCACAAGCGTTCCCTTTTCTCACATCCGTGCCAGCACTTGTTGTTTGTTGATTTATTGATGATAGCCATTATGACTGGGGTGAGGTGGTATCTCATTGTGGTTTTTATTTGCATTTCTCTGATGATTAGTGACTTTGAGCATTTTTTCATATGTCTGTTTGCCATCTGTATGTCCTTTTTAGAAAAATGTCCTTCATGTCCTCTGCCCATTTTTGAATTGGGTTGTTTGTGTTTTTGGAGTTGAGTTGAGTGAGTATTTTTATAAATTTGTGACATTAACCCCTTATCAGATATATCATTGGCAAATATCTTTTCCCTTTCAGTAGAATCCCTTTTTGTTTTATCGATGGTTTCCTTTGCTGTGAAAAAAACTTTTTAGTTTGATATAATCCCACATGTTTATTTTTCTCTTACTTCCCTTGTGCGAGGGGATATATCAGTAAAAATCTTACTCCAGGTAATGTCTGTGAAGTTTCTTCCTAATTTTCTTCTAGGGATTTTATGGTTTCAGATCTTACATTTAAGTCTTTAGGCCATTTTGAATTTATTTTTGTATATGGTGTAAGGAGGTGGTCCAGCTTCATTTTTTTGCATGTGTCTGTCCAGGTTTCCCAGCACCATTTATTGAATAGACTGTCTTTACCCCACCGTACATTCTTGCTTCCATTGTCGTAGATTAAATGGTCATAGAGGCATGGATTTATTTCTGGAGTCTATTCTGTTCCATTGATCTATGTGTCTGTTTTTATGCCAGTACCATACTATTTTGATTACTGTAGCCTTGTAGTATAATTTGATGTCAGGTATCGTTATACCTCCCACTTTGTTCTTATTTCTCAAGATTGCTGAGGCTACCTAGGGTCTTTTATGGTTCCATATAAATTTTAGGATTATATGTTCCATTTCCGTGAAAAACGTCGTTGGTAGTTTGATAGGAATTGCGTTGAATATGTATATTGCCTTAGGCAGTATGGACATTTTAACTATATTAATTCTTCCTATCCATGAACATGGTATGTGTTTCCATCTATTTGTATCTTCTTTCATTTCTTTCTTCAGTGTCTTATAATTTTCTGAGTACAGATCTTTTACTTCTTTGGTTAAATTTATTCCCAGGTATTTTATAGTCTTTGAAGCAATTGTAAATGGGATTGTTGTTTTAATTTCTCCTTCTGATGTTTTATTATTGGCATATACAAATGCATCTGATTTCTGAATATTAATTTTGCATCCTGCTACTTTACTAAATTCATCTATCAGCTCTAATAGTTTCTTGGTGGAGTCTTTAGGGTTCTCTCTATATAGTATCATGTTATCTGCATATAATGACAATTTTACTTCCTCCTTACCGATTTGGACGCCTTTTATTTCTTTTTCTTGTCTGATTGCTGTGGCTAGAACTTCCAGCACTATGTTGAATAGAAGTGGAGAAAGTGGGCAACCTTGCCTTGTTCCTGATCTTAAGGGGAATGGTTTTAGCTTTTCCCCATTGAGTATGATGTTAGGTGTGGGTTTATCATATATGGCCTTTATTATGTTGAGATATGATCCCTCTAGTCCCACTTTCTTAAGGGTTTTTATCATAAATGGCTGCTGGATTTTATCAGATGCTTTTTCTGCATCTATTGATATGATCATGTGATTTTCATTTTTCATTTTGTTAATGTGGTGTATCACATTAATTGATTTGCGGATGTTGAACCACCCTTCCATACCAGGGTTGAATACATCTTTTTAATGTATTGCTGAATTCTGTTCGCTAATATTTTGTTGAGGATTTTTGCATCTATGTTCATTAGAGATATTGGCCTGTAGTTTTCTTTTTTTGTGGTGTCTTTGTCTGATTTTGGGATCAGGGTGATAGTAGCTTCGTAAAAAGTGTTTGGGAGCCTTCCCTCCTTCTGGATTTTTTGGAAGATCTTGAGAAGAATAGGTGATAATTCTTTTTTGAATGTTTTGTAGAATTCACCTGTAAAGCCATCTGGTCCAGGGCTTTTGTTTGTTGGGAGATTGTTGATTACTGATTCAATTTCCCTGGTGGTAATCAGTCTATTCAGGTTTTCTGTTTCTTCTTGAGTTAGCCTTGGAAGGTTGTACACCTCTAGAAAATTGTCCATTTCTTCCAGATTCTCAAATTTGTTGGCATATAGTTGCTCATAGTAATTTCTTAAAATTTTTTGTATTTCTGCGGTGTCTGTTGTCACTTCTCCTCTTTCATTTCTGATTTTATTAATTTGGGTCCTCTCTCTCTCTCTTTTTTTTAATGAGTCTGGCTAAAGGTTTGTCAATTTTGTTTATCTTCTCTAAGAACCAACTCTTGGATTCATTGATCTTTTGTATTGTTTTTCTGGTTTCTATTTCATTTATTTCCGCTCTGATCTTTATTATCTCCTTCCTTGTACTCCCTTTGGGCTTATTTTGTTGTTCTTTTTCCAGATCCCTTAAGTGTGAAGATAAACTGTTGATTAGTGATGTTTCTTGTTTCTTTAGGTAGGCCTGCAAGGCTATGAATTTCCCTCTTAGGACTCCTTTCGTGGCATCCCATAGATTTTGGTTCGTCGTGTTTTCATTTTCGTTTGTCTTGAGATATCTTTTGATTTCTTCCTTGATCGCCTGCTTGACCCATTCATTATTTAGTAACATGTTATTCAGCCTCCATGAATTTGTGTGTCTTCCAGTTTTTTTCCTGTAGTTCATGTCTAATTTCATAGCACTATGGTCAGAGAAGACAATTGGCATGATTTCAATTTTCTTAAATTTATCAAGACTTGTTTTGTGGCCTAACATACGGTCTATCTTGGAAAATATTCCATGTGCGCTTGAGAAGAACGTGTATTCTAAAGTATTGGGGTGAAATGCTCTGAAAATATCGATTAAATCCAAGTGGTCCAATGTATCATTTAAGGCTGTCGTTTCCGTATTGATTTTCTGTCTGGAAGACCTGTCCCTTGTAGTCAGAGGTGTGTTGAAATCCCCTACTATGATAATGTTACTGTTGATCTCTGTCTTTATGTCAGTCAATATCTGTTTTATATATTTAGGTGCTCCTATGTTGGGTGCATAAATGTTTACTAGGGTTATGTCCTCTTGTCGAATCGATCCCTTTATTATTATATAGTGCCCATCTTTGTCTTTTAATATTTTCTTCATTTTAAAGTCTATTTTGTCAGAAATAAGTATTGCAACTCCAGCTTTTTTCTCATTTCCATTTGCATGAAATATCTTACTCCAACCCTTCACTTTCAGCCTGTGTGTGTCTTTTGATCTGAGGTGAGTCTCTTGTATACAGCATATACAAGTGTCTTGCTTTCTTATCCACTCAGTCACCCTATGTCTCTTGATTGGAGCATTTAAACCATTTACATTTAAAGTGATTATTGATAGGTACATAGTTATTGCCATTTTTAAATTTGTAGTTAGATTTTCATCTTTTTTCTATTTACAGAAGTCCTTGTAGTATTTCTTGCAATGCTGGCTTGGTGGTAATGAATTCCTTTAGCTTATTCTTTTCTGGGAAGCTCTTTATCTCTTTGTCAACTTTAAATGAAAGCCTTGCTGGATAGAGCAACCTAGGTTGTAGGCCTTTGTTTTCCATCACTTTGAGTATCTCCTGCCACTCCCTCCTGGCCTTCAATGTTTCTGCAGAAAAGTCGTTTGATAGTCTTATGGGAGTTCCCTTGTATGTAACCCTCTGTCTTTCTCTTGCTGCTTTTAGGATTCTCTCTGTCTTTCACCTTTGCCATTTTAACTATAATGTGTCTTGGTGTGGACCTGTTTGGGTTTATCCTGGTTGGCACTCTCTGCACTTCCTGGGCTTGTATGTTGGTTTCCTTCATCAGGTTAGGGAAGTTTTCGGACATTATCACTTCAAATATGTTCTCGATCCCTTGCTTCCTCTCTTCACCTTCTGGTATTCCTATGATGCACATGTTGTTGCACTTGATGTTATCCCATAGGTCTCTTAAACCATCTTCATTGTTTATTGTTTTTTATTCTTTTTTCTTTCTGTTGTTCTGTTTGGGTGATGTCTGCTAACTTGTCTTCTAAGTCGCTGATTCGATCCTCTGCTTCATCTAACCTGCTGTTAATTCCTTCAAGTGAGTTCTTTATTTCAGTAATTGTGTTCTTTATTTCTAACTGGTTGTTCATTATGATTTCTACATCCTTCTTTATGTCGTCTCTAAGCTCCTTAAACATTCTTATCATCAGTGTTCTGAACTCTGTCTCTGATAGGTTGGTTACCTGTGTTTCATTTGGCTCCATTTCTGGAGGTTTCTTCTGTTCTTTTATTTTGGATATGTTTCTTTGTTTCCCCATTCTGGCTGACTCTCTGTGTTTGCTTCGATGTATTGGATAGATCCCGTAGAGTTCTTAGTTCTTGCTGGGTTATCTTATGTAGTATGTGTCCTTTATGTTTGATTTGCACTACTTCGTTCTCCTCTGCGTGTACTCCAAAGGTGACTCTTGTGTTGTGTAGATTGTCTTGTTAAAGAAGATCTTTAATTGCTTTTCACTTGTGAGTAGGTGGGGTTAACTCCTAGGCTGACTAGTTGTGAGACTTGGCTCTGCCCACCGCAGGGTGTTCTGCTGTGTGAGGGTTGACCGCTTAAATGTGGTTTGGCCTCTATGGGCTCTTGTGCCTGTAGAGAATTCCCTCTGTGTCACTTGTAGGTCAAACTCGGTAGTACTTTGGTTTGGTCTGGAGTTGGCCTCTGAGTGTGTTGAATCTTGTGCCTCTTAAGCTGGGTCCTGGTAGGGCAATTTCAGAACAAAGCAAATCACCAAGCACAACTACAACAAAGAAAAAAGTCAAATACATTCATATGTAAAAACAACCGACAACCCACACTCAACACAGGGATAGATATCAAAGATATAAAGACAAAACAAAACAAAACAAAAGCAGCGCCAGTCTTGGCTTAAGCCCACCAAGTAATCTCCAGGTTGTCCTCTGCTGTACCAAAGAGTCCTCTGTGTATTGTGCAGGCAGAACCCATTACCTGGTGCCCAGAGTGACGTTGGGATTACAGATTTAGATGTGTGGGACTGAGGGGTCTGGATGGTAGTTTCTACAAAGTCAGTGCAGTTTCTGCCCTTGACTGCACATATGCGTACTGAGAGTAGCACCACCAGCCCTGTATCCAGTTCTCCTGAGTCTTAGGGCACTTCTTCCTTGTGTGTGTGTGTGTGTGTGTGTGTGTGTGTGTGTGTGTGTGTGGCGGGCGGGCAATTTCTGAGCTGCTGAAAGCCCAGAACTGCGTCTGCCACCTACTGCTGATCCCTGGGAGTGCCTCTGCAGTTGTAATTGCCCTGCCCTAGGCAGGCGAGAAAGGGTGGTGGCTGGGGGTGGAGGAGTCTCTTCTCTCCTAGCCCAGCAAAAATCACACTCTTCCCAGCCTCTTCCCTGGGTCAGAGCTGCACGCCAGTCTTCCCAGATCCTGAGAACTAGGGCTCCTCTGTAATCTGACACTACTCCTCAGTTCAGGGGCCAGTTTATGTCTCTGGAAGGGCTGGGGTAGGATTGGAAGGGGGGGGGGAGGTTCCCAGGTATGGAGTTTGTGTCCTTTGTCCGACCTACGGCCCAACTGGAGGTCTCAATGGAGGTTATTGCCTCAAATGCTGGATATGCTGCCCCCTTGGTGGGAGAGATCAGCTGTGGGACGCAGGGAAAGAGCCCACCTCCTGGCTTTTGTGTTCTCTGTTCTGTCCTGGGATCCCCTGCGTCTCTGCAGCTGCGGATGCCGGCCACGTTTCCACAACCGCAGATGCGGGCCGCATTTCCACAGCTGCAGATGCCAACCGCGTCTCCACTCCGCTCCATTCCCTCTTCCCTTGCTCGCCCAATTTACCCACCTTCAAGTAATCCTTGCACGAGTCTCTTAGCTGTTCCGCGTGATGAGCAGAGTCCTTTGATGGGTTATAGATGTCCCGTTTGTGATAAGATGTGGAGGAGAACTCAAAAAGTGTGCCCCACTGCTGCCATTCCTATGACATCACTCCCTCTGTCCTTATTCTTGTCTTAATCTCCTCCTCTTATACGGACATCAGTCATATTGGATTAGGGCCTACACCTATGACCTCATTTTACTTCAATTATCTCTTTAAAGGCCCTATCTCCAAATACAGTCATATTCTGAGATACTGGGGGTTAGGACTTAAACATACAAATTGGGGGGGTGGGGGTGGACACAGTTCAGCCCATAACACCTAGGGTCCTGTCAATAGTTCTCTGGAACCTTGTGGCCAAGGCTGCAAAGCTATGGCAATAATGCAGATCATGGTAACTTAGTTCACTCTACTTAATGCTCCTATAAAGCTTCATACACTAACTCATATTTGTTACAATGTGAATTTTGCCTTTTTTTCTAACCATTAAAAAAAATGTCTTTTTAGCATATAAAGGTAACAAAATTTAATTCTTCCAAAACTTTAGCCATTCTTGTCAACTTTGGTTTTCTAGAATTCACTGACAAAGCATGTAATGCTAGACCTATGCCCAGGCTGAGACGATTATCTCCCAGGTCAACAGTGTGAACTCTTGTAGGGGTTCTCAGTGTGGAGCCCTTGGGCTGGTAACACACCAAGAAAGAGGTGATGCGGACTTGAAACCCAGTGTTGTTGTCCGAGTCACTGCCCCGAAAGCTATCTTGGGGAGCCTTTTGATTATTTAACAAAACCTGTTGCTGATTTTTCCATCTTCATTCAAATACTGGTTTCTAAGTCCTTTCAAATGCCTTTAAAGTTAGCAGCACCAAATGATACCGTGTTTCCCCGAAAATAAGACCAGGTCTTATATTAATTTTTGCTCCAAAAGACGCTTTAGGGTGTATTTTCAGGGGATGTCTTATTTTTTAATATACAACAATCTACATTTATTCAAACACAGTCATGTCATCTTCTTCTGGAACATCGTCATAGTGTACTAAATGCATCCGTCTGGCTAATGATCTTAACTGGGGCTTATTTTGGGGGATAGGTCTTATTTTCAGGGAAACACAGTAGCACCCCGTTAAGGATCTTATTTTGCACAGAGCAAGATGACTAGGAAGCACATTTGTACTCTCCTTTACAGCACTGGGAAGGGCTTATGTTATGACTGGGCTGTGCTCTCCACCAGTTAGATTCATTTCACATTGGTAGAAATAGAAACGCATTTTTTATATAGGGCCTTGACGTCTTTGAAAGAAAAGTGGCTTTATTTATATTAGTTATAATCATTATGTGCTGGGATTATTTTCTCAGTAGGTGATGTCTCTTTTGCCCATGTTTATGAAGCAGAGTAGAAAGCATTTAATGAATTTCAAGAGTGCATTTGACTGTAAAACATCTCTCAGTATATTCACATGTAAATTGCTCTTTTATTTGTCCTCTTTGGTGACCTTTATCCTTTTGGGGGTAGATCACAGTTTGTTGTTGTTTTCTATTTCCAAATGGGAGGCTAAATTATGATAATGAAAGATTATTATCATTCAAAAAAATCCATGTTTAAAATAATGTTGATATGCCACTTGTGTTACAGGATAATTACAGTAATTTGGCTATTGCACTATATGGAGTCAGGAGTTAGTAACTAGAAAATACGGTGATAGGGGTGATTCAAGGGATTTTCATCTCAACAAGCTGTTTGATCCTGCTGACTTTTCTCTTGAAAATCAATTGCTTGCAAGTGAATACTCTAAATTCCCTCCTGATTAAATTGTCTGTTGTTGGACTGCACCCATTGCACTGGGGTCACTGTGAGTTCTGTATCTGTTTACACAGGGTTTGTGAGACTCTTAAAATACCATGGGCCAAATTCATTCTGAGCAAAGCAACTAAGGAAGCAATTACTAAAAAATCACAGTCTTTGCAAATGGCAACAAACAAAGGGAACTATATTAATTCTAAGCCAAACATGAAGCCAGTCATTTTGCTACTGTGTTTCAAGCCTTTTCTCTACTGCAGATTGCTCTGGCTTTTGGTGTTTGCACACGTCCAGGAATGTATAGGCTACTTCAGTGCAAGACGTGAGATAGTCACCTAGGAAGCTGGCTCTGATTTGAGGCTCATCTGTGTCGATGTCCCATTTCCCCTCAACGTTATTAATATATTCAGATTTTCTATTTCTTTTTAATCAACTTTAGGAAATTATGTTTTTATCGCATAGCATCTTTTAGTGTATGAAGATTTAAAAATATTAGATATATGTATGTATACCTACACACATATATACACACATACTGTTAAAAATAATTAAAGAAGACAATTTAGGTGATATAAACAAACTAACACTTCCGAAATGGCAGTCTCCTTTTAGAGAACTGCAAAATGGAGCAGAAAGCAAGATGCCTTTATAGGATAAAGAATAAAGAACAAAGAAGAGAAAAATAGAAAATCTGTGATTGGCTGGGTCCACATAGTCAACTTTGTCTGGGATTGGTTTAGTGTTTGGGGATTGGCTGACTGGGTATACTGCATTTTTGGTCAAATGGAGCATTTACAGGGGACATGAAAGTGAGATCTAAGTTTCAGTTTGCTACATGACATCCCAAGCAGGAGCAGCTCCATCTTGGGCCTAGAAAGTTATTTCAACTATATGTTTGAATATATACATTTATATGATATATATATATATGTATATGTATATCAGTCCATGTGGAAAAAGACTGTCTTTTTGTTAGTGCAGATTTCAATCTATATGAAATACTTCAGAGAAAAGAGAAATATAAGGAAACCACAAAACTAACTATATAAAAAAAACATTTTATTTATAATAAGTGTGGGAAAATATTCAGTTTCCCTAAACCTGCAATGCACATTAAAACCCAAGATCTTTCTCTCCTAATAAGTTTTTGCCTGCCAAGTTATAAATATATGCTATACCACATATTATAATATGATCCTTGTAATTATGATACTTTATTTCTGGACATAGAGCTTCCTAACTAGTACTCATAGTTTCTGACAGCTATGATGATTGACTGATACAACACTATGGAATACAATTTAGAAATGGTTGTCAGAACCCATGAAATAATTCATATTTTTTTACCTCAACTGTAGCAAGTCTAAGGAAATAATCCTAAATCTGTAAAAAGATACATATCCAAGACTATTCTCTAAGCTTAATCATAAGCTTAAAAATGAACAAATCTCCCACAAGAGAGGGATGGCTGAACTTGTGAGTATCCACTGGACAGATATGCCCCAGTCTTTTAAAAGGTTACAAATAGTGAGGGGAAGTGTTTGTGACATAATCTTATGTGAAAAAAATCAATGTAAAATGAATTGAAATATGAGTAAAACTACCTAAGAAATGCTATGAATAGTACTAGGAGGTAATGATTTAAAATGACAAAATTGACCGAATCACAGAAGTGACACTAAGGCAATGATTTTATTTCCTCTCTCTATTTTTTAAAATGTGAAAACAATCTTAAATTTACAGAAAAGTTGCAGATACTTTTTCTCTTCTTGAACCATTTGAAAATAAGTTGCTAACACGATGCCAAGTCACCTAAGATTACTTTAGCGTTTCCTACAGAGGGACATTCTCCTCTACAATTTCAAACATCCATCAAAATTAAGGAATTAACTTGAATATGTTACTACCATCTAATTCACAATTTGCAGACCTTATTCAGCTCCCCCCATTTGTCCCAGTAATGTCCTTCATAGCAGAAAGACCCAGTCCAGCATGACAAACTGCATTTAGTTGTTATATTATCTTTCATTTTGGAACAGTTCCTCAGTTTTTCCTTGACTTTCATGACCTAAATACTTTTGAAGATTATAGGCCTATAATTTTGTAGAATATACTTCAATCTGTTTCCTCATGATGAGATTCATGTTAGACACATTTGGCATGACTATCATAGAAGGGACTCAGTTCTTATTGTTTCCTGTCCGGTTTTATACATTTTCATTCTGTCTCATTACTGATGATGTGTGTCACTTCGATCACTTGACTAAAGTGACTCCTGTAGGTAAAAAATTAAAATCATTTTAGCTCTTCCCAGTCTGTGCAGAGAGCTATAGAAATGTCTTTATTCCCGAACTCTATATCGGCTGTACCTGGATTCTCATTTGGAGTTAGCAACTTCAAATCGCTGATCCAGTTTTAATCCCTTCTTGGAATTTCAGTTTTGTTCTGCCCAGCATCCCAATGCACGTACTTGCTCCTTGGGTAAATGACACTGTTGGTTTCTCAGTGAGTCAGTCCTTCTATGCCTGATCTGGCTTCAGCTTCTGGTAATTGCTGCTGTACAGTCCATTTCAAGAAAAACGTTCCTGACTCTCTTTGTAACCAAAATAGACTTCACCAGGACTAACTAGGATGCTTGTGAACTACATAGTCCCAGCTTCTAAATGCTCAGTCTGGAGCTTTACCTACAATTTCTTCTGTCTTATAGCTGGTTATATTTCTTTCTTCTCCCTAAAGTTGTCTCTTTAAAAAAAAATTGGATTCCTTTGTTTGATTGGTCTTTTCAAAGAACTAGCTCTTAGATTTATGTATCAAGTGTGGGTTTATATCTTTTTGAATTTATTAATATCTGCTTTTATTCCTATGACCTCCTTTCTCTTAATTTCTTTGGATTTGTTTTGTTCTTCCCATTCTAGTTGCTTGATTAATTGATTTTCATTTTTTTCTTACTTGATATAAAATTATTTGTTGGGAAGATAACTTTTCTTCTCCTTACTCAGGTCTGAGTGAGCAGGGACCTGCCAGTTATCCGACAATAGACAGATTAACAAGAGAAAATATTTTTTACACATGTAGGAGTACTTTGTAATGATAACTTACTGAATAGCCAGAGGTAAAGTTGTATATACCAATTTAACACAATAGGGGGAAGGTGAGGGCTTCAGTGGGAAAATACGGAAGGTTCTATAGTGTTTTCAATGCTATTGGGATTGTGCCATTGAACTTGTCATGGACAGAGTCATACTGGAACATGCAGACTATGTAGTTGAGATCAGTGAGGGTGTCGTTGATGATGACAATATCTGCTTTGTCAGAGTTAAAAGGAGTCCTAGTGGCCATGTGCCTAATGAGGCCGAATCTGTTTTCTCTGACCTTCGTCATGGTGTCTGAGAAATGCCACTGGCACTGCAGAAGAAAATGCAGCTGTCAGTCGACTGGGGAGGAGCAGAGAGCCTGCTTTGCTGGAATTTTATAGGGAACCTTGAATTGGACTTTTAAAGGGCTCTTGAGGCTAGTATGCCAAGCCAAGAACTCACCACCAGATTTCATTTGCAGGTGCTATAGATTTGGGTGAATTCCTTTCCTCTCATGGTCCCCAGATATCCTGTAATGCTGGCACTGAGGCACCCAAGGCACCCAAGAGGGCTTTTTAAGCATTAGCTCCATAAAATCAGACTTATTTTCTTAAAACTGGTCATATTCGCTTCTGTGTACATCATTATCAAATATGTGACATTCCAATCAAAGCCTTGGTCACATAGCTAGTGTTTCCCATTATGTGCTGTTACAAGGAAGACAGATTCTTGTTGAACCTGCCAAAATAACTATATTGCCGTGAAAATGAGAACACTCAATAAGAGTTTTTGAATTCTGGAGGGATCAGGCAGGGATAAAAACATAAATATTTCATTTCTGTTTACAAAAGTATAGTTTACTGAATTGTTCTAAGTTAAAATAACTTAAGACAAAAAAGAAAGTGGTTCTTTAAATCCAGGAGCAATATTTTAAACAAAAGACATAATTATCCTTTATTAGTTCATTTAGTATCGTGTTAATTCTTGTTCTGCTTGATCTTGGGTTAGCAGTTTCATGAACCCATCAGCTTCCGCACTAATTTTTTGTAAATCCTTACTCAGTCCAGTAATATGATCTCAAAATTATTTAAACAAATGCCACCAGAAGTATATACTCTAGGGTACTTGGCCCAGTTCCTTTTGCCAGTTCCTTTTGCTGAAGACAAGCATGTTTGGCTTGTAGCTGATTACAGGAGCTTTCAGGAAAGCATCAGAGTAAACTAACAACTGTCTGTAGATGACAAAACAATTCAATGGCTGTGGCTGAACGTCTCAGGAGAGTTCATTATAAAAATAACACAATTAACAAGGAAATTCAGTTGTTTCTGTGGCATGCTATATTATTACAAAATAACTGGAATGTTGATAACTTTATATTGTTATTGTCTAATATCAGGAAAAGCAGTACCCGGACATATGGACAGTGAGGACAATGACAAATTTCTAGGAACTTCGTATAATTTCAGAAATACTTACATTACTAACACTTACCAATACAAATATAACCTAGGGAAAGATAAGCATCTCTTCTATTTGACAGTGCTTTTCATGTAGTCTGACTTACCTAATTTTTGATATCTCTTTTTACGAAATAAATTAACAAATCCTTTGGGATTTTCTAGTGACCCTCTTGGAAATCAGTTCAGGATAAAAGTTTTATTTAGGATTTGATTTGGGGATGGCAAGATACCAAAAGTTTCAAACATGTTGATTTGATTTTATAGGAAAAAATACTTAGTTGCCTATAATAATCAGAGTAACAATAAAGAATTCAAAAGTAACTTTACGAGTAACTATAGAAGAAAATGGTTGTAAAAAAGGACTTTAACTCTTTTGTTTTTTAAATTTTATTTTTATTTTTCAACTACAGTTGACATACACTATTAAATTCATTTCAGGTGTACAATAGCGATTAGACATTTATATAATTTACAAAGTGATCACCCTGATAAGTCTAGTACCCATCTGACACCATACATAGTTGTTACAATGTTATATAAAGTACAGCATAGTGAATAGCATTGTAATATTGTTTTTATAACTGGAAATTTGTACTTAATCCCTTTATCTTTTTCACCCATCCCCCCAAATGCCCTCCTATCTGGCAACCAGCACTTTGTTCTCTATATCTATGAGTTTGTTTCTGTTTTGTTCACTTATTTTGTTTTTTTCAGGTTCCACATATGTATAAGTGAAAACATATGGTATTTGCCTTTCTCTGACTCATTTCACTTAACATAATACGCCCTAAGTCGATCCATGTTGTCACAAATGGCAAGATTTCATTCTTTTTTATGGCAGATTAATATTGTATTGCATATATGTACCACTTTTTTATCCATTCACCTATTATGGAAACTTAGGTTGCTTCCATATCTTGGCTATTGTAAATAATGCTGCAATGAACATATGAATGCATATGTCTTTTCATATTAGTGTTTTGGATTTCTTCGAATAAATACCCAGAAGTAGAATTGCTGGGTCCTTCTTTGTCTCTTGTTACAGCCTTTATTTTAAAGTCTATTTTGTCTGGTACGAGTATGGCTACCCCAGCATTTTTTTTCTGTTTCCATTTTCATGATATACTTTTTCTATCCCTTTACTTTCAGTCTCTGTGTGTCCTTTGATCTGAAGTGAGTCTCTTATAGACAGCATATGTAAGGGTCTTATTATCCATTCAGCCACCCTATCTACGAGGTCTGACAGTTAAGTTTGTGAACTTGTTGCAATGATGTTGCTAATTTATATATATCAGAGGAATTATTCAACTGGACAAACAGTTAATTAAGTTTACTATTTGAAAGTGCTGAAAAATTCTGTGTGAAAAAGTTAGGTGACCTGAACTTTTCACTAACAAGTCATGGCTCTTGCATCAAGACAATGCACCAGCTCATGTGGCACTGTCTGTGAGGGAGTTTTTAGACAGTAAACAAATAACAGTATTGGAACACCCTCCCTCTCACATGATCTGGCCCCCAATGACTTCTTTTTTTTTACCCGAAGATAAAGGAAATTTTGAAAGGAAAGTATTTTGATGACATTCAGGACATCAAGGGTAATATGACGACAGCTCTCATGGCTATTCCAGAAAAAAAGTTCCAAAATTGCTTTGAAGGGTGAACTAGGCACTGGCATCAGTGCATAGCTTCCCAAAGGGAGTACTTCAAAAGTGACTGTAGTGATATTCAGCAATGAGGTAAGTAGCACTCTTTCTAGGATGAGTTCGCAAATTTAATTGTCCTACCTGGCATGTCTTTTGATTGGCACATTTAATCTATTTACATTTAAAGTAATTGTTGATAAGTATGTAGTTATTGCCATTTTATTATTCACATTTTCTTCTCCTTCTCCTCCTCCTCCTCCTCCTCCTCTTCCTCTTCCTTCTTCTTCAAGAAGTCCCTTTGACATTTTTGCAATACTAGTTTGGTGGTGATGAACTCTTTTAGCTTTTTCTTGTCTGGGAAGCTCTTTATCTGTCCTTCGATTCTAAGTCATAGCTTTCCTGAGTAGAGTAATCCTGGTTGTAGGTACTTGCTTTTCATCACTTTGAATATGTCATGCTAACCCTTTCTGGTCTGCAAAATTTCTGTAGAGAAACCAGCTGACAGTCTTATGGGAGCTCCCTTATAGGTAACTAAGTGCTATTCTCTTGCTGCTTTAAAGATTCTCTCTTTGTCTTTAACCTTTGGCATTTTAATTATGATATGTCTTGGTGTTGGCCTCTTTGGGTTCATCTTATTTGGGACTCTGTGCTTCTTGGACTTGTATCTTTTACCAGGTTAGGGAAGTTTTCCACCATTATTTTTTCAAATAGGATTTTTTTTTTTTTTTTTTTTATTAAATTTATTGGGGTGACAATTGTTAGTAAAATTACATAGGTTTCAGTTTAGTGGTTGCCAGAGGGTAACGGGGGCGGGGGTTGGGGGGTGGGAGATGGAAGGAGAACTGACTCAAATAGGTTTTTAATTCCTTGCTCTCTCTCTTCTCTTCTGGTGCCCCTATGATACGAATATTGGTACACTTGATATTATCCCAGAGACCCCTTAAACTATCCCATTAAAAATTTTTTTTTTCTTTTTGCTGTTCTGATTGGGTGTTTTCTGCTGCCTTGTCTTCCAAATCATTGATTCACTCCTCTGCTTCATCTAATCTACTATTGAGTCCCACTAATATATTTTTTATTTCACTTATTTCATTTTTCCTTTCTGACTGGGTCTTTTTATGTTTTCTATCTCTTTCTTGAAGTTCTCACCGAAATCATTGAGCATACCTATAACCAGTTTTGAACTATGCATCTGGTAGGCTGCTTATCTCCATTTTGTGTAGATCTTTTTTTTGGGGGGAGTTTTGTTCTGTGTTTTCATTTGGGACATGTTTCTTTGTCTCCTCATTTTGGCTGCCTCCCTGTGTTTGTTTTCCTGTATTAGGTAAGCTGCTCCATCTTCCAATCTTGGTAGAGTGGCCTTATGTAGTAGGTATCCTCTAGGGCCCAGTGGCACAGTCACCTTGGTCACCTGAGCCAGATGCTCAAGGTGTGTCCCTTGTGTGGGTTGTGTGTGTTCTACTGTTGTAGTTGAGCTTTGATTGCTCTTGGCATGTCAATGGGAAGGATTGACCCTCAGGTTGATTGGGTAAGTAATATTCCATTGTATATATGTACAACAACTTTCTTATACATTTATCTATTGACAGACACTTACGTTACTTCCATATCTTGGCTATTATAAATAATGCTGCAATGAACATAAGGTACATATATCTTTTTGAGGTAGTGTTTTCATTTTTTTCTGGATAAATACCCTGAAGTGGAATCACTGGATCATATGATAGTTCTTTTTAAAATTTTTTGAGCAATTTTCTTACTGTTTTCCATGGTGGCCACACCAATTTATAATCCCACCAACAGTGCAAAAAGGTGCCTTTTCTCCACATCCTCACCAACACTTATTATTTGTCTTGTTGGTGATAGCCATTCTGACAGGTGTGAGGTGGTGTCTCATTGTGGTTTTTATTTGCATTTCCATGATGATTAGTGATGGTGAGCATCTTTCCATACACATGGTCTATTGCCATCTGTGTGTACTCTTGGGACAAATGTCTATTTAAGTATCTGCCCATTTTTTAATCTCGTTGTTTTTGTTGTTGTGTGTGTGTATGTTAAGTTGTAAGGTTTCCTTACATTTTTTGGATATTAACCCTTTTTGGGATGTATCATTGGCAAATATTATTCTCCCATTCAGTAGATTGTCTTTTCATTTTGTTGATGGTTTCCTTCACTGTGCAAAAACTCCTAAGTTTGATGTAGTCCCATGTGCTTATTTTTCCTTTCGTTTCCCTTGCTCGATGAGACATCCAAAAGAACATTAATAAGAGTTATGTCAGATAGTTTACTGTCTATGTTTTCTTCTAGGAGTTTTATGGGTTTTGGGTCTTACATTTAAATCTTTAAACCATTTTGAATTTATTCTTGTATATGGAGCAAGAAGATGGTCTAGTTTCATTTTTTTTGCATGTGTCTTTCCAGTTTTCTCAGCCCCATTTATTAAATAGACTGTCTTTACCCCATTGTATATCCTTGATTCCTTTGTCATACATTAAATGACTATATAGGCATGAGTTTATTTCTGGACTCTCTAGTCTTTCCCATTGATCTATGTGTCTGTTTTTATGCCAATACCATGCTGTTTTAATTACTATGGCCTTGTAGTATAATTTGATATCAGTTAGTTTGATACCTACAATTTTGTTCTTCTTTCTCAAGATTGTTTTGGATATTCAGGGTCTTTTATGGTTCCATATAAATTTTAGGATTAATTGTTCCAGTTCTGTGAAAAATACCATTGGTATTTACATAGGGATTACATTGAATCTATAGATTGCTTTGGGTAGTATGAACATTTTAACTAAATATTAATTCTTCCTACCCATGAGCATGGTATATCCTTCCATCTATTGGTATCTCTTTCACTTTCTTTCTTCAGTGTCTTATAGTTTCCTGAGTACAGGCCATTTACCTCCTTGCTTAAATTTATTCCTAGGTATTTTATTATTTTTGATGCAATTGTAAATGGGATTTTTTTTGTGATTCCTTTTTCTGATGGTTCATTATTGCTGTATAAAAATGCAACTGAGTTCTGAATATTAATTTTGTATCCTGCTTCTTTACTGAATTCATTTATTTTTTCTAATCATTGTTTTGGTGGATTCTTTAGGGGGTCTCTCTCTATGTATCTTATCACCTGCAAATAATGAGACTTTTACTTCTTCCTTTCCAATTTAGATTTTATTTCTTTTTCTTGTCTGATTGCTATGGGTAGGACTTCCAATACTATGTTCTATAAAAGTGGTGAAAGTCTATAAAAGTCTTGTTCTTGGTCTTAGAGAAAATGCTTTCAGGTTTTCATTATTGAGTGTGATATTAATTGTGTGTTTTTTCATATATGGCCTTTATTATGTTGAGGAATTGTCCCTCTATTCCTACTTCGTTGAGAGTTTTTTTCATAAATGGATGTTGGATTTTGTCACTTTTTCTGCATCTATTGATATGGTCATATGATTTTTACTCTTCATTTTGTTTATGTTTCATGTTAATTGATGTGTGGATGTTGAACCTGCCTTGCATCCCAGGAGTAAATCCCACTTTATTATGGTATATGAACTCTTTATAGTATTGCTGAATTTGGTTTGCTAATATTTTGTTAAGGATTTTTTTATATATCTATGTTCGTCAGGGATATTGGCATGTAATTTTCTTTTTTTGTAGTGTCTTTTGCTAGTTTTGGTATTAGGGAAATGCTCGCCTAATAAAATGAGTTGAGGAGTCTTCCCTCCTCTTCAATTTTTTGGAATAGTTTGAGAAGGATAGATATTAATTCTTCTTTGAATGTTTGGTAAAGTTCACCTATGAATCCATCTGGTCTGGGGCTTTTTTTGTGGGGAGATATTTTTATTACTGATTCTATTTTGTTAGTGGTTGTCAGTCTGTTCATAAAAAATGTATTTCTTCCTGATTCAGCTTTGGAAGATTGTATGTTTCTAGGAATGTATCCATTTCTTCCAGATTGTTCAATCTGTTGGCATATGGTTGATTGTTCATAGTATTTCCTTATAATATTTTATATTTCTGTGGTGTTGTTTGCACTTCTCCATTTCATTTCTGATTTCATTTATTTGGGAGTTCTCTTTTTCTTGATGAGTCTGGCTTAAAGTTTATCAATTTTATTTACCTTTAAAAGAATCAGCTTTTAGTTTCATTGATCTTTTGTATTTTTTTTCTTATTTCTAGCCTCTATTTATTTCCATTCTTATCTTTATTTCCTTCCTTCTTCTCACTTTCGACTTTGTTTGTTTTTCTTTCTCTAGTTTCTTTAGGTGTAAGGTAGATTGTTTATTTGATATTTTTCTTGTTTCTTGAGGTAGGCTAGTAGTGTTATGAATTACCCTCTTAGAACTCCTTTGGCTGTGTCCCTTAGATTTTGGGTCATTGTTACAGCTGCATTTCTCTCAAGGTATCTTTTTATTTCTTCCTTGATTTCATTGTTCACCTAATCATTGTAAGTAACATGTTATTTAGCCTCATTGTGTTTGTGTGTTTTTCAATTTTTTTTCTAGTAATTGATTTCTAGTTTCATAACCTTGTGATTAGAGTAGATACTTGATATGATTTCTTTCTTAAATTTATTGAGACTTGTTTTTTAGCCTAATGTGTGGTCTATCCTCGCAAATGTTTCAAGTGCACTTGAAAAGAATGTACATTCTGCTGCTTTTGGGTGAAATATCCTAAAAATATTAAGTCCATTTGGTCTAAGTCCATTTGAGCCTTGATTGCTCTTGGCATGTCGATGGGAAGGATTGACCCTCAGGCTGATTGGGTAAGTAATATTCCATTGTATATATGTACAACAACTTTTGTATATATATGTACAACATTGTATATATGTACAACAATCATTTAAGGCCATTGTTTCCTTGTTGATTTTCTGTCTGAATGATCTATCGATTTTGTCAATGGGTGTTAACATACCCTACTATGACTGTATTTAACTACCAATCTCTGCCTTGTGTCTGTCAATATTGCTTTATATATTGAAGTGCTCCTACCTTGGGTGCATAGATGTTTATGAGAGTTATATCCCCTTGTTGGGTTGATCCCTTTATCATTATGAAATGCCTTTCTTTGTCTTTTGTTACAGCCCTCTTTTAAAAGTCTGTTTTGTCTGATATAAGTATTGCTATCCCATCTTTTTTTTCTTTTCATTTCCATTTGTGTGAAATACTTTTTCCATCCTTTTACTTTTCAGTCTGTGTGTCTTTCAGTCTAAAGTGCGTCTCTTGTAGGTAGCATACATAAGGTTCTTGTTTGTGTGTGTGTGTGTGTGTGTGTGTGTGTGTGTGTGTGTGTGTGTGTTTTTATCCATCCAGTAACCTTATGTCTTTTGGTTAGAGCATTTAGTCCATTTACATTTAAAGTAATTATTGATAGGTATGTAGTTATTGTCATTTTATTGTTTTCTGATTGTTTCTGTAGTTCTTTTCTGTTCCTTTCTTATTTTCTTGCTCTTTTGTATGTTGATGACTTTCTGTAGTGTTATATTTGGATTCCTTTCTCTTTATTTCTTGCATATCTCTTGTAGATTTTGGTTTGTGGTTACTATGTGCTTCATCTATACTAATTTATGTTTATAGCAGTATATTTTTAAATGACAGTTGCCTAAGTTCAAACACATTCAAAATCACTATGACTTTTACTTATCCTCTCCACATTTATATTTTATTATTATTATTTTTTTTCAAAACAGCATACACATTTATTACTTCACAGTTGCCATGAGTCACGAGTCTGGGCATGGTGTAGCTGGATTATCTGCTTTTGCACAAGATTGCAGTCAATTTCTCGGCCAGACTGATTTTTTATCTGGAGGTTTGACTGGGAAAGAATCAGCTTCCAAGCTCATTCAGGGTGTTGGCAAAATTCACTTCCTTGTGGCTGTCTGCTGCCTGGAAGCCACCCTCAGGTCTACGTGCAGTTGTGGTTCTCTGCCACGTGGCCCTTGTCATTATTATTATTTTTCACTTCT
Organism: Rhinolophus sinicus; assembly: GCF_057876585.1. Taxonomy (NCBI): domain Eukaryota; kingdom Metazoa; phylum Chordata; class Mammalia; order Chiroptera; family Rhinolophidae; genus Rhinolophus; species Rhinolophus sinicus. The sequence goes on from NC_142513.1 coordinate 40,707,809, forward strand.
TGTGTATTTGTGCATATCCCATAATTTGTCATCATTACATATGATCTTTCTACTTTTGCCTTTTAAACTTTATACTAGCTTATAGTTAGTTGATCCACTGCTTTTACTAAGTGTTTCACCTGTGTCAGTGAGAATGTTTTTCTTTCCTATATTTTCTCATTCATATTTTTTATCTATTCTTATTTACTTACAGAAGTCCCTTTAATATTTCTTGTAATACTGGTTTGGTGGTCATAAACTTCTTTAACTTTTTCTTGTCTGGGAAATTCTTTATCTGTCCTTTGATTCTAAATGATGTCCTTGTTTTTAATCTAGTGTGACAACCATTTTTTTTAATTCTTTTCTTTTATTTTTATAAATTTTATTGGGGAATATGGGGACAGTGTGTTTCTCCAGGGCCCATCAGCTCCAAGTAGTTGTCCTTCAGTCTAGTTCTGGAGGGCGCAGCTCAGCTCTAAGTCCAGTCGCTGTTTTCAATCTTTAGTTGCAGGGGGCACAACCCACCATCCCATGAGGGAATTGAACTAGCAACCTTGTTGAGAGCTCACGCTCTAACCAACTGAGCCATCGGCCATCCCTCCAGAAGCTCAGCAGCAGCTTGTTGTCTTCAATCGAGTTGTGGAGGGTGCAACACACTGGCCTATGTGGGAATTGAACCAGCAACCCTGTTGTTCGGAGCTCACGCTCTAACCAAAGGAGCTATCCGGCCGCCCTGTTTTCTAATTCTTTAGTCTGTTTATATTTAATGTTCTTATGGATTTACATCTACGATCTTACTTTATACATGTTCCTTATGTTTCATTCCTGGTGTTATTTATTTGTCTTTCTTTCTTAATCTCACCAGTCAATTTAATTAGCATTTTCAAAGAAGTAGCTTCAGGATTTGGTCTATTCTCTCTATTATATGTTGTGACCGCTTCAATAATCCATCGCTGCAATAATGCTACTAACAAGTACAGTGGCGTACCACAGTTAACATGTTTTGCTCATGCAGTTGGGGTCAGCTGGGCAGCTCTGCAGATGTTGGCTGGGTCTTCTCACAGGTTTTGGGGTTGATTGTCTATTGGCTGGTCTAGGCTGGCCTTTGCTCAGCTTCACGTGCTTCTTTCCTTTAGCAGGCTAGATTGGGCATGTTCTCCTGGTGATGGAAGAGGTGCAAGAAATTGACTGGAAACACACAAGGCCTCTTGAAGTTTAGGCTTTGAACTAACTCATGTCACTAATCTAAAGCAGGTCACATGGTTGAGCCCATAATCGGAGGGAGAGGATACTGCATGACAATGGGCTTAAATACAGGGAGGGTGAAAAATCAGCATCATCATTGTAACCCATGTTCACAAAAAAAACACAATAACTTTTGTCATGGCCTCCTTTCTCCTGTCATAAAGAGGTACAGACTCCAGTTTAGACTGGAGGAGGCTAAAACCGATGGTCTCCTCTCAAGACAGTGATCTGGGAATTATCAGTGCACTAAGCTCAAGTTTTTCATACTTTATGGCTTGGAGTCGTCACTGCAGTCCAGGTGGGGAGAGTTTCCTTGAAAAAAGCCCCTAGTCTTCCTTTCATGCATCCTGCCTAGTGTTTTTCTTTGTATCATTGTGGACTTGATTATCAGCCTTTTGCTGTTCTTTTGGTCATTCAGTAAATACTGAGTATATCCCATAGGTTTAGGAGCTTAGTCTAGTGTATGGTGAGTCTAGTACTGTCTAATGGCAGGATAAACATGCAAGACAAATGAATTTACAATAAGAGAATTTTCTTGGAGAATAAAAACTTTGTGGTGGGACCATAGGCAGAATAAAACCTGTCATTTTGAGAGCATCAGCATAGACTTCACAGAAAATAAAAGTTTTGATTCAAAACTTCAAAAACAAATTTGAGCTTTTTAGGTAAGTACGCAGAAAGATTTTCTTGGCAGAGGGAACAAAATGTGCAAAATAAGGAGGTATTAGAGATCATGACTTGTTAGGGGAAAATACAAGTTTACTGTTGCTGGAGCATGAAGTGAGGGAGTAACAGGACATGAAGCAGGACAGGAGACTGAGGCAAGGCAATCAAAGTCTTGCATATCTTGTTAAAGAGTTTAGATTTTATTTAATTACAACATACTTGATGATGAACCATTAGGAATCTTTAGTTAGAAAGGGATACATGGTCAATTTCCAGTTTGCAGGAAGACTTTACAAAGGCTAATAGAGTGTCCAGGAAGAAGATGAGGAGCAACTGAACCAGAGCAGTGGTTATGGATGAATCTGAGAGATATTTTGGAGAATTGATGGAATTTGATGTTTTACTGCATATGGAAAAGGAAGGTTGCAGAAGGGGGAAATTTCAAGGATGACTTCAGAAACTGATTCGATAGTGGAACCATTTTGCAAGATTGGAATAACAGTGAATGAATTATTTGATGGAGATACCATGATTTCTGATTTGGACAAGTTGAGTTTGACCTTCCTAGTAAGCATTTGGATGGATACACAGCACTCAGTCAGCAATAAGTGCCTACTGAGGTAGACTGAAACATAACCTACCAAAAGATGTCCACATCCTAATCCCTGGATCCTGAAAATATTACCTTAGTTTTAGAAAAAGAGTCTCTGTAGGTGTGATTAAGGATCTTGAGATAAGGAGAATATCCTAGATTATTCGAGGGGCCCTAAATACCATCACAAGTGTCTTAGGAGAGGGAGAAAGAGAGAGAGCGAGAGCGAGAGCGAGAGAGAGAGAGAGAGAGAGAGAGAGAGAGAGAGATAACACAGACAGAAGAGGAGGAAGCCATGTGACCACAGAGGCAGAGATTAGAGTGATGTGGCCACATGGCAAGGAATGCTGGCATCCACCATACACCACCATAAGCTTGAAGAGGGAGGAATCGGTTCTCTCCTAGAGCCTCCAGAGGGGCCATGGCCCTGCTGACACTTTGATTTCTGCCCAGGATATTGAATTTGGATTTCTGGACTCCAGAACTGTGAGAGAATACATTTCTGTTGTTTTAAGTCATCAGCTGAATAGTAATTTGTTACAGCAGCCACAGGAAACTAACACAAAGAAAGGGCGAGAGGCAATCCAAGGAAGGAAAATGTGAAGAAATAAGGGCATCTTCACTCTTTAGCAAAACTCCTTCAAAGAGTTGTTTGTGCTTATTGTTTCCATTTTCTTTTATTTTGATGCTATTTCTTATCCTTCTCTAACCACTCAACCTAAAGAAGCTCCCAAGAGCTTATTTTCTACATGCCATCTATCATAACTTAGTATTTTCTCATTTACTTACTTCTGGCAGTGCAAAGTGGTCTTGTTCATTGCTGAATCCCCAACACCTAGAATCATATTGTATTCCAGATGGTAGGCGTGAAGTATAAATTTTAAATGAATGAATGAATAAATAAATAAATGAACACTCAGTGTGATACTGTGTGTGTGTGTGTGTGTGTGTATGTGTGTGTGTGTGTGTATGCCTGTAAACCCTGATCAGTTGTGAACCTCTTAGAGTAGGAAGGACTACATTTTATTCATTATTTAGTTCTGGTACCTAATTGAGTGCCTACAACTCATTTTTCTCCATTGAACTTTAGTTGAAAGAATGATTTAACTTGAACCTCTAATCTTTTCTCTTCTTAAAACTGAGTGACTTAAATTCATTTGTCAGTCTTTTCTGAAATCATCCATAATATAATGCTAAACAAAAAGACTGTTTCGAAGATAGAAATTTACTTTTATCATTAGACATTCTTTTTTAATCTTAAGTGCATTAGTAATACATGAAACTGTCCTTTAAAAACTTAGGATAATGCAATTAAAGTTGAGTTCCCTTTGATCAACATCCAAGCCTGTTTTTCCTCCTTCTCAGAAATAGCCATTGTTATGATGTTAGTATGTATCCATCCAGACCTCTTTTTTATGCTTTTATATGAAGTCCATGTATTTGTAGAAAAGATCTACATTTTGTGGCAGTGTTTTCTGTATAAATGGTGTCTCTTGGGAATGTGGCGTTTTGAAATTCAAGTCTTTGATCTTTAATAATGTTGATATGCACAGGTCCCAGACACTTATTTTACCTTCTGGGTAGTATATACTGTATGGAATGTGCTACATTTGTCATTAGATAAGCATTTAAGTTATTTCCGTAATTTTGTGATTGCAGAGTGCTGCAATAAACATCCTGGTGCATGTCTCTTTGGGCCCCTTGCAAGAGTTTTCACAGGCTATATTCCCAGAATTGTTCCTGCTGGGCTTGGAAATACTCATGTTGCCACCAAATGTGGCCATATCAGTGACCTTCAGAGCTTTTCATAGTTCTCTAATTCTCAGTGTTAACAGCATTTTTAACTTTTGCTAGTATGATAGATATGAAAGGAGACATCATTGTTTCAATTTTATTTCTCTGAGTATTACTAAGATTAAACACTTTTGTGTGTTTATTGGTCATTTATGTTTCCTGTCCATTCATGCTCTTTGCTTATTGGGTTGTTTCTTTTTAACTGGAATTCAGTTGTTGGGATATTATATGTGTAGCAATTATTTTCTCTGTGTATCTACTGTTTTAAAAAAATACTTTTTAATGGTACTTTATCAGACCTCTTAGATTTTGATGTGGTCAGATATGTCAATATTTTTCTTTTATGACTTCTGCCTTTTGCATTTTTAAGGAAGGAATTTTCCACTACCAAGATCATAGAGATATTCTCCTTTTCTAGTAGTTTCAAACTATTTAAAAAAATTTTTTAGGCTATTAACATATCTGCAGATTATTTTTGTCTATTGTATGAAATAGGGGAGCAAATTAATTTTTTGTCATATGATTAGGCAGCACTCTTTGTTGTATAGCTTATTCTTTCGCCACCAATTCAAAATGCCACATTTAACATGTATCAACATTTCATAATTGTCTGGCTCTTTTCTGGATTGCATTCTGTTCTATTCCTACTCCAATAAAACTGTTTTAATAATATGGCTTTATAATATGCCTTAATATTCATTAGGAAATTTGGCCTACTTTTTGTTCTTATTTCTTAAATTTTGTTGTCTACCTATTTCTCCATATTTACTCTTTTATAATCAGTGTATTTCATTTCACAAAAAAAAGTCTTGCTGGTTTTTTGGTTGATATTTCAAATAAATGTTACAAATGCCAGGTTGTATACTATTATTTTTTCCTAATGTCTTTAAAATGTATTATTTCACTTTCCCTGTGTATTATTCCTATTAGTAAAGAGCAGGGCATACCAAAGTCTTGTGGAACCTAAAGTCTATATAAGTTGGGAGCCCACTTTAAGAAAAAGAATGCAAAATTATGAATGCAATAGTAGCTGTGCATCGGGAGGGGTCCATACAAGGGGAAGCTGTACTGGGGGGGCCTGAACCTCCAGCTTTATTAGTTTCATGGTAAACCCACTTCAGATAAGCCATCTCACTTAGAAATTCTAGCAAATTTTGCCTTCACTGTCACTAGAAAAAAGCACTGGTTCATGACCGCTAAGCTAGGTAGGTGGTATAAGGAATAAAATAACAATTAAATTTGCAGTCTCAATTGTGTTTTCAGTTGTGAGCTATATTATGCTACTTCTCAATTTTTTCCTGGGATAGTACCTCACATTTGAGGATCTCAGGACACATTATGAACATTAACTAATTAAACCTCACAAAACTGCAGAGACACGGGAAAGAGAGAGAGAGGATCACCTCACCCAGTTCTGAAATGCAGCCACCTTTGGGGAGGAGCGTGGCAGCTGCTTAATAAGCTGTAACCCCCTGTGACACTTTAGCCAAGATAATTAGTTGTTGTAGTTGGTAATTGTCCCATGAACATTAGACTGTCAAGCAGTGAAGTCACCCGGATTATTAGTGCATTGAAAATCTAATCCATTCTTTTTGATTTTTTAGTAATTTTATTCTAATTATATAAGAAATATATACACAATGAAGGTCCAGTTTTCTTTTAGCTGTGTTTTTCATAGTTCTTCAAATTTAAAACTTAAAATAGGAAAAGATTATTTTTTTTTAAAAGTAAGGTGCAGCTTAAGAATAAAGAGTTATTGATACACACACACACACACACACACACACACACACACACCGTGTAACAATTAAGTTCGCAAACTAATCCTAGAAAAAATGCTGCATACCTGAATATCACTACCTTCAGTCACCTTCGAAGTGCTCCCCTTGCGAAGCTATGTACTGACACCAGTGCCTAGTTCACCCTTCAAAGCAATTTTGAAACTTTTTCTGGAATGGCCATCTGAGCTGTCATTGTATTACCCTTGATGTCCTGAATGTCATCAAAATGTCTTCCTTTCAATATTTCCCTTATCTTTGGGTAAAGAAAGAAGTCATTGGGGGCCTGATCAGGTGAGTAAGGAGAGTGTTCCAATACAGCTATTTGTTTACTGGCTAAAAACTCCCCCACTGACAGTGCTGTGTGAGCTGGTACAGTGTTGTGATGCAAGAGCCATGAATTATTGGTGAAAAGTTCAGGTCATTTTCGTATAACTTTTTCGTGGAGCCTTTTCAGCACTTCCAAATAGGAAACTTGGTTAACTGTTTGTCCAGCTGGTACAAACTCATAATGAATCATTGCTCTGATATCAAAAAAGGTTAGCAACATCATTGTAACAAGTTCGCGAACTTAATTGTCTGGCCTTGTATATAGAGGGTGCCAAAAACATCTCTTAAATGTGTATGCGTCTCTTAAAATGTATATGCATTTTTTGGCACCCGCAGGGTGTGTGTGAGTGTGTAGTCAAAAAGTTTGCTGCTGAGCAAAATAAGTAAGTGCTAGTAGAAGTCAGAAGAGTAGCTACCATTAAGACGCATATTCGCTGGACAGGAGGAGGAGTGGAAGCTTTCGGGCACTGGAAATGCTTTAGCTTCCATTTGGGTGTCTGTTATATGGGCGTAGATACATACAGAATTCCACCTGCTTTACCACATGCGTGTCATATCCCAATAAGAAAGTAAATTAACCTGAAAAGCATGCTGCTCTTGTCATCATGAGACTGCTGGAAACCCCGTGTGAACTATCTGGAAAGTTTTGCAGGGAGCAAGACACATTCAGAAAACAGAGACATGATACATTTTATTCTCCCCAAAGCATTTTTCTTCAGAAGAGGGATTCTAAGTCCATTACTTCTCTCTCATGACATTTTTCTCTCCAAAAGAACTACTCCTTATGCTGACATCGATTCTCTCTCATTGTACCTTCAACATTTTGTACCTCCTTGTATGTGCTCTTTACACCTCCCTGGGCATCTGCTTTTTCTCTTAGAATTCCATTCTGTTTTATTCACCTACATCTTTGCCAGAAGCAAGTGTACCTGAGTAATGTTTGGGGTTGAGAGCTATCTGCAGGGCAGTGCCCTGGCAGGTGCTAAAACACAGTGGGAGAGGAGGAAAAAGAAAGGATGTACCTGCCCCTAGCTCTGCAGTATCTGCTATGGCAGTTAAAAAGGTTAGAAAGGAAAGACAGAGCAGCAGGCCCATGCTGGCAACAGTGTCTCTGGAGCCTCCAGCAGGGCCACCATCGCTCTTATATCTGTGGCAGCACTCCAAGGAGGGGCAGCCGCTGGACAGTGTCCCAGGGCTGCTCTGAGCTAAGGCCCAAAGGCTGTAAGCAGATGTCATGGCTGAAAATCCCCCAACAGAGCAGGCACTGGGTGAGCCAGAGAGGAGGAGGAAGGGGTGGGGAGAGAGGGGGAAGAGGGAGAGAGAGAGACAGGAGGAGAGAGTGAGGGGGGGAGACGAAGAGGAAAGGGGAAAGGTGGGGAGGAGAAAGACACAGAAAGAGAGACAGGCAGGAAAAAAAGACAACAGGAAAAAAGAAAAAAGGGAGGAGAAAGAGAAGGACGAAGGGGGAAAAGAGCTTTATAGACCAAGTGGGAAAAATTTTACTACTGTAATTTTTAGTGAAGGTTAAATACATGAACATTACCATGATTACTGACTTTCCAAGACATATTAAAGACAACAATGCTCAGCTCCAGTTCTTCTTGCTTAGAAAGCAGAAAAGTGAAAAAGTGGCCACTGTCAAACTGCATGTTCACAGTATTTTCAAAAGGAAAGCAGCCCTTCTGCTAGTCATTAACATTCAGATAGCACTGACATAGCTAATTGTGGTCTTTGCCACATTCTGTCTTAAAATAGTTTCAAAGTCTGGTATCCAGAAAGTTGATAATCAGTTGTTTGGAAACTTCAAAGGGGGTTCTTATGAAAGGATCATGTAGTTTAGTAACTGGAAGAGGTTGAGGGCCTCCTGGCTGCCAGGCAAGGCCCAGGCCTATCGCTGGCATCATTTTATCTCCATCATGTGGATGAGGGCACATTGAGGTGAGAATTGGGGTGAGCTAGGAAGACCCTGTTCTTCCCATCTCGTGGTGCTGCCCTCTGTAATATAACTTTAGATATGCTGCAGTTTCGAAACACATTACTATGCTGTCTCCAATTTCCTGTGGCTCTGCAGATATTTATCATCTTATTTCTGTCCTTATGCCATTCTCTGTCTCAAAGATGCTGAACTCAGGAGTAGCAGCCAGGACTCCCAGAAAGTAGTCGAAGAGCCACAGGAACCTGTCTCACCAGAGGCTAGGGAAAGTGAAAACAACCAGGTAATGGTCATTCACTCATGCCTGGGGCATTGGGTAGTCCTGGGGAATGCTTGTGTGGTCAGGGTCAGGGGCAGTCCTGGTGCTGGGGTCATTGCTGAGAAGTTCTAATGTCTGATGTGGAAAAGACCCTACTAGCACTAAGGTTGGGGAGAGACAAGGCCCGAAGGAAAGAGAGGCTGCGTGTTTGTAACAGACAAATTAGAGCCTCACTGTTATCTTCAAGAATACAGGTCAGAATGGAGTTTCATTCCTTCTCTACCTTCCTTCTCACTCATTACCTGATTTCAGGAGTCTGAGACAGATACAGCTGCTCATTTAAAGCCAGTTTAAAAATCCAGACTTTCTGAAGAGATTTGTACACTATCCACATACTCAAATGATGCATCGTTTTCCTTTCTGTCTGATTGGACCCTGCAAACTACAGAAACACCCACCACAGCTCTTGGCTCCACTGTCCTTCCTTGGTCTCAGCAGGAGCCCCACCCACCCATACCCTTCTGCTGCCAAGGTGACACTAACTGAGCTCTGCCTGTGCTACTCCTGCCGCCCTTACCTAAAGAAGGGGAAACCTATACCAAAGGAGGCCACAGTTAGTCAGGCTTACTTCTTGGCTAAAGTTGTCAGCCTGGTCCTACATTAGCACTCTGTGTGGCCAGAATCCCGAGGCGTGTTTCACTACACAGCTCCTCCTCCTTCTGGTCTTCCTGACTCCTCCATCCGGCTGGGCCCAGAACCCATTCCTGAGCTCAAGGTGGGGGGCAGGTACAGTGCCATTGCTTCCTGGACTCCAGCCCTCAACTCTTTTATTTTTCCTTTCATTCTTGCACAAAGCAACATTTCCTTTGCCCATCAAATCATGCAAAAAAAAATCTTGGGGAGCAGAGGAGGGAGGGAGAACATTTTCCTTAGCACGAGGCCACCTGGCCCATCCTCTGGATTTTCACGTTGTCTATATGGAAAAATCAATTCTTACCCCAAAGGACCCAACCTCCAGATAGTTGGGTGTTGTATTCCAGGTGCTGATTTAGTCTCTGCATGGAGGTTGGTACTCACAATGGTCAGACACTCTCTTAGGTGCTAAGAGTACCCACAAGACCAAAACACAGCCTCGGCCTTCAAGAGGTAGTAGCATATTAGGGGAGAGAAAAGCCCCATAATTCAGTATGTGGAAAGGAGAATGGGAAACATCTCAGAATAAGGGAATGAGGGACACCTGAACCTTTAAAAGAAGGTTGTATGGCATGGATTAGATTAAGGGAAATGAAACTGATGAATGGAATTAATAATAAAAACAAATTGTGCAAAGGACTTCTGCTTTGGAAAAGATGGAATAACAGAAACTGGATTTATTGTCCTGCCTGAAATAACCAAAAAGTGGCCAAAATATATAAAATAACAGTTTTTAAGATACTGCTTGTCAGGTAGCAAAGGAGAGTGATGCCTGAGAGATAAGAAACAATCCAGGTAAGTCCTCTGATTGCCATGACCTACTGCCTTGAGAGAGTTCCAGGCCATAGCACAGGGCAGGAGAAACAAGTGGGACCCCAGTGGTTTTCCTGAGTTGAGAAGACAGATCTGTAAGTCCATGGAGACTAAAGCCACTAAGGTTTGCAAGACAGAGTACCAGAGAGGCGAAAGCTGCACAGTGAGAGAGAGAGAGAGAGATTAAGCGCCAGCAAAGGGTCACTCTTGAGTGTTCAGCTGAGTACTGATCAGCTCATGCATGTGGGAAAAACACTGAAGGTCAGGGAGAGGAAAGAACCTCCCAAAAGTATTAGCACTAACAGTGCCCAGTGCTCATACAAGGCTGGGAAGAGTGCCCGAACCCATCAGCCAGACTGGAGAACCTTATGACTCACAGGAATTGGGAGCGTATGCAGAAGAGTGTTGCATCAGTAGTAGGGAATAATTAGCTCTAGATGGAGCACTGCTCCAGTACTGCCTAACAATTTTTTAGAGCAAGAGCCAAAAGGATCAAACTGTATCCAAGGACCTTAACTGAGTCCCGGAACAAAGTTTAAGAATATTTGTAGGAATACAAAATTATCCATCAACCAGACAGGTTAAATCACATGTTTGGAGTCTAATAAAAAATTGCCAGACATTCAAAAAACTGGGAACATACGATGTATAAAGTGAAGATAACTCAATCAATTGAAGCCAACCCAGGTCTGAAGAAGATGTTAGAATTAGTGGACAAGAACATTAAAACAGTTATAACTATATAAGTTATAGTTATAATACATTAAGGAGAGACAGAGAAGATATAAAAATACCCCAAATAAAACTTCCAGAGATAAAAACTACAATTCATAAGATGAAAACTACAATAGAAAGTTTAACCACAGATTAGATATTGCAGGAAAGAAATAGTGAACTTGAAACAAATGGGAATTTTTTAAAAAAGATCAATGTGTCAGTGAGCTGTGGGATAACTTCAGGTACTTAATATGTTTGTAATTGGAGTTCATAAAAAAGGGGAGAGAGACAAAAAATGTATATGAAGAAATAATGACTAAAAGAAATTCTGAATTTTATGAAAACAATAAACCCACAGACACAAGCTCAACAAACAGCAAGCACAAGAAACATGAAGAAAAATATACCAAAGACAATCGCAATCAAATAGTGGAAAACCAGTGACGAAGAGAAAAATCTTAAAAGCAACCAGAGGGAACAAAAGACAAGTTGGGAAGAAAGGAACAAAGATAAGGATGGCAGCAGATTTCTTGTTAGAAACAATGTAAGCAAGAAGACAGTGGAGTCAAATCTTTAAAGAACTGGAAGGAAATAAACTATCAATTTAGAATTTTGTACTTAGTGAATATCTTTCAAAAATAAAGGTGAAATAGACTTTTGCCTATACACAAAAAGTGGAAGAATATATTACCAGCAGACCCATACTATAAGAAATGTTAAAGGAAGTCCTTCAGTCAGAAGGAAAACAATACCAGATGGAAATCTGGATCTATACAGAGGAATGAAGAGCACTAGAAATGGTAAATAAATGGGTAAATGTATAAGATTTTGTTCTTATTATTTACATCTCTTTAAAAGATAATTGACTGCTGAAATAAAAACAACATAGTATGGGGCTTATGGCATATGTAAAAATAAAATGTATAACAAGAATAGCACAAAGACCAAGAGAGGAGAAGCATAAGTATTCTATTTTAAAGTTCTTGTGTTATACCTGAAATGGTATAATATCACCTGAAGATAGACTATAATAAGTTAAAGATGCATACTATAAAGTCTTAAAAAAAACAACCAACGTTACAAATCTACTTCAGATAGTCGTATCTAATAAGCCTACAGAAAAGATAAAGTTGAATCATAAAAACATATGATTAATCCAAAAGAAGGAAAAAGGAGAGGAAAAAGGGAATAAGTAACAGATGGGACAAATAGAAAACAAATAGCACAATGATAGACTTAAACCTAACCATATCAGTGATTACATTACGTAAATGGTCTAAATATCCCAATGAAAGAATATAAAGCAGATATAGGTTGGATAAAAAAAGCAAGAGTCAGTTATATGTGGATTACAAAAATGCACTTTAAATATAAAGATACAATAGGTTCAAATTAAAAGATGCAAAAAGATACAACATGCTAACACTAATCAAAGGAAAGCTAGAGTAGCTTTATTCATTTCAGACAAAGTGGATTTCAGGACAGGGAATATTACTAAGGATAACAGAGATCAAGAGGACATAACAGTCCTAAATATTTATGCATTTAATAGCAGAACTTCAAAACACATGAAACAAAAATTGATAGAACTGCGAAGACAAATACCTGTATTTGGAGATTTCAGTGTCTCTCTCTTAATAATTGAACAAGTAGACAGAAAACCAATAAGGATATAAATTTAAGAACACTATTGACCAACTTTAATAATTTACACTTATAGAACACTCTACTCAACAATAGCCAAATACGCGTTCCTTTTCATGCACATGGAACATTTACCAAAGTGGACTAGACCATATTCTGGGTTACAAAATAAGTCTCAGTAACTTTAAAAGGGATCAAATAATTTAAAGTATGTTCTCTCACAACAAAAGACATTACAAGAAAATAAAACTATAGATCAATAGCTTTCATGAATGTCAATGGAAAATTTCTAATAAGATATTTAATAAATTGAATAATTATAGAAAAATGATTATACATCATGACTAAGGAGGGTTTATTCTGGGAATACAAGATTGGTTTAACATATGAAAGTAAATTAATATAATTCACCATATTAACAAACTGAAGAAGAACACCTATATATTTATCTCATAAATGCAAGAAAGGCATCTGAAAATTCAACATTCATTCCTCATAAAAACACTCAGAAAATTAGGAACAGAAGAGAACTTCAATTTGATGGTGGCTATTTTTGAAAAACCTATATCTAACATCATACGTAATGGTAAAAGATGTGATGCTTTTCCACCAAGGTCAGGAACAAGACAAGAATGTCTGCTCTTACCACCTCTATTCAAAATTATACTGGAGGTTCAAGCCAGTGCAAAGACAAGAAAAGAAATAAAAGGCATCCAGATTGGAAAGGAAGAATTAAAATTCTTTTATTTGAAGACAACATAATCATCTAGAATCTACAAAACAGCTTCTAGAACTAATAAGTACTTTGGCAAATTGCTAAATACATACAAAATTAATATGCAAAGTTCAATTTTATCTCCATATAATAGCAATGAACAATCAGAAATTGAAATAAATATTATTTACAATAGTACGAATATACAAAATACTTAGAGATAAATCTGACAAAAGATGCCCAAGACCTATGTACACTAAAAACTACAAAATATTTCTGAGAGAATGAAATAAAACCTAAATAAATGGAGAGATATCTTGATATCCCATGTTCATGCTTTTGAAGACTCAATATTGCCAAAAATGTTAATTCTTCCCAAATTGATTAATGCAATCAAAATTTCAGGAGAAATTTTTAAAGAAATTGAAAAATTCATTCCAAAATTCATATGGAAATGTAAAGGACCTAGAGTAGCCAAAACAACTTTGGAAAAAGAACAAAGTTACAGGATTAATACTACTGATTTCAAGACTTATCACAAAGTTCTTTTAATTAAGACAGGTGGTAATGATGTCAAAGTCAACAAACGAGATTAATGGAACAGAACAGAAGATCCAGGTATAGACTCCTCATATAATCAATCTATGGTGACAAAAAGCAGATCATTGTTTGCCTGTGGTTGCACAGTGGCATGGGGTGGGAGGGAGGGGCATAGAAACATGGAAGCATTTGAGAGTGATGTGCATATTCATTATTTTTATTGTGGTAATATTTTTATGAGTGCATGCATAGGTCAAAACTTTTTAAAAGATAGACTTTATATGCCACCTACTGCATGTCAGTTATACCTCAATAAAGCAGTTATAAAAACCTAGTGTAGCTTTCAAGTTATACAAAAGTATTTTATGTTAGTTATTATTACTAGCATCTACAGAGAATTAGGAGATGCCAGCACTGTTACACATCTATCTATCTGTGTGTCTGTCTATCTAGACATCCATCTGTCTATCCTTATTTTATCCACATAACAACTTTATGAGATAGGTGGTGCTTTTAGCCCCTTTTTACAGATGAAGAAACCGAGGCCCCATAATGTTCCCACTGCCACACAGCCAGTAAGTGGAGCTAGGACCTGAGTCCAGGTAGCATGCTGCAGAGCTTGAGCTCTGAGCCACTGTGGGTATTGATTCTCATGTCTTGCCATTGTCATTTGCAGGGAAAAACTGCAGAAGAAGCTGCAACTGAGGAACTTTCATCCATAGTCCTAAGTGGAAATACTAGTGAAATGGAGGTAGGGCTTTGTGTGCTGTCTGATTGGCCCCTATGCAATTCATGGCTCCGCACCTAAGTCTGTGTGCCCTTTCCTTCTCCAGGCCTCCCTGCCTCTCATCTGCTACTTCCTTTAGGGCCTGCTCCACACAACCTTCCTCGGAACCTGCCTCAGAACCTTCCTCCACAGAACTCTTTACTGTGATTAATCCTTTATTCTTTATCCCATGCAGAGTTTGGACCTAGCAGTTACCCTTTCTACATCAATTATTTGCAACAATTACAGTAAATAGAGTTTTTCCTCTTCTTCCCATTGTCCAGAGAGAAAATGTTCCTTAGGGACAAAACATTTGTAAGAGTTTTCTGCAGCTATATATATCATATGCACATACATAAACCTATATGTATTTTATGTCACTCATCTGCTTCCCAGGTTCCAGTAACTACTCCTTTCTGTGACAGATTCAGGCCAATGGGTGGTAGCATCTTCCTCCAGTTGCTATCCCTGGGGCACGTCCTCATCTTTGTTGGTTTCCCTTCACTCTGCCCACACCTTCACATGGGTCCTTTGTTAAACCTGCTTTGTCCACTCCATTGGATCTATTTCCTGCTAGAAACCAAAAGATTCAGACAGAGGTTGGCAGGGCTCTGTGGACCCTGCTCAGGATTTTGAACTTTTCCTAAGGAGCAGAGGAAGGCTATAAAGGTTTTAAATGGGAGATTGACACCATCAGACATTCTCACCTCCCCACCCCCACTGATGAACACATTCTGAACTTTCAGTGGATTCCCAGTGCCTCTTTTTGGTAGGTCGGTGTGAGTCAGCTGGAAAGTCTAGAGACCCTTGAGGGGGGAATATGGAATAGGAGGTTGAGTCTCCACGGAGGTCCCGGGACAAATTCACTGAACACTAATCCGAGATACTAAAATTCTGAGAGAGGGCCAGATTATCACACTCCTCTCCTCTCCAGATTCTGATCAATTAAGAAGTCTTCACAGAAGTCAGCTAGGGATAAAAATACCACTTTGTTATACACTTTAAATCTGAACTGGAGAGCAAAGCTTGGACCTGAAACACAAATGGATTTCCTACTTCCTCCTACTGAATTAAGTGTACACACCTGGCTATAGGCAGGCCTCACCCCGGGGCAGTGTCCCCAGGCTAAGTGCAGGGAGGAGAGGAGAATGCGTGCATCCCGGAGCAGGATGTGCTGCTACAGAGACAGTGAGCTAGGCCAGCACATGGTCCATTTTCGGAATTTCACTTTAGCATGTGCTGTGGGACCCCCACCCATATCATTCTGGCACTGCTCATTCCTCAGCATCCTGAGGAGGAGGACTTCAGTGCCTGGCCTTTCTCCAGTGCTGTTCCTGCAGGCAGGTCACAATCTTTGGGGAGCAGCCATCAGTCAATAACTGAAGGCAGCTGGAGAATCAGTATGCCAGCTCCTTTGCCTCTTAGGTGGGCTCTCCATGGTCTCCCTGAGATCTCGGCGGGAGTGAGTCCATGGTGGTAACTCACTCGTTAAACACTCTGCATTGGTGTCCTTCCTTGCCTAACTTCCCCACTCCTGTCGCAGAATTTCCTGGCATCACTTCCCAAATAAACTCAGCTCAGAGTTTGCTCTGGGGAAACCCACAGTAGGGCACTCACTCCTTGTGCCCTGGGGAGGAGAGGGTCAGGCATGCAGCAGAGGTGAGCAGTTTTCTCTCTGATATTTCTCAGAGGGTAGCCATTCCTTCAGGAACCCAAACAAGGATGTGGAGGGGGGATGGTTCCCACTGCATTAGAAGTACTGGAACCCTAGAGGGCATCTGGGCCAACAAGGTGGATTGATCTCCCATGTTTATATCCTCTCCCTTCTGGAAAAAAACTACTGAAATGACAGTAAAGGAATAAAAAGGCACAAATTTACAAAGACAATGAGACTGGGAGAGGAGATGTTGGAAGATGAGCACTTTTAAA
This sequence comes from Rhinolophus sinicus, assembly GCF_057876585.1. Classification (NCBI taxonomy): domain Eukaryota; kingdom Metazoa; phylum Chordata; class Mammalia; order Chiroptera; family Rhinolophidae; genus Rhinolophus; species Rhinolophus sinicus. Next base: position 40,724,202 of record NC_142513.1, read on the forward strand.
TGTTTAGAGTGAAGAAAATTGATGTCAGAGTTTACACTGGCTTAGCACAGCTGCAAAGGTGAAACTCAGGAGACATTATGAAGGAGGGACTAGTGGAAATTGTGTGACTTCTCTACTTGTCCACAGTAGGCTGAGGACCTGAAGCTTCTGTAGAAGGTGGGGCAAGGACCGGGCTGAAACACGGCGTCTGACAGACTGCTATGGAGTGTCGGGGATACTAGATTCCCTGCTGATGGCACTTAGCTCGTCATCTATTCCCTAAGTGAAGTGATCAGATGACTGTTCTCTGGAGAGAGTGAACAGAAACAGCTCCAAATTCAGGTTCAACCTGCATGTGTGAGACTATATAATGGGGAAACACAGAGAATAGATGAATAAGTACAATTTTACATTTCAAATGGAGGAATCTCTCCTCCTGTCGTGTTTCCAAATGCCAGAAGCCAGGTCATTGTGTTAGATTTTTATGGCTGCTGTAACAAATTACCACAAACTTAGTGGTTTAAAACAACACAAATTTATTCTCTTTTAGTTCTGGATGTCAGATACCCCCAAACAGGTCTTACTGTGCTAAGATAGATCTAGGTGCAAGCTGGGCCCTATTCATTCTGGAGGCTCTAGGGGAAAATCCGTTCCCTTGCCTTTGCCTGCTTCTAGAAGCCACTTGCATTCCTTGGCATGTAGCCCCTGCCTCCACCTTCAAAGATAGTAGCATAGCATCTTCCAGTCTCTCTTTGCCTCAGACCCTCCTGCCTCCCTCTTATAAGATCTCTTACGATTACACTGAGCCTACCCAGAGAATCCAAGATAATCTCTTTCTCTCAAAATCCTTAACATAATGACATCTGTAAAGTCTCCTTTGCCCTATAAAGTAACATCCACAGGTTCTGGGGATTAGGCCATACACCTCTTTGGGGGCCACTGTTCTGCTTACCAAGTCCCTCATGCAGGAGATTGGAGAACTTAATTTCCCCCAATCCCTGACAGGCCCGAAGAAAAGGCCTCCAGATAATGTCCCTGGAGACGGTTCCCCAATAAAAGTCCAGGTCAGTGCTTGATCACCCCACAGAGTGCCCAGTTAGTTGTTGGGTGTTGCTGCCTATCAAACACCGTAGGGAGCTAGACACGTGCTGCAGTGGCGAAGGGCATAAGCCATGAGCAAGGAAGGCAATGAAAAGACTGGAACTTACACAGGAACTGCAAAATAAGAAAGCAGGAAGTACAGCAGGCAGGTGGGCAAGGCTAGATCAGAGGAGGGAGAGAGGAGAAATGAAGTCAGAGATGACCTCCAATTCCTGGTTGTCTAGAAAATAATATTGAGAAACACTTGGCCAATCTGATAAGGCATGTGGAAAAAATTAGGAAACCAGTAGAATCAAAACAAAGTACACAGATGAGAACACAGTCATATTACACTTCTTTGCTCAGTAGCAATGATAGTTACATACTCATGATGTAAGTCCTTACTGCCGTAACCCTGAATTGTGCTGTAATTGATATTGAGGGGTGGGGGGAAAATAAGGTATGGGGAAGAGGGTAGTGTAAGAGGGTTATGTCTACCTATCTATCACATGAATATAAAAAAGGAATTTCAAAAACTCATGAATTAAGAAACAGCAGCATAAGCACATTCAGAAATACAGAGGTACATAGCAAAAGAAATGAGCAAGTTGAAAGTGCTAGCCAGTGGGGAGAGGGACTTAGAGGGACAGAGGACTCCTGATTTTCTTTGTAAGTGTTTAGTGGTAGTAGGATTTTAATTTTTACTATATGCATATATTACTTTGATTTCAAAGAACTCCGAGAAGGATCTCAGAATGAATCATTTTCCTCTCTAACTGAGCTATAACACCTTAGACAACCCTAAATGAGACTGGAAAGGCTCAGTGCTAAGGTGGCTAAGGTCAATTGGACCTTCCAGGCTCCACCTCACCACCAACCTGCCTGTCTCAAGATACACAAATTCTTGTAGCACAAAATCACAATGAAAACAGTTGTGGAGACAGATGTATTTTGCTTATGGAATTAATATGTATATAATACTACTGTGCTCTAACTCTACCCAGTGACACAATTAAAATACAGATCCTATTTCAAAGGCCAGCTGAAACCATTTATTTTTCTGACCTTCATGTACGAACTTGTTCTGGTCCTTTTATAAATTTTTAGTATCTCATTAAGAATGTCTCCTTAAGACTACGCCTGGTGCAAGATGATTTGTTTCAAGTGAGACAGTTACACCTGTCCTAGGAACGCAGAGATGATGCAACCACTAACCCATTAAATTGCAGAAAATGAATAGCATTCCCATTTGGTTCCTCCTCTTTCCTGGGTCTAGGACTTAGAAAATCTCCATCAAGTGTCCACTGAGGATGATACAAATCACTGTGTCAGTAATACGAGCTCAGCATCCATCTCACTGCCTAAGGAGATCAAGTACTTCCGTCCCATCTACATGGGAGCCTCCTCTGCTTTTTGTATCCAGCTGTTCTGTATTGATGAGAAGCACGAAGCAAGGCAAGTACTGATCCCTAGATTGTCTGTTATGGTAAGACTCTTATGGCATTGGTGGCCCAACATTTTAATCTTGCAGAGCCAGTGGTTTCCAAACCTGGCCACACATCTAATCTCCTGGGAAGCTCTTTGAAAAGCACAGATTCCTGGGCCCCATTCCCAGAGATGTCAGTCTATAAAATTTGGGTAAGGCCCACAGAACTGGGTTGCCCAGAGTCTGGTTCACCTACATAAGAGTTGGGGATCTGGAAAACCATCACTATGTAACCATGTGCTGCTACCCCTTCGCTAAAGCTTTTATTTTGGGAGAACTTTGGATTTAGGTTTCTACTTGTCTGGAGATTTTTTGGTTGCAAGGAACAAAAAAAAATCCACCTCAAACTGGCTTTGAAAAAATGGACTAATTGCCTCACCATAATGACGGATAAGTCCAGCGGCAGGACTGATTTTCCTAATGGCTTGATCCAGGTCTTAGGTAACCCAGTCAAGGACCAAGTTTTTCTCTCTACCTCCCAGCTTTTGGTTTCCTGCTGCTGGCTCCAATCTCAGAGCAGTGTCCCAACCTTGGGCCAAAAGAGTTGGATAATGGCTTCAGGCTATGCACCAAAAGCGAGTGAGGAGGACAGTCTGGTTTGGGCCTAGCTTTCCAGCCAAAGTCCCATTAGGCCTGATTGGGCTGTGTGCTCATTCCTGAGCTGATGGCCCAGGCCAGGCTGGGCCATGATGATGGCTTAGTCCCTTGCCTCATGCTCCCCACTGAATCTGGGGCTAGAACCTCACCCAAAGGTAATCCGAGACAGGGGTTAGTGGGACACCAAGCAGCTGCTGGAAGGAGGAGGCATGGTGCTGGGCAGAAAACTCAGTCACCCTACTTCCTGTCCCTCCAGAACACCCACATGTTCAGTGCTTGCAGCCTCTTGGACCCCTGCTCTCGATGCTTAGATTCCTCATTCCCTTTAGGATGCCCACCTACCCCACCATTTTGCTCTCAGAACAATCTTGAAGAGGAAACGATGGGCCCATTTTGATAGACTGGAAGGTTCTGGAGTATTTTGTATTTTAACCAAGTATTTTAACCAAGAGCACTGCTGGACATTTCTTTTTAGACGATGTATTTAAACATATTCCCATTCTCCCAGCCTCACCTAGAACCATGTTTTACTTACATTTTTATCCTCTTAAGTTTTCAATTTCTTTGGACATCTGGGAGGTTGAAAAGGGAAATCCTTTTATATTAATTATATTGTAGACATCCAAAAAGTCTATAAACCTTTCTAGATTTGTTGTGTATATTTATGTTCCCCTGTGCATTCAGATATGATTGTGCTTGGAATGTGATTTTTGAATTTTCAGACAGAAATTTGAGGACTCATTAGGGTTTGCCTGTGAATATACATCTGCAGCTGGTCAGAAAATCTTTTGCATATAAAAGAAAAAAAGATGAGAGTAGCTTATAATATGCCTACACCTCCCCCAAGCTCTTCCAAAAAGGAAGGGAGGGATCGTGTCCACAGAATAACTGTCTTGCTTTTTGAACGTGCAGCGATTATTAATTGCTATAATAGTACCTTCCATTCTAGAAAAATGCTTTACTATTGATGTGTGAAGCTATGAAGCTTATGACTTCTACAATTAATTAATAGTTAGCTAGACACAAATTTTGACCAGTGGTTAGCTAATCACTGCCTGAGGAAGAGCTGTAAATCTCTTTAAATATACACCATGCTACATTTGCTTGCAGGTCAGTGACATTGCTTACTGTTTTGTTTACAGGTCGCTGGACTTTATGAATTTTGTTTTCGGTCTCTTTCCTGTAAGTACATACTGAATTTTGAGTAACATAATTGGTTTGTAAGCTGAAAAGTCAAATGTCATATTCATCGTCCAAACGTTTAAAATGCTATAAATGTTGAGGTTTGAACTGCTTTTGTGTTCTGAAAATAAGGTTGAATGTCATGTCATGAACTCTTAAAAATAGAAAATATTGTCATTTTCAATAATATTTCAGTCACACTGTTTTAATAGTTTTCTTTCTAGGTATAGTTTCTTTTAGAAATAGCATTACTAGTGTTTCATTAGAATCAAATCATTAATAGAATGCTGGTAGAACATGAAAATGTCAGAAATTACACTGAAGTGTATTAGACTGTTGTATTACTTTATAGCTTACCATATTGCTTTTCTGAGGGAAGGAAAGTGGGAACTTGTGGTTGATTTTTCTGCTTAGCTCTGCCAGACACCTGCCTGACATGTAGGAGGGGCTCCCCCCAGGCAAACATCCAAGTGCAAACAAGGTACTCCATTTCAGGGTATCCTCGCCACTTCCTCCATTTTTGTTTCATTGTTGTCAAGGGATGGAAATTCTACCCAACCTTTTATCACTTTATTGGAGGGAAGAGAGTAGGGAAGGAAGATAATGAGAAACAAAATGGACTTTTATAAAGATTTTTTCCATGCTGGCCTATCTGTTAAGTAGCATTAACAACTGTACTTCTTCAGTTGGCTAATTATAAGCAAAATATCTATTTGCTTTAGTTTTCCTTTCCTATTCTTCATACTGAGGCAAAAACAAATATGGTTTAATTATGTTGCCTGAACGCTATGTGATCATAGATTGTATTTCCTCATATCGTTAATATAATGAAGATTTGAAATAATGTTCTCCATCATGTGTTTTGAATTAATGTTAAGGCATTTCAAAGTTCATAAAGCAATATAGATTACCCTGACGTAGGATTTACAACAGTTTCCCTCAGAGATTCCTCAAAGTACTTTAAGCATAAGTTTAATTCATTCCTATTTTGAAGTCCGTGTAAAGGCAGATCTTCAGCATTACAAAACCAATGCTGGCTTTAAAAAGGTAAAAGACATGTTTACTTTTTAATTCTATTTTATTTCAGGATATGGGGAGACAGGAACAAAATACCTTCATTACTTCATCCTTAATCCTTCAGATCCAAGTCACAGCAACTCATTATAGTCTCTTCCTCTCAGAGACTTGGCACCCAGTCCTTATTTTCAGTTTGAGTATTCAGCGACTTGACTGTGAAGTACCCAAAAGGAGCTGTGTTGTTTTGCTAGAAAGAAGGGAGATAAAGTCAAACAATGGTTCACTCCTTTGGGTTGCACAAATATCCCCAGGGTTTTAGATTAGCACAAGTAATACCTTCACAGGGTTCAGGAGAAGGCGAGATCCCAAAGGGACAAATTAGCTCTGGGAAGAGCAGGCTGCTTCTGCAGACACCTGGCAGAGGGTCAAGTGGGACGTGTGGAGCACAGACGGTCTGTCCTACAGACAACGAATTCGAGCCGTATAAGTAATAATTCTAAATATTCCACCAGCCACATTAAAAAAAAAAGTAAAAAGACACAGGTTACATTAATTTTAATAATAAATTTTATTTAACTCAATATGTCCAAAATTTAATCATTTCAGGATGTAATCAATATGAAAAATTATTAGTGAGGTATTTTACATTCTTTTTCTCACTTTTTGAAATGCAATGTATATTTTATACTTACAGCCTATCTTAATACAAGCAATAACTTTTCATCAGAAATAACTTGATCTGCATTTAGATTTTATAAAATTTACAGCTGAATAAGTAGATTCATATTCCCAAGTTGTTCCAAACATACATAAAAGTTTTCCAATAACTGAACTCAGTATCAGTTTTTAATTTAAATTTAATTAAGATGAAATAAAATTAAAAAGTCAATTCCCTAATCACACTAGCCACATTCCAAATGCTCAGTGGCCAGATGTGTCTACTGGCTACCATATTGGACAGTTCAGATCGAAAAGGTAAGTGGCTGCCATCAGGACATACAGATCCTCCTGTGTCTGCTAACTGAACCCACTCCTCAGGTTAAACACGCCGTTAGATCTGTTCACTCAAATGGGATCATGTAATGATAAAATACACAGACATCTGTTCATGTATAATCACAGGATTTTAGAACAGAAAAGTCCTAGAGTGCCACTCTCTCCTCTCACAGAGGAGGGGACCACAGCTGGTACAATATCACTTAGGAAGCATGGAGCCTTTGCTGTGACACAGCGCTGCCTCATTTACTCCTGATTATAAATCAATTTGCAAGCGCAAATGTCCTTAGTTTAAAAATCTACTTCCGCAAGAGAACTATGCAGAATGGGTGCCATTGTTCACAATATTCATTTATTCAGGTTTCAGTCAGACACTCTCCATATTATTGCGGTTGCTTGTCCCCTTGAGTTTTATGATTACTTTGCATATTATAGGAGAGTTTAACTTGAATATCCTCTCCTTTACACATTTCACCAGTATTTTCTTTAGTGTATTACACCAGGAATTTGTTTAGTGATAAGTGATTTCTGATAGTCTTTCTTTGTATCCTGCTCCAATCATGTTAGGACAAGAACTTCTGCCTCATTTCTCTGCCACATCTCACCCCTGAGTTTGTCCTTATCCAGAACTTCGTGAAGATCGTCCCCTTCAATAACTGCACCCTGGAGCAGGATCTCTACGTCTTCCATCGGGCAGGATTACTCAAGTAAGTGGACACGTGTTTGGCCAAAAAACAATCAATCCATGAGAACAAATAAATACTTATTTTAAGAATTGTCTTACTGATGGAGTGCTTTATCAAGTGATTTAAATCAATACATTTAGGGTCACGGTCATATCAAGAAGTTACTTGACCACTCAGATATTAAAACATAATATAACTCCACAATAATCAAAACAATGCCACATTGACAGAGTCTATGGGTAGAACAATGTGACACAAGAAAGAGACACACCACAGGTATAGTAAGAATTTTTTTTGTGTGTATGTGTGTATAAAGGTATGTATAGACATATATATATGACCAAATTTGTGTCACAACAGTGGGAAGAGGAAGGACTATTCTGTAAATGGTGGGACAAAATAAAGATAGAGACGTTCGTTCTTCATATTCTACAGAAAAATAGAATCCTAAGTGATTGAAGAGTCAAATATAAATATTGAAAACATAAAACATTAGGTAATAAATCTACAGTGCTAAGTCCTGTGCCAGATTCTGAGCGTCCAACAGCGAATAACATACAGATGTATTCCCTGTCCTTTCAAAGCTTAGATCACTACCAGAGTGGGCTTTTTCCCTCCTCATGCTGCAGGCTGGCTCAGAGCACCGCAGCCACATTTCAGCCCACGGGGAAGGGGGGAAAAAGAAGTGGAGGGAAGCACTTTCCTATTATGGAATTTACATTACTTTGTTTGTAGTCGTGATCAGGAAATGGGTTGCATGGTCCTACCTAGCTTAGCTTCAAGGGAGGCTGGGGGATAGTAGGTCAGGCCTGTGCCCAGTGAAAACTCAGTTAATTTGGTTAGTAAAAGGAAGAAAGGGGGAAAGGATACTATAGGATCATCATATGTAGTTTTTATCTTGCATATTTATAGAAGTTCTAGAAAGGTACAAAGCACTGTATTAATCTTATGTGCCTCTGGGGAGCAGGACCAGGAGGTTGGGGTGTAGATGGTAACTTACTTTTTACTTTGTATCTATCGGTTCTGTTTGATTTTTGTTTTCCACTAATTTTATTTTTTAGAGCAGTTTTAGGTTCACAGCAAAATTGACCAGAAAGTACAGAGGGTTGCTACATATCCCTTCCCCACCTTCACACACACACCCTCCCACAGTTAACATTCCACATCAGTTATACCATTTGTTACCATGGATGCATCTATATTGACACATCATTTTCAACCAAAGTCTGTAGTTTATATTAGGGTTCACTCTTTCTGTCATATATTCTATAGGCTTTTGACAAATGTATCCACCAGTATGGTATTATATAGAGTAGTTTCTAAAAATCCTCTGTTCTCCACCTATTTATTCATGCCTTTTTCTTCCCCCAGTACCTCTGGTAACCACTGCTCTTTTTACTACCTCCATGGTTTTGCCTTTTCCAGAATGTCATACAATTGGAATCAGATTGGCCTCTTTCACTTAGTAGTATACATTTTAAAGTTTCTCCATGTCTTTCCATGGTTTGACAGCTCATTTCATTTTAGCACTGAATAATATCTCATTGTCTGGATGTACCATAGTTTATTTATCCATTCACCTACTGAAGGACTGCTTGGTCATTTCCAAGCTTTGCCAATTATGAATAAAGCTGCTATAAATATTATTGTTCAGGTTTTTTGTGTAGGTGTAAGTTTTCAACTCATTAGGGTGAAATACCAAAGAGCACAATTTCGTATCACATGATAAGAGGGTGCAGTTTTGTAGAAACTGCCAAATTGTCTTTCAAAGTGGTTGTATCATTTTGCGTTCCCACCAGCAATGAACAAGAATTCCTGTTACTTTACATCCTCACCAGCATTTGGTGTTGTCAGTGTTTTGAATTTTTGCCATCCTAATAGGTGTGTAGTGGTATCTTGTTGTTTTAATTTGCAATTCCATTATGACATATGGTATTAAGCATCTTTTCATATGCTATTTGCCATCTGTGTATCTATTTTGATGAGGTTTTCTTTGAAATCATTTGCCCATTTTTAAATTGGGTTGTTCATTTCTGTTTGAATTTTTAAAAAATCATGTGTGTGAATTGCTTCTATAATAGAAATTACAGTTAATTTTGTGATTTTAAATTTTTTGAGATTTTAAATTTTATTGTGACTCAAGTAGAACTTTTATTAAAATGTACTTTACACCCTCTGCATTCTTAAGTAGAGTGTATTGGTAACATTTTCTTATGACTTGGAATTCTGTATGAATAAACACACACAGGAGATGGAGAGCAACTGGAGGACATGGGATCTGGAACAGTCCCCAGTGTGGTTATAGGAGTGGCCTTTTCCTAGTGGCTTATTTACTTAATGAACATTCATATTCTTTTCTCTCATACTCTCTCTTTTTACTATGAACATGTGTTGCTTTTATTAAAAATTAAACCTGATTTTTTAAAGTAATGAAACTTTAAACACTTGTCTGGAAATTAGTCCTGGTTGCAGCAGGGACTCAGTTTTTCTCTGTAGTATCGGCTTCATTTTTCTTTTATCACTTATATATAAAGGTGGAGCAAATCATGTACATCTGGGTGCTTTTCTGAAAAAATTGGAGACTCATAAGCTGGAGTGCCTTTAGAAAATCATGATCTTTGTCACTGTTCCCATCTGAGCCCTATCAGGAAACTTCCTTTTTTTCCTGTCAGTTTTGTCACCAACCCACCCACCACTCCACACCCTGTTCTCAGCTTGTCTGCTCTTATAGTTCATTTGTGCTGTTACTCTTGTTCCCATACCCAAGAATCTGTGCCTGGTTGTGTAGGGGAAGACATCCCTCAAAATGCACACATTTGGGGCGGACGGGTGGCTCAGTTGATTAGAGCGCGAGCTCTGGGCAACAGGGCTGCCAGTTCAATTCCCACATGGGCCAGCAAGCTGTGCCCTCCGCAACTAGAATGAAGTCAATGAGCTGCTGCTCAGCTCCTGGGTGGCCAGATGGCTCAGTTGGTTGGAGCTCGGTCTCTCAACCACAAGGTTGCCAGTTCGGCTCCTGCAAGGGATGGTGGGCTGTGCCCCCTGCAACTAACAACGGCAACTGGACCTGGAGCTGAGCTGCACCCTCCACAACTAAGATTGAAAGGACAACAATTTGACTTGGAAAAGTCCTGGAAGTACACACTGTTCCCCAATAAAGTCCTGTTCCCCTTCCCAAAAAACAAACAAACAAACAAAAAAAACGCACACATTTGTCACCATCATTGGATGTCCATTTTGTTGACATGACAGTACGCCATTGTTTTCTAGAGAAATATCTTTTCTTTAATTATTTTCTGTAAATTGTAAGCGCAAAATGCTTTTTTAGAGAAATCACACATTTAATGTTAGAAATGGCTGTTTTACCTGTCAGGATTGCTCAGCTCTAAAAGGAATATGATATCCAGAGCTGCCTTCTTCCCTTTGCTCTTTAAAGCCCAAACCCTGCACCCCCTTCAGTCAGCAGAGCTTGGCCAGATGAGAGGGAGGAGGCCAGCTAACCTGAAGACATTCCTGCAAAAATGTGAAGGAAGGACAACCTCACACCCTGTCATCTATCCCAGAGACATTTGTATTTTTAAAAAAGATAATTGTTTTTCAAGGATGCTTCTAACTGATTAAATTAGATGAAAACTTTTCAAAGGGTCTATTTACTTTGGTGAGTCTTTTTTTTTTTTAATTTTTTTTTTAAATTTTATTTTATTAAATTTATTGGGGTGACAATTGTTAGTAAAATTACATAGATTTCAGGTGTACAATTCTGTATTACATCCTCTGATATATTGAATTTTTAAATTATTTTTCATGAAAGTGTTTCCTTTCGGGGGGAATCCTAAAACCACAAGGATTTAGGATTCCTTTAAAATCCTAAAAAAAAAAGACTTTTCAGGGAATATCTATCTACATTTTATATAAATTATGTTTTATTGAGATGGGCAAAAGTCAAAATAAAAAATAAACAACTGTCTTGTTATGTATTGTAACCCAAGTATATATATACCAGAGGATGCCAAAAAATAATGCATATTTTAAGAAGGGAAAAAACTATTAAAATTGTAATACTCAATCTATACCGATAACAAAGGATGAATACGAGTCCCGTTTGACATCTGCAATTACAGGAGGTGCTCAAAGTGGTTACCATCAGCATCCAGACACTTCTTGTTGCGACGAACTACTGCTTAAGTAATGCTGACCAAAGTGTCCACTTGTATGCATTTTTTTGGCACCCCCAGTATACACACACAAATATATATGAATGGCAGTTGTAGCACTTTGGGTAATAGGAAATTCTTTAATATGCAGTTGTACAACTATAAAGGAACTGAGCTCCTCACACTTACTACAGCGATACCTACACCACAAAAAAAAAAAAAAAAAAAAAAAGATAATTGGTGGTAAACAATGCATTTGGAGGAATTTCATGTCTCACAAATGAAGTTCAAAAATGTGAGTATGGGAGTGATATCAACGATGAGTAGCTGTCACCTTGAACTGGTCCCTGGTATCCATTCTAGCCAAGGTGGCGCTGTCTTCACAGGGCCTTTCCTTTCTGCCCCCGTTTCCCTACAGTATTCTCTAAAAGTTTCAAGATGTTTTCATAGTTGCTCCCCCATTGACAGACACCTGCATTTCAGCCGGGGTGCAGGAGGGGTCCAGGTGAGGTGCAGCACCAGCGTCCTTTGTAAGCAGGGCTCTGTGCAGTGACGCTCTGTGACACGCATACCTTGTGTCTGTGGGACTCATGTTCAGCTTTTAGCAAGTGAAGCCTTACAAGGGTTTGTTCCCTGATGTCAAAGGAGACCATCCAGGGGTGGCTGACAGCTTTACAAGGTTAGTGCAAACTGTGGCATCTTGCACCTTCTGCCCCATAACACTGTGGCTCCCTTTTCAAGGTCACTTCATCTTTTTACTCAAGGAGAGTTTGTATTTCATATACTCTAGTTCTATTCCAAGTGCGGTCCAGGGATCAGCAGCGCTAGTATCAGCAATTATGGAGAATTTGCTCAAATACAGAATCTCAGGCCCTGCCTCAGGCCTTTGGAATGTGTTTTCCTGGGAATCTGTGTTGTTAACAAGTGTTCCACTTGATTTTTATGCCTATTAAAGCTCCATAAGTGCCAGAGGTGTTTCTGCCTTTTATGAATATATCCTTTGAAAGATACATTGAAAGATATATTGAAAAGAATTGTGATTCAATCTCTCCTCCAAATACAGATTTTTCTATAACCCTATAAGGCACACCTACTTTAAATCTTTTGTTATCTGGTAATTCTTGGCTCTGTTGTGGTGTTAAGGCCCTTCTGCGTTGCATAAATGGATGCTTGGGCTAGATTTTATAAGACTATGTGAACTGACAGTCTTATAGATTTTTACTTATTTATATTGTGATTTCCCTTATCTCTTTCTAATTTTTGTCTTTTCATAACACCCTCCCTTCAACCTATGTTTTTCTAAAAAACATCTTATTAAATTTCAAAACTTAGATTATCAGTGGGCATGCTTTCAGTTGGAAATAAAAGAAAACCCAACTCCAAATGGCTACAACCATGGGACATTTATTGGCTCATGTAAGTGTGAGGTCTAGAGATAGGTAGGCCTTTAGGGTTTGAATCTTCGGGGTCTTGGTTTTCTTCCTTTTTCCACTCTGCTTTTCCCGGTGTCAGCTCCAGCCTGAAGTTGGCTTCCATCACATTGGCAAATGGCTGCTCCCTTCTGGGCTGCCATCCGTGCACCACTGTGGAGGCGGGAAAGCTGGCTGAAGGCGCAAGCTTTCTTTCCCAGAGGGCCCTGGCACATACCCCCACATTCACCCAATACATAATATTGACTGTTCGGTGTGTGCCAGCCGCCACTCCAGGTGCTAGGGAAGCAGAAGTGACCCAAACAAACAAAAATCCTTGCTCTCATTGGGCCTGCATTCTAGTTAGAGGAGAAAGACAGAATTAAAGGGAAGAAATAAAATATACAGTGTGTAAGTGATACAGGTGAATGTAAAGAGTAAAGCAGATGGGGGGAAGAAATACTGGGGTGCGGGGGTGCAAAGGGAAGGACTCTGGGTGAAGGAGGTGAGGGAGGGAGCCACATGGGCACAGCCAGGGCCCAGGACCTCGACACCTACTTTTTTTATACCATATTTTAAAATATATTGTGTGCTACCATTTTTTGCTTCACTTCTCTTGGCATTTGGGATGGATTGTTCTTGCTCTTAAGTTTGGTTACTTTAAATTTCATGACCTCATGTTCTGGTCTCCTGCCCGTTCTTGTTTTCCTTCCCTTGGGAAATTATATTTGTGTTTGTCACCTGCCTTCTGGCCATTCTGGCGAGTACTGGGACAAATCATTCATTCAGTTGTTAGTGATGTCTGCCTCTTCTGTCAACATGTGCCATGGGGAGGCTCCCCTCGTTTCACTTATAACTGCTGGTCTTTGGGGAGAGAACATTGCCTAACATTTATGTTAATTTTCATTTGAAATGTGTATACACTAAATGCTTTTTAACACTTTTTACCTTATATAGTGATCTCTAGGATGTTTCCAAACTTAATATGAGGTTAGAATGTGGTATAAATTATTTTTGTTTCCTTTTTCTCCTGCTTGCCCATCTTAACCTTCACACTGGCTTTCTCTTTCTCTTGTTTATTTATGAGTGGAGGGCACATTTGGATGAACACTTAGTCCATCGTCCTGACCTCCCAAACCATGTTTTTCTTAAATTTGCCATTTTTAATTTGGGGCAATATGTTTCAAACCTTTTTATCCAAGTAATATTTATTGCGCTAGAAATTATATCTATGAATAAATATTTACTGCTAAGTTAAATCATACCACCAATTGTCATCTTCGCTCAGTAAATAAAAATGCCCTTAGGTAGCCGGCTTTTAAATGATTCCTCCCCTCTGTGTTTTTGTTTTATTTGCTTTTCTGTGGTGAGTCACTCATGTGTGGTTGTCATTTTTCCCAGCATGTCACCATTATACCTGTTTCAGGCCCATGTCATCATTGAGAGTATTTTAGTGACATCAATCCTTCTGGTCCTTTTGATCAGCCTCCTTGACTAGAACCTGATAGAAAACTTTATTTTGTGGTTACTGTTTTGTTTTGTTTTTTGGTTTAAACTGAAATACCATTGTTTTATGTTCATAGATCACTCCTTTGGAATTAAGAAAGACTCAAATTACTTTTTCTTCTTCTCATGTTGTTTTAATTTACTGGCATCAAAAAATTGCCCTATATTCTGCAAGGTTGAGTGACCACACAGACACACACACACACACGCACACACACACACACACACTCATTTCTAGGTGTCTAGAACCATTCATTCACTTTGGGGTTGAAAAATTAAGTCTTTTTCCTTCTACTTTTATATATAATATTCTATTTTATTATGTGTTAAGTCTGAGTAAATACTATAAATTCTGACCTTTGAGGCCAGAGTCCATCAAAAACTGGAGAAGAAGAAAAACTTGTGTTGTGAAGCAGGTGACCGAGGCTGAAAAGCTTTCAAGACCCAGTGGGCAAGGGCTTCATCATTTTTTCCTGGAGAGGTGACATTTGCTGAGCAATCACAAATTTGGGCATTCAAGTACATCAGAGAGAGAAAGGAGTAAGAGAGAGGTGACCTGGGGAGATAAAGGACCATGGGGAAGTGTTAGGGACAAAGAGAGCCTCACACAGGACCCCCTCAGGAGACCTTGCTTTTTCTATGTACGAAAGAAACTATGTGGAATGATAAGGAAACCACAGCTAATCTCTCTCTGATTCAAGGTGGCTTTAGAACCATGTCTGAACCTTGAGAAGAGAATGGCTACATCATTCTGGTTACTCTGTGTTCCCTTCCAGGAAAGTTGGGTAAGGCGACACGCAGAACAGGTCAAGGGAGGTGGGAGTTCTTCTTGGTGTATGCCCTGAGACAGAGCAGGGAGCCTGGCAGAAAGGTTTTAATGAAAGAATGAAGATTGGAAACTTCTTATTCAAAACTTGTGGACATGAGCATTAGGCCATACTTAGGCACGTCCGGTGAGCCCACCCTCTTTTGCAGCTCTGCCAGTCTTAATTCTGACATGTAAACATCGAAATGAACTTGGTCTTTTTGGATACTTCTTTAGCACTTTAAAAGTTCATTCCACAGAAAGCTTGGTATCATTTTATAAACCCTCAGTGGATATCCTTAATCTTTATAATTTATTTGAAAATACCGCAAGAAATAAAGATAGCAGTTTGATAATTCAACAATAAATACTATCTCCTTTAGTGTGTACATGTGTGTATGATGTCCAAATATATATTTTAAGATTATTTCATTTTAACTAAGGATCACACATGTTGAGAATAAAACTAAGTGTCCTTACAACTTTGTTTTGAAGTCATTTTATTTTTCGAGGGGCTCTGTGGCTAAAACACAGACTGAGGTCTCCGTAACTCCTGATCCATTTCTAACTTCATATACATCATTGGAAACTTTAAGGTATTTCAGGATTATTTATCAGAAGATGATTCTGGAATCAAGAGAAGGCCAGCTCCCCGAGGGAAGGAATTGTGGACTATCTTGTTTCCTGAAGGATCCCCAATACCCAGAACACACTGGGTATGCAACAAACATGTCATAAATTTTGTTACTGTCTGAATGAATCATTCTTAATAAAGCCACTTTAAGAATTGATTTTTAAGGAATGCATTTTAATGGAAGATCTATTTCTTATGCATATTCATTTTTTACTTTTTCTGCATGCTCCTGTCAATTGCTGTATAAAAGCAATTGGGACACGTACCTATCACCATATTTGTATTTCCCTTTTGCTGGCCACAGGTCCCTGCCATCTCATTCTAGTTAAAGGCAAAACAAACAGGCTGCTGTTCCGAGCACCTGACATGTAAGTAGCTGTATACACACTGGCCACTTCCAGTGAAAATGTCGCCTGTGGAGTAAACCTACATTCTGCTTTTTGAACTGAGCAAAAAACAATTGAAAAGTAGCTCTCAGAAGCAAATACTAGGCAATAGAGAAGAGCCTTGTCCCATAGAAATAGAGTGAGTCACATAGGTAATTTAAAATATTCTAATCGCCACATTAATTTAAAACAAAAAGAAGTAGGTCAAATTATTTGTAATGTTTGTTAACCTCTTATAGCCAAAATATTATTGCTTCAACATGTAATCGGTATTAAAAAGCATTAATCAGGTATTTTACATTTTTTATACCAAGTCTTCATGATACAGTGGGCAGTTTACACACAAAGCACATCGCAATTCAGAGATGCCACCTTTCAATTGCTCAGTAGCAGCTGTGGCTCCTGTATTGGACTGTGTAGCATTAGAGTAGGGCACAAACATATTGCTACCGCCATTCTTCCCCCTGAAAGTCTAGAAACAAATGAAAAGTATGAAGTGTTCTTTGGCGAATATAAATAGCAGAGATGACAGCTTCACAATATAACACAAAGTGATTGTGTCCCTTAATTGATAGTAGATTTCCATGGACAAACTGGTGAAATAATGTTTGTGTTTCTGTGATACCTGGCAGTAAAACAGCCCCATATCCCATTGAACACTTACTGAGCATTGCTGTGGCTAGGAAGAGGCCAGAGTAGACCATGATATGTTCTGAACTTAAAGCCTTGCCAAGGGTAAGATGGCCACATCCCAGAAACAAATAGAGATATGCATCAGTGTTACATGTTCATTCACTGTCCTGGCTCCAACAACACTCCTAATAACCCTATTGTAGCATGTATCATACATAGAAACATGGGGAAGAGTCTTTGGCCATCAACATGCAAGCTGCATTATTCATTCATCTAACAAATATTTATTGAGCACTTACCTCGTTGTAGGCATTGTTCTAGCAATGAGGGTGCAGCAGTGAGCAAATAGATTAGACTTCTTATCCTCATGAAGTTTCATTTTAGTGGGAGGAAACAAAACAATGACTAAAATAAATAGAAGGTAGGAAGTACTATGGAAAAAAATAGAACAGGTAATGAAGTGTCAGGGTTTCTAAATTTTTAATGGTGGGGGGCAGGGTAAGGGAGGGGCTCCACTGAGAGGGTGATTTTGAGCAAACACTTGATGTTGAGGTGAGAGAACAAGGTTTGCATATTTGCGGTGGAGGAAGCAGAATTCCCAGGAAGAACTTCTGATGAGGGAGTGTGCCTGGAATGTTTGAAGAACTGTAGAGAGGCCTGTGAAAGGTGCAGGGAAAGCAAAAAGCTGACAATTTGGAAATGAGTCAGGAGGAAAGATCCTAGGAAAAGGGCATGGGAAGGAGGCTTCTGTCTTGGAGGGGCTCTCAGCCTTTCTAGAACTTTGGCTCTTACTTGGAGTGAGATGAATCATAGCTGGGGATCTTAACCTTGGTCCATGGGTTGAATTCAGGGGGAAAATTGCATCTTTATTTTCATGAAGCTTTAACTGAAAATTAGCATTTCATTCCATTGTAAAAGTAGGCAGCAAACCACAAGAGGATCCGTAGTACCTGTAACTTTCTCTTAAATTGAAATGACAGCTATTTTCTATCACATTACAGGATTTGCGTACATCTATAAATATTACTTATGGCTTATGCTCAACTATATTATTAGGTAACTATCAAATCATGTTCTTTAATGAAGCTCATATTTTATAATCCTACAAGTTTTATGCATTATAAAGAGGCATCCTTGGCATAGAAGAGGTTAAGAACATCTGCATTACTGGGATTTGAGTAGAAGAGTGACGTGGTCTGACAGTATTTTATAAGCATCACTCTATTTGCTTTGTTGAAGATGGATTTTCAGGGCAAAGGTGGAAGCATAGATACATATTAGGGTGCTGTTCCAATAACCCAGGCAAGAAGTGGTGGTGGCTGGGGCCAGCATTGGAGGTTGTGAGAAATGGTTGGATTCTGGATGCATTTTGAAGGGAAAGCCACCTGACATGCTGCTGGGCTGGAAGTGAGGTGTGTGAGAAAGAGCCAAGATGAAGCACATGGTTTGAGCCTGAACCACTGGAAGAATGGGGTTACCATTAACTAAGATGGGAAAGACAACAGGTGGAGGGCTTTGGAATAAGATTGAGATGACTATTTCAGGTTGTTTTCATTAGGAGATGCAGAGTCCAATATTTTGTCTGATACTAGTTCCTGAGAGAGGTATATTCAACTTTACCAATATGATGGGAAGTAGTCAAATTCTCATAATTCTGTGAATTTTCACTTCAATATTCTGAAGCTGTATTGTTAGATCCCTACAGGTTTGATATTGTCATATCTTCCTAGTGAATTTTTTATAAATACATAATTGGTGTTTAGAATACATATTAATAATCATTTGATGAGTCAAAATGAAGATACACACTCTACATATTAACTCCTTTTTTATTGAGTTATAACTGACATACAACATTATGTTTTTACTTTTATTAAATAAAGAACTTTTTCTCTCCTAATGCTTTTTGCTTAAGGTCTAGTTTATCTTATATTTAGATTGCTACACTAGCTTATATTTTGGCTATTATTTGCCATTCCCCTTTCTTTTTCCTTTCAACTAACTTTGGTATTATATATACATATTTGGTAACAGCTCACATACCAAGCAATCACCCATTGAAAGTATCCAATTCGGTGGTTTTAAGTACATTCACAAAGTTGTGCAATCATCACCTCTATGTGGCTCCAAAATATTTTCATCACCCCAAAGGATACCCCATATCCATTAAGCAGCCATTCCTATTCTCTCCTCCCCCAGCCCCCCTGGCAGCAGCTAATTTGCTTTCTGTCTCTATAAATTTGCCCATTCTGGATATAACATATAAATGGATTATACAGTATGTGGCCTTTGCGGTTCCTTTCACTCAGTATAATGTTTTCAGGGTTCATCTATGTTGTGGCATGTATCAGTACTTCACTCCCTGTCATGGCTGACTTAATATTCCATTGTATGGATGTGCCATATTTTGTTTGTCCATTCAGAAATTGATGGATATTTGGGTTCTTTCTGCCTTTGGGGCTATTATAAATAATGCGTCTATGAACTCATTCATGGACAAGGTTTTGTGTGGACATATGTTCTTAATTCCCTTGGGTATTTTCCTAGTACTTTTGTGGTCTTATTTTTTACATTCACATCTGTAATCCATTTGAACTAGATTTTGGTGTAAAGTGTCCATATCAGAACCAACTTCTTGCCCTTCACTTAAAAGTTGCTCATAAATATTAAGGTGATATTAATTGATAATTTTTATACCAGTTAATTACAGATGTAGATTGTTCTTTGCAAATAAGCCACTTTGTCCATAGTATGGGAGCATATGTTAAAATTTAAACACAAATATTAACTATAATATAAAGTTATATAGGTAAGAATATTTCGCTTTATTAATATTGGGAAGAGTAGCACTGTCCAACTTAGTAATAATACCTGAATGACTGGAGAACATTCAGTGCAAGACCAGCTATATAATATGCAGGGTCCATTACAAAATAAAAATGTGGGGCTCTAGCCTAAGACGGAGAAGTCATCTCCCCTTCCTATGGGCTCACCGCTCCGGTGCATGGTAAATAGGTATTGTTCAACATCTGGCAACCTCTGCACTGGGATGCACAGAATACTTGGGTGGGGGATGGGCAAGAGTCCCATGCTGAGTTGCCAGCTGAATGCACCATGGCATTGTCCCGGGTGGGATGTCCACCACTTTGCTCTGACAAGAGACTCCGTGGGACATCCTGACCACCATTCTTCCCACACCTATGTCCAGGACCCCACTGAGGGTGGGGCATAGTGGATTAATGTTGGCCTCCCCCACTGATGCAACCTAGTTGTCACCTCTGGCAGAGGGTGACAGCAGTCATGGGGCAGGGATAGGGAAACTCTTTGGGGCCCAAAATGCCAGGGGCAAGAAACAGATGGGAGAGAACCATTATGGAGTGAGGGTGGGAGGTTGTTACTACATGTGAGACAAGGCTCCAAGGCCCCACACATGCTCCATTGTCTTACTTGACTTCACGTAAAACACACAAAATCAAAGATAAAATTATTAAGAATTCTCATGAAGCCAGCCCAGGTTCAATGTAATTCCTTTTTATATAGTTCTCTGTGATTTAACTTTTTAAATTCCATTTATTGGGGTGACATTGGTTAATAAAATTATATAGGTTTCAAGTGTACAATTCTATAATACATCATCTGTATATTGCATTGTGTTGACCACCCAAAGACAAATCTTTCATCACCATATAATTGACCCCCTTTACCCTCTTCTACCACCCTCTCTCCTCCCTTCCCCTCAGGTAACCACTAAACTCTTGTCTGTGTCTATGAGATTTTGTTTATCTCGTTTGTTCATTTGTTGCTTTCAGTTTTATATCCCACATATGAGTGAAATCATGTGGTTCTTGACTTTTTCCATCTGACGTATTTTGCTTAGCACAATATTCTCAAGATCCATCTATGACCTCATAGGCAAGAGAAATAAAAGCAAAAATAAATGCATGGGACTATTTCAAACTAAAGAGCTTCTGCACAGCAAAAGAAACCATCAACAAAACAAAGAGGCAACCAATTGAATGGGAGAAGGGGCTAATATCCAAAATATATAAAGAACTCATGCAACTCAAGAATGAAACAAATAATCCAGTTAAAAAACGGGCAGAGGACTTGAACAGACACTTCTCCCAAGAAGACATACAGACGGCCAACAGATATATGAGAAGATGTTCAACTTCAATGTAACTTCTTAATATATTTTTTAAATTTGGGGAAGAATTTGGCTTTGTGTATGAAGTATATATGAAATAAAGCGTGGTGCTGAACATTTTAAATTAAATGAATTTAAAGTGTTAGTTTGTGTTGTCTCTGGTTAATGGCGTTATCAGTGATTTTACCTTATTCTTTGTACTTCTTTTACATGTTTTTTCCAGGTTTTCTAGAATGAGATGAGTTACTTTTGTAATCATTTAAACCCCAATGTTATATAAAGGTATTTTACTGATACTATCTTATATAAATGATATGTTACAATTCTGTCTCCATTTTTTTTAGGGAGGGGAATATATATTTTAGTACTTTAGCCTAAAAACAATGTATTTCTCTTTACTCAGGACCATTAATATAAGATTAGCCAATTTATCGGATACTCCTGGTGTTGAAAATCTTGTCAGCACCCTCATGCTGAATAAAAGGATAATGGAGGATCTAAAGCATTACAATGAGGCTCGCAGAGACCCTGTAAGTACTTGCTATGATTAGACTGGCTTTCTTTCCTTACACTGTTGGCCCATTATGACCCATGTGGGTTCAACCCTGATATCTCCTTCGACCTCAGTGGGAGAATCGTGTGGTGGGGAGTGGCAGAGGTGGCATTGGAAGATGGGAGCAAGAGGAGAAAAACAAGGCAACAGGTTTAAAAAAGTGAGGCTGTTCAGATACCCTAAATCCTTACCATGGGGATGGAAAATTTGGACTTGATCCAGACAAGTGTCACAAAATGAGATAGATCCCCATTGCTTAGAATACACAAATCTGACTGAGGTTAGTAAATGGTGGCTCAGGAATATGTGGGTGCCTGGTGCCCAACTCAGCAGCATTTGATATCAAACTTAGGGCATGGAACTCCTTTTCAGCCCTGCTGGTTGATGAGTCTGTCTATACCCTTTTGTTGAGCTGGCTGCATCCTTAAGGATTGGATGGCCTGGGAAAGTTCCTGTATGACAATTGTTGGGTTCTTTTCCTAGTATAGTAACTGTACTGTATTTTTGCCATGGCAATGGGAAAGCTAGCAGTCGCTCTTACATTAACACTGCTTTCTTAAGGAGTATGCCAGTTAATTTGACCAGACATGGAACAATACATGTAGTTAGAGAAATGCTTAGTTAACTTTTTAATAAATTTAATTATTTTAAAAATATTATTGAAGTATAACCCCAATAAACAATTTGATGGACTTCACAATTTGAATACACTATGTAACAAGCACCTGTTTCAAGAAACAGATTAACCCCAGCCCACTAGAAGTTCCCCTTATGCTCTCATTCAGTCACTCTCCCTCCAGGTTAATACCACCTTGACTCCTAAGATGACAGATTAGTTAAAGCTGTTTTTGAACTTTATTTAAAGGGATCGTACTGTATGTTTTCTGATATCAGTCTTCTTTTGCTCAGCGATGTTTGTGAGGTTGATCCATATTGTGGCGTAAAGTATTTCATTGCATAATTATACTACAATTTATTTCTTCATTCTACTGTTGAGGTAATTTGGGGAGTTACCAGTTATTGGCTCTTTTAAATAAAACTTGTGGATAATTTTTAACTCATCAAGAGGGAGATGCCAAACACCTAAATGTAGTGAAACTTAATATTTATAAAGGCATTGAATTAAAAGAAAACTTCCTCCAGCACATGTATTTTTGTTTTTGTTTGTCTTAGTCTTCTTGTTTCTTCATTTTTTTGGCTCACCAACACAGTATGATGTAGTGCCCTGGTTCTCAGAGTGTGGTCTGAAGAACCCTAGGTGTCTACAAGACATGAATTTTCAGGGAGTCTGTGAGGTAAAAACCATTTTCATAATGAGTATGAAATTATTTTTCTTTTCTGCGGTACTGATATTTGCACTGATGGTGCACAAGCAATGGTGGACAAAACCTCAGGCGCCTCAGTGTGGATCAAGGCACTGGCACCAAACTTCTAACTGGTCACTGAGTTCTTCACTGCCACACACTCACACTCACAACAGGGAAAGAAAACCCACAATGCGATATCACTGCACACCAAACAGAATGACTGAAATAAAAAAGAATGACACTAGTAAATGCTGGCAATGATACCAGGAAATCAGATCATACATGTGTTGTTAGTGGGAATGTGAAATAGTATTGCCACTCTGGAAAACATTTTGGTTATTTCTTAAAAAGCTGGAAGTGAACTAGCAATTGCACTGCTGGGCACTTATCCCAGAGAAATTAAGACTTGTACACAAATACTCATATCAACTGGAATCAGCCCAGATGTCCTTCAGCAGGTGGATGGGTAACCATGGCACTTCTGTGCTGTGGAATAGTGCTCAGCAATAGAAGGGAATGGCCTGTTTTTACATGCCTCAAGTTGGATGAATCTCCAGAGAATTAGGCTCAGTAGGAAAAAAGCCAGTCCCTAAAGGTTACATACAGTATGATTCCTCTTATATGACATTTTTGAAATGACAAAGTTTTAGAAATGGAGAATATGTCATTTGCTGTCAGGTTAAAGATGGGAGGAGAGCAGGGGCAGATGGGTGTGGTTATAATAGATGATCCCATAGATCCTGTGTTGGAACTGTTCAGTATCATCTTGACTGTGGTGCTGTGTACAGGAATCTAAACGGGATAAAATTGTGGAGAATTTAATACACACTCACAATCACATCAGTGTGCATTCCCTGCTTGTCATATTATACTAGAGTTCTGCAAAATGCTGGCATTAGGGGATACTGGAAAAGTGTACAAGAAATCTCTCTGTATTATTTCTTACAGCTGCTTAGGAATCTACATCTATCTCAATAGACATTTCAATTATAAAAAGGGAAAGCCAGTTTCACTTGACGCAGTAAAAACTATTAAGTTTAAGTCTCCACCTCAATTGAGTACATGTATTTTTAGTATTCTGTGTGGCAAAATGAGAAGTACACATAAAGCTCTTCTGTTGCAGGCTGAAAGTATGTTGGTTGTTTCAGGAAAACACATTTATGCAATTGTTTGAGTTGCATGCTGATCCAGCCGCTGTTTTCATGGAACACCATTTTCACTTGAGAGAATAGCTGGCAGACAAAATATGGCTATTCTGTCTTGGGTAGTTGGCAGACATTTTCTTAAAAATGAATAAAGTGAGCTTGTCACTCCAAGAGAACAACTGACAGCATTTGTCACCTATGATAAAATCCAAGCTTTCAAGAAAAAAATTAGAATTTTGGAAAGTCAGTATCTGCCATTGTGAGCTTGACAGCTTCCCAATACTTAAAAGACTTTTTCTGATATGTCTGGTGGTGATATTAGCAAGTGTGATATTTTGGTATTTTTTAATCAAATAGGTCAACATTTGGAAAATCTGCATAACCTTGGCAAACCAATATTTTCCAGATAAACAATACATGATGTTACAAAATCATGCATAGGTAAAAGATTCATTCAAAATGCAAAACAGACCGATGAATTTTAATGCAGTAGTATATACAAAGTTCATTGATATGGTTTCAGATTCAAACTTAAAAATTTTAATCTTTAAAACACTACCACTTCTTAAGCTTCGGTGAAGCATCAAAGAAGAATATCTATAATTATCTGAAAAGATTATTCCTTTTTCAACTCTATCTTTGTGAAGATATTTTTTCATATATTTTAACCAAAATAACATATTGCAACAGATTGATTACAGAAGCTTGTCTTCCATTAAGTCAGACATTAAAGAGATTTAAAACAATATGAAACATTACTACTCTTCTCTCAATATTTTTGTCAAATTAAAAAATTTGTGTTAATTAATAAGTTAAAATTTTAAAAATTCAAAATTTTCTCTGTTTTAATTTATAATACAGGAAACAGTGATAGACATTATACACATAAACCAAAGCTCTTTGTAGTCCTCTGGGCATGGGGGCCCTGAGACCACAGTATTTGAGAACTACTGTTATAGAGCTAAAGAAAACAGATTCCACGTCAAGGGAATGTGATTTGAATCATAGGTCCATCCCTTACTAGCTGGAGATCTTGACAAGTTACTCAACCTCCCAAGCCTTATTTTCTCATAAATGAAGTAGAAATAATGATAATACTTATCTCATAGGTTGGAGTGAGGTTCAAATGAACACAAAGAGGGCATTTAACTAACTACCTGGCCCAGAGGTAAGTGGTGATAGATGGTGGCTCTGACTATCATTATGTGATCATCATTAAAACCCATTATTGACTGCTTACAGAAACATTAATAGTGATATTTTCAAAGGTTTTAAAACATGCTTATCATTTCAGGATGGAACACCACTGCAGGCGTTTGTAGCTGATGTGGCAGAACAAATAGTTGGCATTGCAGTGATCAGAAATGAAATGGTAAATTATGAAATGGATATTAATTTCTTTGTGCCTTTTTATATCATAAATTATCACACAATACCTTTTTTTTTTAAGATTTTATTGGGGAAGAAGAACAGGACTTTATTGTTGGGGAACAGTGTGTACTTGCAGGATTTTTTCTAAGTCAAGTTGTTGTCCTCAATTGTAGTTGTGGAGGGTGCAGCTCTGCTCCAGGTCCAGTTGCTGTTGCTAGTTGTAGGGGGCACAGCCCACCATCCCATGGTGGGAGTCAAACCGGCAACCTTGTGGTAAAGAGGATGCGCTCCAACCAAATGAGCCACCTGGGAGCTCAGCGGCAGCTCAGCTCAATCTTAGTTGCAGGGGGTGCTGCCCACTATCCCTTGCGGGAGTCGAGGAATGGAACTGGCAACCTTGTGGTTGAGAGGATGCGCTCCAACCAACTGAGCCATTCGGGAGCTCAGCGGCAGCTCAGCTCAAGGTGCTGTGTTCAATCTTAGTTGCAGGGGGCGGAGCCCAGCATCCCGTGTGGGAGTCAAGGAGTCCAACCGGCTACTTTGTGGTTGAGAGCCCACTGGCCCATGTGGGAATCGAACCGGCAGCCTTCCGCATTAGGATCACTGAGCTCCAACCACCTGAGCCACCCGACCGGACCCCACAATACATCTTTTGAAGTTTCATTTTTACTTATTTAATATGAATGTCTTCTTTTTCTCAAGGATATAAATCATCAAAGGCATCCCACTCGGCAGCCTTTCAAATATTCATTTTTTTTTCCAGTTCAACGTTTAAAATAATAGAAAAATACATGAAAGCATTCACATTCTAAAAATTCAAATAACCTTCCACCATCAAAAAAAGTTCCACTGCTCTCTGCAACGGATTACTACTATTGATAGGCATTTATCTCTTCCAACATTCTTCCTTGCACTTAATTAGGAGTGTGTGTGTGTGTGTGTGTGTGTGTGTGTGTGTGTGTGTGTCTCAAGAGGACATCTGATTTTATTTTTTCCCAATGCACAGCCAATTATTCTAAAGTTTTTATTACAGAGTAGTCTATTCTTTCCCTGCTGATTTAAAATGCTGCCTTTACATTATTAAATTTCCATGTGCCTGTGTCTATTTTTACTCTCTATTTTGTTCCACGGATTTATTTGTTGATATCTATTTCATTATCATGTGCTTTGATATCTGGTAGGGAGTCTTCTCTCATTTGTTTTTTTTCCCTAAATTTTCATGATTTTACTTGGATATTTCTTCCCCCAGATAAACCTTGTAATACTTATGAATTTATTTGCACCTATGTAGATTTTATAGAAAATTTTAGGCAGAATTGACAATTAAAATACTGGGACTTCCCTTCTAGGAACATAGCTTCCTCTATTTTTGTTATTGTGTTGTTGAATTCTTTTGGATTCTTCAGAAAAGTTTTGTGGCTTTTTTTCACACAGGTTTTGTTTGCCAGTTACTTATCTAGCCCTCGGGTTCACTGTGTGCCCTTCCCCATCCTGTGCAATCCCAGGGAGCCCAACCTGGTGGGTAGCATCACAGTGCCTTTGCCCTTTGGGTTCCAGTTAGGTTTGGCCAACGGGGAACCCTGATGAAAAGAAGGGAGGAGAGTGAAATTGGGGTCCCTGGTCTCTCCACTGAATTCTCTGATCTTTTCAAGTCAGCCTCTTTTCCATGACTCTTACTGGGTTCCAGTAACCAGTACCTCTCAGGCCACCTACTTAGGGTGGTAATATCTTGCAGTTGCTGCTACACTATCCCTGCTGGTTTCTCTACACCCTGCTCCCTCTTTGTAAATAGTCCCTTTGTTAAACCTACCTCCAATTATGCTAATTTGAACATACCATCTGTTTCCTGCTGAGACCATGACCAATACAGTCCTGGACATTTGTGATTTATTTCTACATGTTTTATATTTTTCTGTGTATTGTGAATAGACACTTTTTTTTTCATTGTACTTTCAATATTTGGTATGTGGGAAAACTACTAATTTTTGTATTGTGATCTTGTATCCAACCACGTTTTTGAAGTCTTTTATTAGCTCTGAGTGTTTCTCCATTGATTCTCTTTCTGGCAGAGCATCACTGGTCAAAGCAGCTACAGGGCATGCTCAGATTACAGGGACAGAATGGACTCCAGCTCGTGATGGGCGTGGGCGAGTTCCCTCTGCAGAAGAGCATATGGGATGAGAGATATTGTCATGACCATCTTTGGAAAATAGAATCTGCCACACCTTCTTTTAAAAATATTTATACCTTATTTCTTTTCCCAACTTTATTGTATGTTTAGAACAATATTGAATAGTAGTGTTTATAATGGGTACTTTTGTTGTGGTTCTGGTTTTAATGGGAATGATTCTATATGTATTTTCCCCCATTTAGAGTAATATTTGCTGTAGATACTGGGAGATATCCTTTATCAAATTAAGGCAGTTCTCTCCTATTTCTAGTTTACTATAAGTTTTTATTATGAATGAGTGTTGAATTTTATCAAATGTGTTTTTGGCATTTATTGAGATGCTTACATGGCTTTATTCCTTTAATATATTCAAACTATCCTCATTCTTGAATTCATCTCTCTTTTGATTCATACATCTTTGAGTATTTCTTTTAGAGAGGGTGGTAGGTAATAGTGTCTCTGAGTCCATACATATACAGAAATTTCCATTTTGTCCTCACTTGAATACTCATTTGACTGTGTATACAATTCTTATTCAAATTATTTATCAGAATGTTGGCATTTTTACTCTTGCTGTCTTCTAGTGACCAGGGTCACTGATAAAATATAATTTGATATAAATAAATGTATGTTTGTTTGCTTTCTCTCTTGAGAATTCGTTTTTTTCTTTTTATCCCTGAAATTTTGAAAATTTACCAAGAAGTATCTTATGCCTCTTTTGAGCTTGGGAACAGCTTTCTTCTATGATTTTATTAATTGTTTCTTCCCTTTCATTTTTCTCTCTTCATTTCCTCTTGAATTCCTTTTTAGATAGCTACTGGAACTTTTGAATTGGTCATTCACTGTCTCTTAACTTTCTTCTCATATTTTTTAATCTCTAATACTTTTTTCTAGGAGATTTCCTTAAATTTTGTCTCTGGATCCCTAATCAGTCTTCAGCCATGTCTATTCTATTATCCAGGCCTCCTATTAGGATTTTAATTTCAGGGTCCGTATATTTAACTTCCAAGTCTCTTCATTGTTCTTTTTTGTAGCAGCATGATGTTATGCTATATTGAAAATCCTTTTTGGTATGTCTGAGGACACTAATAGATTTTTTCTTTTTTAATTCTGTTCCCTGAATAACCTCTGTTTTCTCTGGAGTAAGTTGTATGTTTCTCTATTCTGGTCTTTCACATTTGTTGGTTTTCCTTAAAAGTCTGTTCATGTCCTGAACGACAGATTAGATTACCAGTATGGCTGTCTGGCATGGGTATCCTGACAGTTGTGTATATCTGCTCTCCACTGCATTTCTCCAGTCACTGGGAGGGCTGCTCAGCCCCCTGACTGATTGGGAGGGGCATCAGTCAACTGGCTTCCTCTTGTGGTGCTTGAAGGCAGTACTGGCAGGCAGGGACCTTCAAGTGGCCCAAGGTAGGAAGGTTTAAACTAGTGGGAGAGAAGTTCAGTAAGCTTCCTTCTAAGGTAAAAGTGCCTTGCTCTTTTGTTCCCCCATCACTCTCTCCTCATTATTTTAAAAATAATTTTTTGTTTAATTTTAAGTGTTTTGGGATGGGAGGAAAATTAGATGCACGTGGCCCATCTGCTGTTTTGTGCTAATAACCTCTATTGGCTCTGTTTTTCAGTGATTTCTCAGCCCTACACTTGTTACTCATTTTATTTTATAATGAGAAATGCCTACTTGGTAATTAAATAAAAGTCTTGGAGTGTAAAGGCAATATAGGGTCAATGCAGATGGAAAGCTCAGACATTGCCAGAATTGCCCTCGGGCCCCAAACACAGTTTCCTCTGTGCTTTGTGGCAGAAGCTGGAAAGACAAGCGACCTGGAGGGGCTTGGACACAGGCTTCACAGTTTTCCTGAATTTTCTACTGCGAGCCTGTCCTTGCCTGTTCTTGTGAAAGCAAGTTCATTGCATTTTCCAATTCCTCTTCTTTTTTTTTTTTTTCAATTTTTTTTATTGGGGAATGTTATGGAACAGTGTGCTTCTCCAGGGCCCATCAGCTCCTAAGTCGTTGTCCTTCAATTGTTGTCCTTCAGTCTAGTTGTGGAGGGCGCAGCTCAGCACCAAGTCCAGTTGCCATTTTCAAACCTTTAGTTTCAGGGGGTGCGGCCCACCGTCCCATGCGGGAATTGAACCGGCAACCTTGTTGAGAGCTCGCGCTCTAACCATCTGAGCCATTTGGCTGCCCCTCCAGAAGCCCAGTGGCAGCTCATTGTCTTCAATCCCGTTGTGGAGGGCACAGCTCACTGGCCCATGTGGGAATCAAACCGGCAACCCTGTTGTTCAGAGCTTGCACGCTAACAAACTGAGCCATCCGGCCACCCCCATCCAATTCCTCTTCTTCAAAGTGTGCTTTTAGGGCAATTTTACTGTGGAAAATGCAAAGAAATATAAGTAGTGCTTTCCAATCTGCATATGGTTTGATTTTCCCTGTATATCAAATGTGTTTATTGCTTCTGTCATTAGAGAGTCACACTCTGGTTTTCACGCCCACCTCCACAGTGTGCACTGCTGGGAAGTGAAGCAGGACAAGCTGAACCAGTGCACAGTTAGCATGGATGAGCCCCTGTTTTCCTTCTCCGCAGTATGGGGTGATCAGGACAGGGCCCACAGAAGCAGGAGTTTTACAAGTAAACATTCACCAGTCCTTTAAATTACCTTCCACAGTGTAAACATGTTATACAGTCATATGAACATAACAACGGTCGGTCAATGATGGACTGCATATACAGCGGAGGTTCCCACCGCTATAATCCCAAGATTATAATGGAGCTGAAAAATTCCTATTGCCCTTGTAGCTGATGTTCTAATGTCACAGCGCAGTGCATTACTCACGTGTTGGGGATGCTGGTGTAAACCTGCCAGTCATATAAAAGTAGAGCACATACAATTATGTACAGTACATAATACTTGGTAATGATAATAAATGACTATGTTACTGGTATACGTATTTACTATATTATACGTTTTGTTATTTTAGAGTCTTTCTACTTATAAAAAAATGTTTGCTATAAAATTGTATGCCATGTTATGTTGGCAGCAGCCACGTATATCTCATTTTTTACTGCATTTCTTGATTGCATCTTTTTCTCTTGTGCTTGATTTAATCTCATGTTGTTTTGTACAGTAACATGTTGTACAAGCGTGTAGCCTAGGGCTATACCATACAGCCTAAGTGTGCAGTAGACTATACCATCTAGTTTTGCATAAGTGCACCCTATGATGTTCGCACAATGACGACAAAATCACCTTCTGATGTATTTCTCAGAATGTTTGCCTAACAACTCATTTCTCAGAATGTGTCCCAGTCGTTAAGCAATGCATACTGTACCTCAAAGGGATAAAAAGTTTAAGGAATGCCTGTGGATGAGGCCCAGCCTCGCAGTTTTATTGTAGGCCAACCCAGCCACATGTGCCAATCAAAGTGTGGGACTTGTGGGATGGCTCACTTCCACTGTAATAGGTGAATAGACAATAGTAGCGAATCCAGAGAATGCTGGTGGGTGTTTGTCCTGCTCCGGAAATTTGCACACGCTCAGTCAGTCCTGCTGACCAGCTCATGCTCCCCTTGCCCAACGGCAGTGAAGAGCTGCTGTCCTGTTGCGTGGCCACTAGCAGAGATGCAAGGCTCTCCGTAAAGAACAAATTCCAAAGCTATTTAGCCATACTTCAGAGACAAGCCATCAGAACAGGTGACTTTCAAAAAACGTAATTTTTAATTTTAAAAAATTTAACAATGAAGATGAGGCTGTAAATCACAGCAGAGAAAAACACATCTGTTATTATTGTACCTAAAGTGATTTAAAAGATTTTATTACACAATGCCATTAGTTTAAAATATCTAAGATGTCCTTTACCTGCCTCTTTTTTAGGATGTAGAGTACATTCGGTCCCATTACAACATTGAAGATTTCATCTACTTCAGTTACCACCAGCGTGAAGAACATGGGCACTTGTATCATTTTGCCCTGAACCCCATTTTTCGGCACTACACCAGGTTTTTTCTGAAGGAGATCCTCCGTTTGGGCTATAAGTCCTGTCTCTACTACCCTATTTATCCAGAGTCCAGAGAAAGCAAGGTAAAAAAAAATGTTGTAATTCACTTTTCCAGCAGATCAGCGTTCACAGTTTCATGGGTGTTGTGTGCCGTATTCTATTCCTTACTCACTCGATGCATTTTGGTTATTACGTGGCTCTCAATTTCAAGTGGCCATACTGAGTTTGACCCTTACACTACAATGAAAATCTAGATGGTTTTGAATTTCTGAAGCAATCCCAACCAATATAATTAGTCAAACAATTTGTTGACTTTTCCATATTGAAAAAACAGAGGTTGAAAACTATGCAAAAATGCTCTAAGGGACATGAAAATCAAATTATTTTTATGGTGCATTAGTGACATGCCAAAATGATCCTATCATGTTCTTCAAGCAAAGAACATTTTAGCAATGAACCCATAGAATAAATCAGTTCAATCTTACAATGTTGGTGTGCTATCATGGCATTCCAAATAAGCACTATAGCTACCCCTATAAAAGTGATGGATAAAAAGGGGAGATTTATGATACTAATGTAACTTTATGTAGCAAATACCTATATAACTGCATAATACTTGTCCTACTTATGTAGAGTAATACTTTTGTAATGAACACATATCTAATGTGTATACATTATGTATATTTGCATGCACAGATAGCAATCTATCTCGCCTGTCATTTATCCTGCTTTAGTCTTCTTCATAGCACTTTTCATGAGCTAAAATTTTATGTTTTTGAAGGCAAAGGTGCTTGTCGGCTTGTCTGTCTGTTCAAAGCTGTATCCCAATGCCTAGACGTGTCACACATGTGCACACATGCACACACACACACACTCGTATTCATTGTACTGGTGTTCCACAGGAAAGAGCTTCTTCAAGTTGGATTCCCAAAGTATTGTGTCCTGCAACTTGGTCCCTCCATCACTGACAGCATTGGTCCTCAATTTGATGTAGACTTGACGAGTAATGATATTCAACCACTAGCATAGGTACAATTTGTCCCATCTGATCCCATTCATGACTGAAGACTTTCTCATGCTCTTCCTAGGGTCTGATGTCACATTTCTTCTTAGTTACCACAAGTGAGCTAAGTAGATTTTTTAAATGATTATTTCGTAAACTTAAAAACCATCTAAATTGTATTAGTACATTCACATAACAGTAATTTTACTAATGTATCTTATTTAACAAAAGTCTTTTGGAGAAGTACAGAGGGAATAGGAAAGAAAGAAGAAAAAGCATGGGAAAGATTTTTAGCAAGATAAAGGATATGCTTTAGTGATGATTTTTGTTTTCTATCTAAATGCAGTGTTATACCAATGTGAATGCCCTAGATTTGCACTTACTGAGATGGGAATGTAACAGTTTTGCTGGAAAATTCTGGTCCTGCACAATTTCTTTTTACTGTGTGTTTGGCCAGTTGCCAATTTGATGACCTTCAGGATGTGATATTAAAGTCTTAGCTTTTATTCATGATCTTGCCTGCATTTGCCAATCTGATCGGATGTCCTTTTACATCCATAATAAAAATAGTATCTTGGACATTGCATTGAATGCTCATATGTTTATCTCAATGGTATAGAATTTGGAATGTATTATATCATGTACTACTTTACATAGGATGTAGAAACATATCTGGAAACAGATTTCCTCAGTCTGCACTTCTAGGTGATTCACACCTATACATTTAAACAAGTGTAAGTAGCAGTACCAAATAATTTAGGTAAGAATTTCCAAATTCTGCTATAAATCCCCAGTCGACTGTAATAAAAGTGAGTTTTTGGCTTACATTATGAAGATGGTTTTTCTCCACAGCCTCTTACCAGCACATGTATTGAGAGATCTTCCAGGCATAAAAACAGAGCTCTCTGGCTAGGAATTCCTGGGTTCTGTTTTTCAGTGTGTAAAATCAGAGTGTCAAGTTCAATGGTGAAGGATTTTCGAAATCCCTTTCAGAAGCTTTAGACATGCCCAAGGGCTGTTTTTAGAATAGCAAATAAGTTACATGTAAACCATTTTATTGGTTAAACACATCTACAGTTTAGGTTTACTTTGCTTTCCAGCTTAAATACAGTAAATATATCTTTAAAAATGTTGGCTTCACACTTTAACTCTTGAAGTTTAAATGGTTGAAATACAGAGTTAATTGCACCAAAACCCCTAAGATTTCATAAATAATGAGAGAAGCCTAAATATGAATGAATAAAGATCACCATGTTCAGTTTTCTCTGCCAAGTTTTAAACATTGGGTAAAATTAATATTTAAAGCATTCTCCTAAAACCAGATTTATTATAGTTCATTTCAGTAAGCATAAATCTAACTCATAATTTAGTATTAAGTCAAAATAATATGATCCAATTCCCCCAGTCTACCCCCACTTTCTAGTTCCGTCTTTTTGTTTTAAAGCACTTATTTTATCAACAGAGGTCCAGTGGAAGTAGCTGTGACTTTCACAAACAGAAGGATTTTTATATCTGTGTTCAGTTGACCTCAAATGACATTTTTATCTATGTGCCTTTTTAAAGCTACTTGTGCCAAACACGCAAAGGTTAACAGGACACAGATAACACAGCTTAATGGGGTCAAATCAAGCTGATTCATGATCACTATGGAGAAGAATAGCCTCTTGGGGAAAATACTTGTACTGAAAAATCCCATAAACCAAACCACTTGTTTATCTGTCATTCCCACAGAGATAGTAATGTAATTACTCTCATAATTATCTTCATTAGTGTCAGACATTATCTACAATTCATTCCTCTGCTCGAAGAGTATGTTTGTTTATTTGCTGAGTTTTTTCCCCCGTCTCCGGTTTGGCTTAGTTCAGAATTTCGTATTTGCAGAGCCGCGTGCAGGCATCTGTGCTGCGACACTGACATTTTCTCCCCTAAAACAGAGATTGCTGTCTTGCAGTTCCAGAGCTCCTACGCCCACTCCCTGACATCCGCCCTTCATTACTTGGTTCCCGTGCGACCACGACGACAGATTGTCTATCCTCTGGAAAAGCTTGGCATCAACGCTCCATCAAAGGCGGTCTCCAAGGCTCCGGTGGGTAGCCCGGCGGCAGCAGGCAGGAGGCGTGGTGCCAGCTCATGCGGGTGTGGCAGATGGGGTGGCAGCACTGTCTTCTCGGGAGCAGGCTGCTTCTTAATTACAGGGAGCCTGGCGCTCGTGCCCTTACAGGGGTGCCCTGAGGAGGCTCCGCTGCAGCCCTTTACTTCAGGTGGTTATTTCCCAGTAAGCCTAAAACAGGAGGCTCAGGTGACAGACGCCAGGGACCCCATAGAGACGCTTTCGCATGCTGCTGTGTCTCAGGACAGGTGGCATGGAGTGAACCTCTCAGCATATTTCTGTCTTCTTTCCCCTGCTCAAAAGCAGATTTCCCCTTTCCATCATGTTTTGCTTTCTAGGCAAAGTGGTCACTCACGATTGGGACAAGGCTAACGGAGAAAATTGAACTGGCTGCTTTTAAGATGTCTGGGTCTGAGTCCTAAGCTGGGTTTGTTAACTCCTGTGGGAAATCAGGATGACTAACAAGAACATATTAGTTGCCCTGGGTGGCAGGGGCTTTGACCTTAAAGTGAATGGCAGTAGTAAGTAGTAAGAGGAGCTTTTACTACCAGAACAGGAAAGGGGACAGAAATAAAACCTAGATTTCGCTTTAAATGGAAGTGTACGCATACATGTATATGTACACACAGCTGTGTTCAGTAATTTAACTGGAAAACATGATTTTGTCAGGTTGACTTGCATGTAGGCTTGTAGAGTTTGAATAATACACTTCCACTTAAATAAGTTTTAAAAAATCCCTCAGTGAGCTGACAGTGGTCCATGTGAGAGAAAAAGAGGAACATGGAATGTTTAAACTCTCCAAACATTTAGCCAAGAAGTTGCTCATCAGAGCTAGATATGGTGCTCAAATAAACAACTTGTGACAATCTCAGCACTGCAGGAAGTGCATCATTGCACTGCCCCCACCTCCCACTTCACATATGGGTGGGGGGAGAGGGGCTGAAGTGGGGTGGGGGCAGGCTCCACCAAGACCCATCTTAGAGGCAGCTGCTTACTGAAACCAAGGCTGCTTTCAGTCCTACATTTACCTACATATTTGTAAAATAAAAAATAAATTTACATTTATTTTCTGAGAAGTTCTAAATTTATATTTGAGTAGAAACTAAAAACAAATAGCACTGTTTCCTCCCTCCCAACTCTTTACTGTGGAAAATGTCAGGTATATACAAAAGTAGAGAGAACCATACAAAGCAGGGCTTTTCATTCTGTCTATGCTGAGGGACCTTGTCTTTTAATATACACTCCATCATAGATTAATAGTTTTATAAAAAGTGAATTCCTAAAATAAAATGAGATAAAAAAGACAAAATTCAAGTCCAGTTATTTTATTATTAGATTTAACAGACAGAATTACTCTGTCCAATTGGTATAAAAC
Organism: Rhinolophus sinicus; assembly: GCF_057876585.1. Classification (NCBI taxonomy): domain Eukaryota; kingdom Metazoa; phylum Chordata; class Mammalia; order Chiroptera; family Rhinolophidae; genus Rhinolophus; species Rhinolophus sinicus. The sequence continues at coordinate 40,759,932 of NC_142513.1, forward strand.
TTCTGAATTCTCTCAATCTCCATACTTCCTTCCATCCTCACAGACTAGTAACCGTTTGCAGATGAGCACCCGTATCAGACCATATGCTGAGTAGTACTGAAATTCCCATATACTTGGCACTCAGCTTCAACAATTTTCAACTGTTAACCAATTTTTTGTCTTCTACACCCCCACACACTTGCCCTTCCTGCTTTATCATTTTGAAGCAATCCCCAGATACATCTCATTTCACCCAGGATCATAGGTGTGTTCTCAGGTAGCAGGGCCACAATATTGCAGCTCACACTCTGTCTACTCTAGAGATAAGAGTGCCCAAGCACATCTGGAGGACCTTTGGAATGACCACTAGGTTAGGTTGTCTGTTTGTAAGTGGAGATCCTGGGGAAAGACTCCTTTGGAATGAGCTAAGATCCGCATGTTTGGTGCAAAGAGAGCATTGGGGTCAGGGAGAGTGGCTTCAGACATATCTGTCACTGAAACATAGCTTATATCGAGGCATGCTGATCCCAGGAGAAGGGGCTGCAGGTACATGGATGCAGCTTCTGTGTCAGATCAGGGTAAAAATGAGAGATGCTGCCCTTTTGCAGCCACTGTTGAGACGTCTTTAGGTATGGATAAACCGTACAACTGGGCCTATAGAAGCCCTCCCATGTCAGTGACAGCCCGTGGCTCTGGTGCCTTCAGCCAGTCCTCTAGTGGCATGAGTGGTGGGTCTGGGGGGAGTGGGCAGGCAGGGCAAGGAGTACAGAGCTGTCTCATGGATATCAAGAGCACTGTTTTTCTGAACACCAGGTCCCGCCCCCAACCCCAACCCCATCAACCCCCCACCTCCCCAGAAATCTCCCCAGTCTGAAGACTTTGAGGTGAGCTGGAGCTCCAGATGGGGTGAAAACCAGAGAAAACATTTTGTTTCATTGAAAACAATCTTAACATTACTTCCCAGGTTGGTATGAGTTGAAATCATTGCTTCCATTTAATAACCTTTTCCATGGTCATTTGTGTCAGAGGGCTGTGTCCCCCCCAGAGCCCCAGCTTATTGCAGGACATAGCAGAGGATGGATTGTTTAAATCCCTGGCCTAGGAAGATAATTTCTTACCCACTGGGTGGAGCCGATGCTGGGTACCTCTTATGTTGTCCTATGTTGTTCGTTGTATTGATGAATTCTGATTTTTTTTAAGAAGCACTTTTACTGCTACTTGTTTTACTCATTCTTGAGAAGGTTTTAGTAAAGATTTTGATTTAGTAAACAAGAGTTAGAAATTTCAGAAATCTTGAATGTTTGATCAAAGGATTATCAAGAACATAATCTACATTGATAGGCCTGGATGTTCAAAAGTTAAAGTGCTGCATCATATGATTTAAAAGTTTTCTTTTTAACATTTTAGTGATTTAATGTTATCTGAGACAAAATAAGCCAAATAGAAATTTTTTAGGAGGAGAATTTGTATAGAGTCCTAAGTACATTGATTTCTTAGCTGAGCAAATAGTGTTACAGTCACTGAACTAAGTGAGGTTGAGCGATTGTCATACAAAATGGAAATGAATTCCATTTTATATTTCCCCTTTAATTTTTTTTTTTTAAGTTCAGAAATCATCCTTTTTTTAAATTTATTTTTTAAATTTATTGGGGTGACAATTGTTAGTAAAATTACATAGATTTCAGGTGTACAATTCTGTATTACATCATCTATAAATCCCATTGTGTGTTCACCACCCAGAGTCAGTTCTCCTTCCATCACCATATATTTGATCCTCCTTACCCTCATCTCCCACCCCCCTTTAAATTTTATATTCCCTGCTCTCCCAGTGCATGGAGCTTTATAATGTGCCCCCAGCTCCCTCTCCATGTCTGCACATTTCTCTTGCTGGGTACTTGCTTTTCATACCTTTTATCCTATTTAAAGCATCTCAGAGTGACCGTTCATTCCCTCGCTTTCACCTAGGAAGACAGACTTCGAGGAAACAGATCACTCCAGGCATGAGTAATGGGATAGAAAGCGTTTCATCTCGGTGGGTTGCCAATTTGAATCTGGCACAAGCCAGCAGTGATTGAAATTCATCACCACATGGCAGGGAAATATATTCCCTCTCTACCCCAAGGCCCCGGTTATTTCTGCCTGGTTTGGATGATAAGTGTCCCTGCCACAATACCTTCCCTATCGTTTCTATTAATTGACAGCCTGCCCCATATCAGTTTCTAAGAAAGGGCCTGGAAGTGATTTTCATCACACATTACAAAGGTAGATTCCAAAGATTCATCATAATATCTCCCCATAGGGTCAACTAGTATAGATTCATGGACAAGAGAAGGGGCTTTTTTTCTGACCATGACCATAACCCCATGGGACGGTCCTGGGAGAGTTGTTTCTTAACTTGAATGGGGCTTCTTGGCCCCTGCATTTACATTCTGAGAATTATTCTGATGGGAATATTTTATTAAGTATATCAGCCTGGCCTACTTGCATGAGACCTATGATCCAGGGAAACTCAAAATTTGGCTGAATGAATTGAAAGGCCATATTAATTAAAGACTATGGAGCAAGTTGACCCACACTTACTTTGGGGTTGTTCTATGTGCAAGCTTGCTTTCTTTCCTTCCTGTCCCCCCACAGGGGATTGTTATATGGTCCCTGCCCTCAATGAGCTTATAGTCTAGTGTCAGTGTTACTGTAGGACTGTTCATGTAGTTAAACCAGGGGTGGGAGTTGGCTGCCCTGGCCCACAGCCTCGAGAGCCAGGCTCAGGGGGAGTAGCCGCACTGAGGATAGACCTGTTCTGCAGAATCTTTCAGAAGAAACTGTGTTTGGTCCGAGGCACTGTTTCCTTTCTAACACTGGGATTTTAAATTATTCTTACTTGTGATATTAAATGCCAGAAAATCTGCTTTGCTCTTAAACAGCTCCTACCCTTGCTTCAGTATCAGTAGATGCTCCCCATCATCTACTTCCATCACTTTAATTCTTATTTTGGTTTTAGTATTTATAGAATTATAGTGTGAAGTTATCGCTCTCTTTTTTTTTTTTTTCCAAATTTTTTTGGGGACCAAATCAATCCATTATTTTTCAGACAACAGAATCATTTTAGGAATCATACTTTCAGAACTATCAATGCCTGTTGTCATTTTTTTATGATTGTTTATTTGTGATGATCTGTTTAAATCTCCACTAATGAATTCTTTGAGATCTCCATTTTCCCTTTCTCCTTTTCTACAAAGCAAAATTACAGTTACTTTAACTCTCCCTCCTCAGAGCTAAGTGCTGGCCCCTTGTTTCTGGTCTGTGATCTCACAAGAAGATGTCACTCACTGGCATTCAGTTACCCTTTGAATTGCCCCCTTTCGGTTTGGCTGTTCTTCCCCAGTCCAGCTATAATTACCATCTGATGAACTGTTACTGGATACTGTTTCACTTGTACATCTGCTGTCCTAGGAAATTGCATTATTCTCCCAGCACCTGGTAGATTTTCCCCAGCTTAATTGTTTCCCAACTCCTTCCTTAAACTTGGAAACTTTCTCTGCCGGTGGTTAGACTTCCCTTGGTTGTATTTGTGGTTGGGTCACGTGTATATATGCACACGTGCATGTGTGTGTTTAAATTAGCCCTTTAGTATCTCCTTGGTGGAAGTTTCTAAAAATACAAACCCATATTTTTCAGCATCATATATGCACTGATCATTATTAATGTGGCCATAGTGATATTTTCTTAAAATGAAATTAACCCACTTTAAATCCCTGCCATGAGTCAAGTTTGTGTTTTTAAGGCACTTGTCAGCCATTTACACTAACTATGGGAAATACATTTTCTCCTATTTATGGTGAACCCTTTTCTCTGACATCCTTAGAGTAATTTACAAAAATTCCTTCATGAGCTCTTGTTTCTTCTCCAAAGAATACGCGTTCTATGATCATTTCTTTACAATTCTCTGAACACTATCTAGTTCAGTATTATACATAGTATATTTGTTTACATCAGAATGACTTATAAATCGTGGTTTCTTCTCATTATTATCATAATTCCTCTCTTTTAGAAAAGTTACAGAATAATAAACAACAACTACTCCTGCTAATATGTATTTAGCTCTTGCTAAAGGCTTCTTATGAATTATCTCATTTAATCCTCATGTCAACATTTTAAATAGTTACTGATACTATCATCCTCAATGTACATAAAGAAAACAGGCTTGCAAAAAGGAGAGTAAATGACTTGTCCAAAGGCTAATTCAGTGACTGAGCCTCAAACCCAGGCAGTTGGATGCCAAAACTTGTACCTTCAACCAATATATATATATATTATACATGTATATATATTCTATATCATACATATATAATATATACATGTATATAGAATATATACATATATAATATAATATATATTTTATATATTATATATATATATATATATATATATATATATGTATACAGTCTTATCTAAAAAGTTAAACTACTGATATCATGACTTATTATAGGAAAAGCAAACCACAGAAAAGGAAGATGGCTTGACACAGACCTTTTGGAATCTCCCAGATCTTTGGCACCAGGAACTTAACCAAAAGGTGACCCGCAGATAATTGGTTTTCCCCCAGAGCAGTTGGATTTTCCTCTCAGCTGAGTCAGTCCCTCTTGGGTTTGATCTGGTGCCAGCTTGACCCTGGCTGGGCTTGGCTGGGAAGGAGCAGACATATGGTCCAGGTTGGGTGCTCAGGTCAGTTTTTGGACACCAGCTGATCCAGCTTATCTGCACTTCTCTCTCTGTTGCATCAGCTTGTTGTTACAAACTTTTCAAAATTATAATAGTAGCTGCTGGGAAAGGAGGAAAAAAATTAGGATCCCATATGTAGGTTATACTTACATTTCTCAGGATTCAGTTCCATGTTGCCTATGGTTTCATGGTGTTAGAAAGCGCTCAAGTAAATGCCCGGGGTGTGTGACTAAAGGTTTGCTTGGGGGGTGAAGGGTGGACAGGATGTACCCTAGTGGTATGATCAACAAGCCCTGGACATTGTTTAGAAATTGGGCTGCAAAAGAGTGGCAAAATGAGGTGTTTAGGGTGTGCTAAGAGAAGGAATTGTGAAAAATAAAGTTACTTCTTCACATTTCCATATCATCAAAAATCAATCCTACATCTGGTCCTCATTTTCTAGAATAGATATTGTAGGAAAATATCTCTCCTTTCCTCTCTCCCACCCACCCTCCTCTCTCTCTCTAATAGCTTTATTGACATATAAATCATATATCATAAAATTAACCCATTTAAATTGTACAATTTATTGGGTTTTTAAAAATATATTCAGAGCTGGACTACTGTCACCACTATCTAATTTCAGAACATTTTTGTTACCCAAAAAAGAAATCCATTAGCAGTCACTCCCTATAGCCTCCCTCCCACCCCCTCCCCAGCCTGAGGCAATTACTAATTTACTTTCTGTTTCTATGAATTTGCCTGTTCTGGACATTTTGTATAAATGGAATTATATAATATTGTATTTTGTGACTGGTTTCTTTCACTTAGCACGTTTTCAAGTTTCACCCATTTTGTCACCTGTATCAGTACTTGATTCCTTTTTATTGTTGAATGATCTTCTATCGTATGGATATACTACATTTTATCGGTTGGTAGACATTTTACTTGTCTCCACTATTTGGCTACTATGAATAATGTTGCTGTGAACATTTATGCACAAGTTTTTATGTGGACGTATATTTTCATTTCTCTTGGGGATGTACATAAGAGTAGAATTTATGGATCCTATGGTAACTCTATGTTTAACTCTAGAGGAAGTACCAAACTGTTTTTCCAAAGTGGCTGTACTGTTTTGCATTCTTTCATTCTTAGATCTGATCCAGCATTCCTGCTAGTAAGTGGTGAAGTGATGGTTAACGCAAGGCTGTGGATGAGCAGTACACCTAGTTGTACTTTTAATTTCAGGAGTGGTGCTTTCCCACCACTCAGAGGGCTTCATACACATATCTGACAGTACACCACTAAAAAAGCTTCAGTTCTTTTAAAAGCAGAGATTTTTCTAAAATAAAACCTCCCTTCTTCTTATCTTTCCTGCATCAGCCTCCCTTGGGCCTACTTGCAGACATTTAGGAGGGATCTGGCAACAAAGAAAACACCCATCTAAACCATGGGAGTGAAATGGAGGACTTTCTGGGTTTTTAAGCCACCAGCATGTCTGTCCTTTGTTTCAGTCCACATTTAGTAGTGTTCTCGCTCTTAAAAAGAGCTGCCACAGCTCCCAACAGGAAAAACAAAAAAGGTCCTGAGGCCGTTCTGGACGCTGATCTGATTGAGTTCTTGCACAACCCGGTAGGAGGAAAAAAAAAATGCTTTCTGTTCCCTGCAGAGCCAGGGTAATGAATGCCACAGAGGTCCAGAAGTGCCTCCGGATACATCAGCTGCCTGCTGCAGTGCTTGGGACGGCGCAGCCAAGCAAGGCTCCTGAGTGGACCTGAGCTCCTTCCAGGCAGGAACTGGCCTTCATAGCTAAGTGGCTTCTGCAGGCTCAGCCTTCAGGGAGGAAAGGCCTGGATGGCAGCTCCAATAGGAGCCTTTGTTTGCTTTGTGTATTTTAAAGGAGCTGGGGATATAAAATGACAAAGGGAACAATTAGAGCTGCAGATGCTGACTAGGGAAGTTACATCTTTTCCCCTTGATTAAAAAAGAAATATGTCGTTACAAAAGCAGTATGTATTTATGGTAGACATTTTAGGAAAAAAAAAAAGAGAGAGACAGAAAAATCCATGAAGCCTGCAATCCATTATCTATAGATTACCTAGTTAATGTTTTGGTGTTTTTACAACTAGATTAATTTTTTGTGGAAAAAAAAATATACAATTAAATATGAGATCATATGTATATAGTGTTTTGAAACATTCTTTTTCACTTAATATAGTTGTCCCTTGGTATACAAGGGGGATTGGTTCCAGGACCCCCGCAGGTACCCAAATCCACAGATGCTCAAGTCCCTTATATAAAGTGGTGTAATGTTTGCATATTACCTACGCACACCCCCTTATCTGCATTACTTATAATACTTAATACAATGTAAATGCTATGAAAATAGTTGTATTATTTAGGGGAAAAGACAAGAAAAATATCTGTACCTGTTCAGTATAGACGCAACCATCATAACTATATAGTACAAGTCAGCAACAATGCAACTTTCTTTCTCCCGAATATTCTCGCTCTGAAGTTGGTTGAATCCTCAGATAAAAAACCTGGGGGTACAAAGGGTCAACTGTATGTTGTGAGTATTTTTGCGTGTTACTAAGTATTCTAAAATGTCATTTTAATAGTTGCAGTCGCCCTTTGACAAACCTGTAACCTTTGATCAATCTCTAACCCTCGAAGAGTACTTTCTCTGTGCCAGGCGCTGTGTTTCGTGCCTGCTTGGATTATCTTGCTGCATTCACACAGAAATTTGTGTGTCATTTTCTACATTTTACAGTGGGGGAAACTGAGGTTAGGAGAGGTTCAGTTATGTAACTAAACATGAAGCCAGCAGGACGTGTGGGAATAATCATGAAGCCTCTTGATTTATGACTCACATCACCCTGTAAATCTGTTCACTGTGCCTGGCCGGGTTTTCCCCAGCATCTGAATGGAAAGTGGGCAAGTCCCGTGACATTGCTGGTTAATTTTAGGTAAAGTTATGTGGCTCACTCCAAATCACAAAACATGGTCTTAATTCCATAAAATTCAACATTTTATATAATAATCGAACCGCAATTTTCATGCAAAGATTAGAGTTCCCCACGCCCTGCTACAGCCTACTGTTTATAGGAAACCTGCAGAGGGGAAAGGAGGACGGGGGAGGCATCTTCTCTCTTTCTAACTCACTGTGCCCCCCAGTAATATAGCATCTATGTAGCTTATTTAGCCTTTTTTTTTTTTTTTAAAGGCTGTTAGTGTCTTATTGTTTAGCTATATTTGTGCTCCTTCTGAAATTGGGGCTGGGGTGGGGAGGAATCGCTGGGGAAACAGGCAAGTCTGTACTTGACTGCTACTGTCATAAGATGGCCCCTGCTCTGTTGACTGGACTCCCCTTCTCATGGCATGTGCTTGTAGTTTTCTTCAGTGGTTCCTGTCACTGGAGGCCTCTCCTGTAACTCAGTCACACGTACGTCTTTGCAGCCTGAGTCTTACTTGCCCCTCAAGGTGGCCTTACAGAAAGATCCTACGATAAAAGCTCACATCTATGTGAGTCAGCAGACCACCTTCCCTTCAGCCCGTGCAGCAGCTGCTGGCCTGCCCACCGTGTCCTTTAGATTTCTCAGTCAGGAATCACTCACCAGTGCACTGTGTCTGCTAATTGTGGGAACCTGTGAACGTAGACAAGGCAGCCACCACCTCTCCTCTTATGGTGGAGTGACTTGCGACAGTTCTCATTGAGGAAATCTCCAGAAAAATCCTCTGTTATAGCCATTCTTCTAACCCTTTTGTATCTTCATTGTGAACGAGGGCTTAAAAAGTCATTTAACCTGTGCTTGCCCACCTGCTTCGACAGTTTTTACAAGAGGACTTCTTTAGAATGTAGTATCCATTTGTCTTCTTGTCTCAGATGGCCTATGTGATATCAACTTGCCCAGGGCCATGCTGGGCTGCTGGGCTGAGGCCCTAGGAGTGCAGTAGTCTGACCCAGATCCCAAGATTCTACCTCTGTTGTTTGTAGCCAATTCCCTAATGTTGGTCATTTAAAAGTTTACCCCAATTTTTATCTCTGTAAACAATGCTACGATGTTCATCTTTATTATTTTTGAGCACATTTATGATTTCCATTCAATAAAGTCCTAAAATAGTTTTGCTATGTCAAAGGTAAATTTACTAGTTCTTTAATCAAAAAGCATAAAGTTTTAGAAATTTAAATGGAGAACTTGTAACTCTCAACATTAGAAAGATGATTTCTCTTTGCAGTGTTCCTTTATCTGAGTAAGCCATCAGCATGTATAGAACCCCCCTTTTTTACTGCCGGATACAGATTTTTTTAAACACATTTTTTTTTTTTTTCAATTGAGGAATATTGGGGAACAGTGTGTTTCTCCAGGGCCCATCAGCTCCAAGTCGTTGTCCTTCAATTAAGTTGTGGAGGGCACAGCTCACTGTCCCATGTGGGAATCGAACTGGCAACAGTGTTGTTCAGAGTTTGCGCTCTAACGAACTGAGCCATCAGGCTGCCCCTGATATAGATTTTTAAGACAGGTAGTCAGATGTGCAAAATGGCACTCTTCTATTTCCCCATTTTCCTCTAATTCAGCTAAATCTCCATTCCACTTGGTGAGACAATAAGTGACCTCCATCAATTCCAGGTAAATTTAACCATTTAAAGTTTATATAGAGTCCATTCATTCAGGAATTTTCCCTCTTTGAATTTTTGGGGTGGGGAAGACATCAGAGTTCTCCGCAGTCGTGGAGTACCATGGCATCATGGAGGGCAGGGAGGGCTGGTGCTGGCGCTGGCGCTGTCCCCACAGGCATCCTTTGGATGTCAGAACTTCAGCTTGTCCTCCGCCATCCCTTACTTTGGCATCCAAGTCCCCAGTCAGCCCTCAGAGCTTGCAGTGGGGACATTCCATCTCCTTCAGTGGAAGCCTCTCTCTCCCTTTCCTTTCCTCCCTCCCTTTTATACCACTCTGCACTTTGGGAAGCTCGTGACCTGACTCGTTTTCTTTCTTGCCCTGGCACCACCCTCAGCCATCTCTGCCCTTCTCAGGAGAGATGGCAGAGGCATCTCTGTGAGGCACAGTCCTCTATACTCCCACATTCTCCAGAACATCTGGGGGGAGGGGTTCCCTGCCCTTTCCCTCTACTTTTTATGGCCTTAACCAGGGGGAAGGAGAAGCCTGTAGTCCATTTGTCTCTCTGACTTTTTTCCTCCTTCCGGTCTTGGGACAACAGACTATGCTATCACCATGTGTTTTTCTGAAATCTGTCATTTGAGGCATCAACTCTGACTTTTGGTACTCAAAAACCTTGCAACCTGCTATCTGCCTTGAAACAAAAAAGCAGAGAAGTGACCCACTTGTTCTCCTGTAGCATGTCTGCCCAATAGCTGATGTCCCCTCACTGATACCTGAGAGGTCAGGAGGGGTCAGGAGTCAACAGAGACTGGGCAGGAATGAAATACATCTGTTAATATGAAATAGTACCCCACTACAATGATAATAGTAATATACGAGACTGTAGACTAACAAGGCCGCTTGTGGGGCTGGCCCACTCCCTCTGGCACATGGAGGAATGATAAAAACATGGCTCCACCCATTACAAAGTGGTTTTATACCAATAAATGCATATATCATAAAGTGTTATAAGTCTAACTCTCAGGACTTTGCGTAAAAGCTTTTAGATGTTATATTTTATATGTTAATTCTAGTTTTAAAAAGTAGAATATGCTTTCTTAGAAGATGTGAAAGATGAGAGAAAAAAGCCCCCAAGAACTGGTAGATTTTACAATCAAATTGAGCTCAGGTGGATTAAAAGTATTCCACAATTTAGTAATTTTCATAAAGCCATCTGAATTTAGTTACTATCATTATTAGCACACTCACCAAATCTGAAGGGAAATGGCATTTGTGTTTATCAAGGGCAAAGGGTCAAATGGGCCTTGGAAAGTGGCAGAGTGGCCTTCTGTCCTCCACACCAGCTTGGCTGAGGAAGGGGTTTGCCCTCCCCTCTTTGCATTGCCCCCCTTAGAGAGGCAGCGTGGAGCCCTCAGTCCTCAGCCCTCAAGCTGCTGCACTCTGGGGTCAAACCTCTTTAAGAAAGTATAAAAACCTTTACCTCAAGACCATTAAACTTTGTCAAGATCACTGATGTCATGCTAACCATAGTAACCAACTTAATAAGCAAGAAGAAAACAAAAAGGATGACTGAAAAACAGAAAGGAAAAAAAAGAACAAATAAGATATGGAAATAGCATGGGAGCCATAAAGGTTTTTTATTGCTGCTTGTTTGAGATGATCAAACATGACTCAACTGCAGTGCAGGCAGGCCTGAGCCATTCAGGCAGTTGAAACCATTGTAATAAACATGAATTACTTACCATAGCACTGCTCCTACTTCTTGCACTCGACAATCATGTCCCAGTTTTGTTTGTTTTGTGTTTTTAATATAATTCAGTGGGTTGAAATTATCACCATGGTAGTTGTTATAATTGAGGTTTTTATGGTAGTTTATGTATTTAACCAAAAGGAGCCGTGCTTCCAGGGAGCCAGTCTCAGGCAGCACTTTCTGGTCACCATACTGAAGCCCTGCTGCCCAAAACAACCCCCACTATCATGACTGTTCACTGATCCTCAGTGTGGTGCCTCCATGAAGCCACAGGTGATCGCTGATTTAAGAAAGCGAACTGGGTATTATCTAACATAAGTTGCAATTTGTGAGCAGGTCGCAAAGATGGTCTGATAGTGTCCCGCGGAATTATGTATAATTGAAAACTATTTTAATTAATTTACTAGACAAACTCAAACACTGGGTCTTAGGTCACTCTGTGTTGGCAGGGCCATGGCTATTGACCCCTCAAATGATGTGACTTCTAACAGCTCATCACTCCCTGCATGTCACCAATAGAGAGAGACGGACACACAGACAGACATGCAACTGAGTGATTCCGATTTGCTTCAAAGGCTAAGCAAATGCAAGAGGCTGAAGGAGTTTGAGCAGCTGGGCTCCACTGCACATTCATTGCCCTACCCATGCCCTTGACTCTGCTTACCTGTTGTCTTTTTAGCTGGAGGCACCTGTCTCTCTCCCTCATGGGATGTTTCCACCATCTCCCCTCTCCCTGTGTTTTGCTCTGTGGGAGCTGTTTGCTCTGGAGGATGCTGTCTGCGGCCCAAGGACCTTTGACCCCACTGAGGGCACCATGCTGAGATCCAGGTTCCCTTGAGCGCAAAGAGCGACAGAATATGAGTGGCCTCGCTTCTCTTTCCCAGCTGGCCCATCCTCTGGGGACCTGCCCCCAATGGAGTGCAGATGGGAGATACAGCACATGAAGCCCAAATTCCAAAAGCATCCCCAGGCCCTGAGTAATCAAACGCTTTTTTTGTTGTTATTTAACTATGGATTTATTTCAACTATATAGAAATATGCATGTACATGATAAAAACAGGAAGGAAATATATGCAAGCAAAAATAGTTCTCTTATAGTGCTAACATTAAAAGGAATTAAAAAAAATTCTCAATATTGTTGCCTTTGCAACATGTAACAATGTATTATGCAATGCATTATTACTATTCAATTAGTCTCATTATATTTCTTTTCAAATAAAAGAATGCAAAAAGTAAGAACAACCAAACAAAGTCAGGAGAAATAATAACAGTTAACATTTATTTAGTGTTATATGTGAAAGGCACTATTTATATTCTTTATAAGAATTAGCTCATCAATTCCCCACAACCACTTATGGTCTAGGCACTCTTCTTACTGATAAACAACATGGTTAGGTTTCAAACCCTAGTCTTCTCAAATGCTTCTGATGAACTCTCTCTCTCTCTCTCTCTCTCTCTCTCTCTCTCTCTCTCTCTCTCTCTCTCTCTCTCATGCACGCACACACACACACACACACAGTACACACAATCACCATCCAAAAATGGCTCTGGAAAAGTGCTCAAATTCTTCATTCCATACATATCTATACACATTCAACTCCCCGAGTGCAATGTGTGAGAACAGCCCGATTCTGGAGTTTTCTGTTCCTCACTCCTGCCTCCCCTGTCCAGGCCACTCTAGGCAAAGCCAGGTGGGTTTGTCCCTCCCTGAGCCTGTTTCTACACTAGACCACAGTGTTTGTCCAGGTGTTCTGTTCTTTGTCCCGGACTATGATACGCCATGGTTTAGACCCGACTTTCATGGACTCACCCCCTGCCCATGCATAGGCAGACTCCTCTGACTATGGTCCTGCCTAAACCATGGTCCCAGGGCGTGTTCTGCATCCCTGTTTAGGGAGCTTAGAGATGCAGACTCAATTTATGTCATTTGCTCTATTAGTATTTATTGTATGCTGATCACATGGTGGGCCCCGTGGTTGGCGCTGGGGCTGCAGTGGTAAAAAAGTGGACAAATTGCTGCTGCCCAGGTGCCTGTATTCTAGTGGGGAAGTCAGACAATGGACAGACAGACAGGATGGGCCATGCCAAGTGGTGGCAAGAAGAAAGCCCGGGAAGGAATGGAGAATGAGGGGCTTGAGTCAAGAAAACCTCTCCGGAAAGGGTCATTTAATTGGAGGCCTGATGTGAGGGTCAGAGTGATGGTGTGAGGCCGGGAGGAAGGAGTGGATTTCATGTAATCCTTCGGTCCCATCAGAAACCCAGCCTGGCCCTGAGTCTCTCCTTGCCCCGTGTGAGAATCTGCCACCACATGAGCACACACTCATCAGGTACAGCACTGATGGCTTGATTTTTATTTGTTTTGTTTTTTTTGTTTTTTTTTAAAGATTTTTATTGGGGAAGGGGAACAGGACTTTATTGGGGAACAGTGTGTACTTCCAGGACTTTTTTTTTTCCAAGTCAAGTTGTCTTTTCAGTCTTAGTTGTGGAGGGCGCAGCTCAGCTCCAGTTCCAGTTGCCGTTGCTAGTTGCAGGGGGCACAGCCCACCATCCTTTGTGGGAGTCGAACCGGCAACCTTGTGGTTGAGAGGACGCGCTCCAACCAACTGAGCCATCCGGGAGCTCAGCGGCAGCTCAGCTCAAGGTGCTGTGTTCAATCTTAGTTGCACGGGGCGCTGCCCACCATCCCTTGTAGGAATCTAGGAATTGAACTGGCAGCCTTGTGGTTGAAAGCCCACTGGCCCATGTGGGAGTCGAACTGGCAGCCTTCGGAGTTAGGAGCATGGAGCTCTAACCGCCTGAACCACCGGGCCGGCCCTTTATTTGTTTTTTAACAAGAATTTCATGCAAGAAGCCCATCAGATGTAATTAAAACATTTCAAATTATGTTCTTAAAACAAAGCCATCCTTTCTTTTCAACCTCACACAGCTTGTTCAAAGCAGAACTAGAGCTATGTGTGATTGTAAAACCCCTTGAAACTGTCATTTCCTTTTTTAATATAGAAAAAAACCCAGTGGACTCAGATAAGAGTTTCGAATTTTAGATATTCAAATGTTTGGAAAAGGTTAGATATTTTACCTTTGGCAGTTGGCCTCCCAGGAATTCCTAGGGAGGGCAATGTATCTGTTTAAGAAAAACGGACAAAATGTTATTTTGAAGGCTCTACTTGACAGATGTGTAGAGTATAGAAATCTATGTATTATTAAATAATTCTTTATAATATGCTCAAGAATAAGCAATTTGTAAGCCTGTTTGTGTTTTTACCATCTGGGTGCATTCTGTCATCCATCTGTTTCATGTAATTATGTAATTATCAATATAGGGAGAGAATAGGTGATATAATTAACAAGAAAAACTGATCCATACTAAAGAGTAAAAATGACAAGCATCTGTTGAATTGCTTTTTGTTTCTCTTCCTTCATTGTTAACTGGTTTTTCATTTCACAGTTGCATTCAGGCTGTCAGCTTGTATCACACCCTTAGGAGAGCTATATTTGCCATGATTCTCTCTCTCTCTCTCTCTCTCTCTCTCTCTCTCTCTCTCTCTCTCTCTCACACACACACACACACACACACACACACACACACACACACTAAACAGACGCAGAGTGATTAATAAGGTATAGGAACTGGCACAACTTAGAAAGAAACTATCAAGGCCTTTTTGGTCTTGTTCCTTGGTCTCTACCTCTGGGAGAGCCGTGATAGTCATTTCCAGAGCATGTACTGTAACAGCTAGGATTCTAGGGAATACTTAGATTAATTAGCGACAGATTGAAGTGCAGGGCAAGTGGCCCTTTCTTAGGATATTGGATAGAGAAACTGCTTTAGAAGAATCCCTCTACTTGGTGCTTTTGTTTTATTGTGCCAGGTGCAAGGTACATGTTATTTCATAATAGTATAAGAATCCCAGCGGATTGTGTTAACTTCCATGTGCTCCCACTAGAGGTAGTCATTGGAGTAGTTTCTTGGTGTGATAGAGAGCTATGGGCACACAGATGGAACTCAGGCTATTCTTCACACCGTGGTATCTTCCCAGGTCTTAACGGCAGTAATGGAAGGCAAGTGGCCACCCACCCTCTGTCTGTCCAGCCAGCCTCCGAGAACTTCTGTGACTTGGCATCAGCAGCAGGAGGCACATGTGTGTCCATGGAGGGGCACCACAGTGATCTCTCCATTCCTGGGTGCCTCACCCCAATTCCCAAAGGACAGATGCTCCCCACAGAGGTTCTCCTCATCATCTGAGGAAGCCAGCACATCAAGAAGGGACAACCCCCTTTAGATGACAGTCACTATGAGAGAAGGCATTGAAATCTCAACACCTCCTTTTACTAATTCAATAATCAGAAGCAGGGCTACCATGCTGCCTTCTGACGTGTTTTGCAGACCACCTTCCCGTCTCCCTACAGGGACAGGACTTCCAGAGAGCTCTCAGCAGCTACCAGGTTAGGATGTGTGCCTGTGAGTGGGGGATAGTTGAGAGAGATTGCTGCATAACACTACAGTGCTGCGTAGCACTACACAAAACTACAGAATAGCTTTCACCAAGGAGTTAAACCTCACTCACAAACTGAGCTAGAAATCTAATTCAGTCATTTCTTGACTTCTGCCTAAAACCAACTTTTTAAAAACAGTGCTGCTCACTAAACATTGAGCTTATTTTGTTTCCTCTTGCTAGGTGATGATTTTACATGTTGATTTTACGTCCTCCTCATGTCATCCCATGACAGATCCTCTTGAGCACACAGTCTGGGACCAGGTTGATCTCCAGCATGAGTAGGCTTGTTGTAGGGCAGCCACTGGCTTCCTGTCTTCGTTGTTGTGTGTCCAGGAAGAAAATACATAACTGGTTCACGCTTAGTTTTCTCTTTGTTCCTTTGTCTCAAACAGTATTCTTTGATCAATCCTCCATAAAGCTAATAACCACATCCCGATTTATCTGTATTTTGAATTATTTCCAAGGGTTTTTTTTTTGGTGTGTTTTTTTCAGCAATGGATACCCATAGAACAAGCTTATAAGAGAAAATTACTAGGTACCCTTTTGGGAGAGTATTTTAAAAGAGTAAGTAATGGGGATAAATGTGGCTAGATTAATTACTCAAGGGGTTTAGTTGGTTTTGACTTTATATTTGTTTCCTTAATTTAAAGTTAAAATGCTTTAATTGCAACTATAACTGACTAATCCATTAAGGATTTAAAGGGAAGAATAACATTTGATTCCTGAAGAACCTTTCTTTTGTCATTTCTAGTTTTGAAAGGCTTTAAACAATGATTTTTTTTTCAAGAAACATTTCAGTTTATATTTTTGACTTTTTTTAACAAAAGAGCATAGAATGGTTGTTCTTCAAGAGAAAATTATTATGAAAGAGCTATTTACATATATCATAGTCAATTAAAAAATAAAAAGTAAAAAAAAATCTTTGTTTCTATACTGAGCCATATTAAAAATCATTAAAGCTTAGACTAAATGATTTTCATTTAACTCTCAAAAGTGGCATTAATTTTTCAGTGGTAACTGTTGCTTAAGATGCTATTGTGCCTGTGTGATAAATGTTTAATGCTTTGGTAGTACATGCATGGCTTAAAATCCATTATTTATTGCACCTTCGCTTGCCTGGCAAAGGTGATGATTTTATAGCCCCAGCAGTCATACAAACACATTTATACCAAACCAATGACTGATAATAAATTTCCTTACTGTAAATGTCAGTGGGTTTCATGTGTTGCTGCCATTACATCTTGTTTGGAAGCTGAATGCTACACAGTTATGGGAGGCACCAGATGGTGTCATTAACACGAACGCTGAGACTGTTTACCACTGACGTGCATTTGAGAAATTAAAAGTCCGGGGCCTATCTTTGCACTGAAGCGTGATGTCAGTGGTGCACAGGTGTAAAGACAGTGCAATATGCTTGTCTGTTCCTTTCCACCCCACCAAAAGTGATTTCAGGGAAGTTTTTTGGAAAATACTTTTGTGTTGAATCTGAGGTGTGATCAAAAAATATGGTGAATGTTTAAATTTAGAAAAACTTTACAGTAAAAGACACATTGCCATTAATCCCCCTCAAAATACTTCCCCTCGCTTCAAACACACTATCCCATCATTCTTGCCACTTTCTGAAGCAGTTCTGGAAGTCCTCTTTCGTGTGTGTCTTTAGTTGCGCTGTCATGGCTTTTTCCATGTCCTGAATCAATTAAAATGTTTTCTTTTCATGGTCATTTTGACTTTGGGGAAGAGCCAGAAGTTGCATGATGCCAGATCCAGTGATTAAGGTGGGTGAGGGCCCACCGTAATGTTTTCATTTGACAGAAATTGCCGTACCAGAAGCGATGTGTGACAAGGAATGTTGTCATGATGGAGGATGAAGTAAACATACTCACGAAAGAGGACTTCCAGAACTGCTTCAGAAAATGGCAAGAATGATGGGATAAGTGTGTTTGAAGTAAGGGGGAATAGTTTGTGAGGGATTAATGGCAATGTGTCTTTTACTGTAATCATTCTTTTATTTAAACATTCACCGTATCTTTTGATCACACCTCATATGTACAGAGTGAGAAAAGGGGACTGTTTCCCCAGGACTTCTGCCTGGTGTTGCATAAGGGTCTTCGACACCCTGACAGTCACCCCGCCATTCCACAAGTGATGGCCCATGAGTAGCAAGCCAGCTCCTCTTTTAGGCCTCCCAAGCATGGCACGGCCTTTTGTGTTAATTAATGCTGTGGGGCTTTTTGTTGTTGTTCTATAACTTCAGATATCTTAAATACTTAGTATTTTGGAAAAGTTTCCATCGAGAGCATGGAATTAATGTTTCTAAAAACTGTTGTCAAAATCATTAGGAATTGGTTCAAAGAATGAGGAGAAAAAAATTAGAAATTTTCTGTATCAATTTCTTCCATGCAATGGGCTCTTCTTTTCATGAGAATTAGCAGTGAAACCAACAGCTTTACTTTTACTGCTCTGATGTAAAATATCTGAATGACTGAAAGTAGCCTCCCAGGTTTTATTAAGTCGTATCTCCTCCACTTTTATTTTCCACTGGCCACTCCTATTTATTGTATTTCAGCTTCCTTTCTGTTGAGGTTTGTGCTTAGCTCTCTACCAAGCTCTGTCTTCATTTCAATTTTAAAAGAAGGTGGATTTGTTTTATTCCGCCCTTTAAGTCATTCCCTTGAACCAAGAGGCTGTCCCATTGATACTGACCAGATTCCTTTGAACTTTGTTTTCAGTCTTAGCATTCTCCATGGGAATTTTCAGAAAGCTTATTCTTTCAAAACAATTGTGCATTGCTCTTACAAAAACCGAGTGAACGTTTTGGTGTGCAGAATACTGAAGTCACGGAAAGAGAATACAAACCATTGTTTGCATTGAGATGAAAGAGATATGTTTAATTTCTTCAGACTAACTCAGAGATACAACTGGATGTCAACAGAAATAATGAGCCTAATTGAAAGGCTAAAAGTGTGTATGAAGGGACACCATAGAAATTAAAAATAGAGTCATGCATTTTTGTTTGCTTAGGGAACATGCAAGTGTGTGTTGAAAATATCCAGGAACAAAAATAAAGAAATAGTGGAGAGACAGCAAGATTGAAAGGTCGTATCTGTGGAACAGCATTCACTAGGACCAGTTCTCAGGAAAATGAGTTCTTTTCTTCCACTGCTGTCATTTTCCTAGCAAATAAACCAGAAGCCTAAAGCAGCAGTGCACACAGCTATGCCACTGACAAGCAAACAGTTCATTCTCTGGGGAATAAAAAGTTCTCATCTTCCTCTGTGCCCAGAGAAGGGAGATGGTGGCATGGACATGGTTGGTCCTTGGCTTTCTCTCCCAGGCTTCTCTCCTGCCCCCTCTCCCTCCCCTTGTGTCCCTGTCTATGTCTGCTTCCCATATAACCATGCAGGACCGACCATTCTGCCTTCTCAGGACATTACCTGAAAATGCATTTATAGAGACACGTCTGTACTTCAGTGGGATGTGTCACCCTTCCAGACCCTTGCACTGGCTTTTCCCTCTTATCCAGAAAGTTGTTCTCTCCCTTGTACACCTGGAAATATATTATTGATCCTTCAAAATCCAGCTCAGTTATCACTTTCTCCAAGAAGCCTTCCCTGACTTCCCCGCCATCCTAGACCAGTGAAACCTCCGCTGAGTCCATGGCTTCCCACCTGAGACCAGAAGAGCTGCCTAACTCAGCACAGCCTAAACTGCTGACCCACAGCATCGTGAGGTAGATGAATGCTTGTTCTTTTAATCCACTAAGTTATACAGCAGTAGTTTCCTGATACACTGCACATATCACATGTACTGCATTTTATTTGTTTACATGTCTGTCTCCCAACCTAATGAGAATTCCTTAAAGATAAAAACCAGGCCTCATTCTTAACTCAGCACTTACTCCAATGCTTGGCATATGGTAGATGTTCAATATGTGTTTGCTGAATTAAAATTGTTGAATTAAGCTCTGTGTTAAAGTTTTGATGGTAAAATTTTAGGCATCAATATTCTGAATGGGTTATCCTAATGTCCTCAGGATCGCTTCACATATCCACATGCCTTCTCCCCTGATATGTTGCCAGAATATTGAGTTTCAAACAAACATTTTTTTTCTCTCCAGAATTGCTTCTCTAGATGGGGAAATGACTCTATGACATAGTAACCCTTTGTAAGTGGCTAAATATCAACTGTCCATGCATCCGTGAGAAGCCACGCGTCCCACTCTTTATGATATGGGATGGAAAGAAAATGATGGCCTGAAGTCCTCTTTCTTTAAGCAAATGATGTTCAGACACATGATACTTCAAACATTCTCCACACACCTTCTTTTTTTTCAGGATGTGAAAACAACCAACAATACAACTTTTTCCATTTAACAAAAATCTCAAGAGAATAAACTTATCACCAAACATTTCATGTATTTCTCTGATTTAGTACCTAACTATTAAGACATTCAAATTCTACATTATAAGCATATACATATATGCATTTTATATTTAACATATGGAGGACCATTTTTGTCCTCTGATACCTTTAGGAAACTTACGATTTCAGAAAGGCATTAATACGGCATTCCCTCACTTTTGAATTTGAGTGTTTTTCAAAACCTTTAAGGGTCTTTTTATTCTACTATAAGTGGGTCTTTCATGGGGATATAAAAGTTGAAAATGATTAGGCAGCTAGATGTTAAGTCAATGAGTCTTTTTCAAGAGATACATATGTAATGTAATAGTAATTTGTGCTTTTAAAACAGTGCAAGTCAGGTAATTGATTCCGCAGACCATTTCCCTGCCATGGATTTGCTTCACTCCTGCTCTTCACTCTGTGCTCACCCCAGAGAAGTCATTTCTCCAGTGTGTGGCCCACACTGTATTGAAGACGACACCTAGAGTATCAAGTAGCTGAAATATAACAGGATTCGGTTAGTGTGATGCAGAGGCTCAGAGGACATTTCTAAACACTTGACACCGCTCTAGGTGGGAAGGGAGGGATGTAGAGCTATTTGAGGTTATCCTGGTGCACAAGCTACCGTGTTTCCCCGAAAATATGACCTAATCGGACAATCAGCAATAATGCACCTTTTGGAGCAAAAATTAAGATAAGACTCGGTCTTATTTTACTATAATATAAGACCGGATCTTATATAAGACTGGGTATGATATGATATGATATGATATGATATGATATGATATGATATGATATGATATGATATAAAATAAGACTGGGTCTTATATTAATTTTTGCTCCAAAAGACGCATTGGAGCTGATTGTCCGGCTAGGTCTTATTTTCGGGGAAACATGGTAGCATGGCCTATATTGGGGATCAATAAATCTCTGTGTCTCTGAAAAGCAGGCAGTGGATCTCCCTTGCCAATGTTTGTGTATTGTATCAAAGCAATCATATTTTTAATGATTATGTGAGCTACTTGTTTGGGCTGTTCTTTAATTAAAAACAAGTGATCACCTTCATCAAATCTAAGATGCTATCAATTATATACCTTTATTTTATGTACTATTAAGTAAAATATGGCGAATAAACTGTGACATAATGTCTTAATGAGAGTCCTGAACAGAATATGAATCAGTCATGTAAGTCTTATTGCTTTCAAATTTCTTTCATCTATTCAGAGAGAAGAGGCAATTTATGTTCCCTTCAATTGCATTGTTTGCTGTGTGATGGGAAAAACACTTTTGCCTGTGTCTCAGTAACAAAATGTAACACAGCTTCATCTGCTTGTGGATATCTGTCATCCTTTTATTTGTTCCTGTAAAGCACTCAATTGTTATATTGCAAGAAAATAGGGAATTACAGCTATTCCTCCAATGGCTGATATTTGCTTCACTAATATAAAATTTGCACCCCACTGCTCAGTTTCTGGGCCTTTATGGGAACACAATAATTGCTCATTTCAATGCCAAATCATGCTATAATCTTTTTGAAAACATTGTCATTAGCAGTTAAACTCCACACATGTCACATAATGCACATCACTCTCCAAAGTGATGACAATGTACAGCCGTGACCATGTCACCCATGCACAGGAAAGGACAACTGTGCCACTACCTGGCTGCCCACAATAGTAAAGATGGCATTGACTGTGTGTCTGATTTCAAGGATGCTAACACGTGGGGCGGAAAGTGCATCCTAGAATTGATGAAATCCAGTAAAGTCACTCAACTAAACTTCCAAAAGCACTTTTTTCTAATATAAATGTATAGAGTGATTGCAAGTGAATGTCATAGGGTGATGATAATTTAAACTTTTAAAACATTTGCAAAATAATGGTAATAGCCAGGTAGTGACTATGGGTGTAAGAGGGATTGGGACAAATGGAGTTGATGAGAGAAATATAAGAAAATGCACATCAAGGAAATTTACTCATTGAATTTATACAGCAAAGACCCCTAGTTGTACCCAATATCCATTCCTATATCTAAAGGATATATCCAATATCATTTAGCCTTGATAATGGGACCTCAATTTTATTCAAGTCAGCAATTCATCCAATTAAGAGCATATGTTTCCCACCTCCCTTGCATCTTGCATGACCATCTGACTCAGTTTGGGCCCCAATAGAGGTAGAAGTAGTTGGAATGGGAATTCCGGGAAGGCTACTCAAAGGGTATGTATGGCTCAGCTAGGAGGAAAGCCCTTTTATTCTTTCCTCCCTTCTTTTTGTTACTAAGAAAATGAGGTCTGGATCTCCAGCAGCCACATTCTGGGCCATCCTTGAGGATAGAAGCCTTACCCTAGGTTGGGGAGTAAGGCAGGTAAAAGTATAGGCCTTTGATGAGTTTAGGCACTGCCTCAATAATCCTGGACTACATGTTTTGAGATTTCTTTTGCATAAGAGAGAAATTATCTTCTGTCCTCTTTACTATTTTCTGTTTAAGTTGGGTTTTCTGTTGTATGTAGCCTACCAAGGCCAACCCTTGTTCACAAAGGAGCTCTCTTTCTTCAGCTACGATTCAGTCTATATGAGAGAATGCCACAAGAATCTATTAAGATCCCACTGCTTGCCTTGGATAATGTGAAGAATGTGAAGGAATTAAAGGCATTATAGTTTTTTTAAAAAATAACAGTTCTTCACAGGTAGTATTACTAGTGATTTTGCCAAAGCAAATCAGTGCTTCATTCACTTACCAAACTTTTAATGAGTTCCTAGAGTGTGCCTGGTGCAATGGTGGGAATGCTACAGTGAACAGATCACACAATTACCACAGCCCACTCTGCCCAATGTTGCACTATTTTGAGGATGCTGTTTACCATGTTAAGAAAGCAAGCCAGAAAGTGTCCTCGGGTCATCATTACTCTCAGCAGATATCATAGATGGAACGTGTGCATTTTTCTGACACTGGAGCTTCACAAAATATTAGCAGCTCCCCATTCCTCAACAAAGAGGCAAGTTCAGAGAATCTTTCCTAAAAATGAGGCTCAAAACCATGGCATCTCGACAGCCTTCTCACACTGCTGGGACAGAGGTGATGGCATTCCTATCATAATTTTGAACCTCTTTAGCTATTTTAACAGAAAGGATTTCAAAATTGCATTTTGTATCTGTGGAAGAGATTTCTAAATTTTTGGTTCTTTTTGTTTAGTGTCTATGTCTCCCTACCCTTTATTTATTTGGTAAATATTGCAGTACTTTGCCCCAAAGAGGTCAACTGGTGAACTTTGAAACTGACACTGATATTTATAGCACTATCAGTCTGTCATCATTTTTTCTGATTAAATTGGGAAACAGAAGCCTTCTCAAAAAGAAAAGAGAGTGAAAAACCATAAGGAAAAAATTACATTTATGAAGCAAAAATAGGCTTATTAAGAATTTCAGAAATTCTATTCCTAATGGCTTTGAATCTCTCCATCTTCCATTTTTGTTGCATAGACAGAGTTTCTTTGAAGTCTTTGGAAGCTTTCTGTAAGAAAAATACACACACACACACACACACACACACACACACACAGGTGTGGAGCTGAAAATTGAGCTCATTGTTTTGCCCTTTTAAAATGTGTTTTTGGAAGATTTGCCTTTCATATTGCAGATGGGAGAGAGGATGTGCAATTTTACCTTGTGTAATATCTTTGCCTGAAAAGCTCAAAGTATTTGTAGACGTTTTTTTTAATGAATAGTTCCCATGTTTGCCTGCTGAGGAAGGCAGAGATTTGTGTAATTTACTTCCATTTTACACCTGAGGAAACTGATATTTAAAGAAAAGAGGCTCAGAATTTCAACCAGTAGCAGAATTAAGAAAACAAGCCCAAATCTTATCACCAGGCTAATGATGCCCAGTCTAATACTCCTGGAGGTTGAACATGACCTCCAAGCGAAATAGTGGCATTAGAAAAAATTCACCATAGATATTGTCATGTCCAGTTTATATAAACCTAGCATTTATTATGTGGGATCATTTGCATTTATTTTGACTGCTTTCTAGTTTACTGGCCTAATTATAACTTCAATAACTTCTGATTTTGGATCTGTTATTGAAATTGAGTTTCAGTAATATTTTGTAGTCATTCTAAGTGCATAAGATAAACCAAACCAGATGTGGAAACACTTCACTCAAATCTGTTTATATCAGATAAAATTATATTTTGACCAATTTTTTGTACACACAGAAAGCAGTTAACAAATGTGCATAAAACTCATTACTATGTAGTATTTGCAGTTTCTTGATAAATGTATGTGAATCATGGCATAAACTCAACTAAGCATGTACATCAATATCATTTTTACTAAAAAGATCAAATTTAATCCTAAGTAGTTATGATTATATTTAAATCATTTGGTCTTTAAGCAACTGGAAAACAACCAACTAAAATAATTAAATTGGTAGAAATTATGTCAACATCCTTTAAGAAGGGCTCATGAAATGTCAAGTTAATGTATCTATTCTTTCATCATTTATTGAATGTCCAAAATGATGGCAGGAATGATTCAGATAAAACAAAATGAAAACAAAACAAAACAAAACAAAACAAAAGAGATGTTCTTGACCTCAAGAAGCGGTCTAGGTGGACGGTGGCAAGCAAACCAAATAAATTAATAAAAATGACTAAAACCTCTCCAATGGCTCACTCACTCATATGTACAAAGTCTTCTGTTTCACAAGCTCATAGGAAATTACAAATAAATAGTTTAAAAGTTAGACATGTGCTCATTTCTATTCCCCATTTTCTCATCTCAACTCCTCTCCCCTTCCACCTGACCTTTGTTGTCTTTTTCCCTGGAATCCTCCACTCTTTGTCACCCTGCCCCACCTCAAACTCAGCTCTAGAATTTCCTAGCAGGGGTATCCCATATTATTGTTCTTTCTTCTCCTATCTAAGGGACAGGACTTAAGGTTTGTATTTTAAACTCATTATGAGACTTATTATCAATTTTAAGGAACATTTATTTTAGTCTGAAAAGGTCAGCTTACACATCATGATAAATGGTTTATTCCTTCTTGCTGGAGTATAAGTTGATCTCCACCTTAAAAATCATCCCTTTGTCTCAAAATGCTAACTAGTGTCATTATAAAAATAGAATTATAAATGTCTGAAAGAACATAGAAGTCGGCATCTGAGTCCCCACTCATTACTGGTACAGTTATGTAGCTAAACAGCTTACAGGGGCTCCTCCATTTTACCTTTGAAATAATTTACTATTACAAGGCACATAAAATTTCTGCCTATAAAATATGAGTCAATAGATAAGGCTTTTATTTTTACTTTACTATTGAGGAAGTCAAAAACAAAAACAAAAACCCAAAACTGGATCTCCAATGCATGGGACAGTTTTGGTAGATGTCCACACCAAGAAAAGGAGGCTCGTGCCCTGGAGGGCTCAGGGTCTTCCATACCTGTTTTTCTTTACCATGAAAATCTGTAGTTTAGAGGAACATAAGGAAGGAAATATTCTGCTTTCCTTCAAAAATGACTTGCGTCTCCTGCTTATGGGCAAAATAAGCGCTTTATAGAACAGCTGAAGCAGTCTTCATTTGCAGCGTCACTAAAAAACATTTCCAGGCTGGGAAGAAATTTTTTCAAGGTATTTAAAATCCATCTATACTAACAAAAGAAAAATGTGTTTTTTTCAGGTCACTTCATCATACTTGATGATGAATATGTTTTTAATTAAAGCCTGGGTTCAAAATTGGGTTTACTGAGTCACTGTGATGCCTGATCACTCCCCTGAGACCCACCATCATTGGTACTGATGCTAACTCTTGACACCCTGAGGCCACTGTATGTATTCAGTGATTAGAAAGGTGATTTCTGAGGCCTGGCAGGTGTTGGTGTTAAAGCTTTTGTGTGGGAAACAAAAGCCATTTTGTTCTGTTCCCCAGCCGCCTTTGTATCATTGATACAGGAGCTGTTTCATAAATGGGGTATGATTTTTACCAGGGAATTTCATTACTACCCATGTTTCAATGTTAGCATATGCTTCTGGACAGCAGAGGGGAACGTCTAAACATAGCTCCTGTGGAAAGAATCTTGGGCTCTGACCTTTGTTAAGATGCTTGCATTTTAATTCTGTTAATTTGACCTGTGATTAGATGCCATCTGTCATGCGGGACGGCCTGCGGGGTCTCTGCTCCTGATCCCCACATAAGAACGCAGGACATGGTGAGGCCAAAAAGGAACACCCACGGAGCCATAGGTAGGGGAGTCATACCACTATAGTCTCACTGGAGGCTGGATTCACACAACGTGCGACCTGCTGTCCGCTTTTCTGCCAACCGACCGACGACTCTCCTCGATTCCCCTACCAGCACAGCCGCGGCAGCTATATCAGGGGCCAATTGTCTAACTGGCTACAGCTGACGGCCAACTAGCCACAACCAATGGCCATCTACTACCCGAGTCAGCACCCAACGCCCCATGTGAGGCCGAGGGCCTGGAAACTGCTCTGTGGGGCTCTGTCCCCACACCATCATACCAACATCTATGCTTCCTATCTTCCTTTCCTTAAGCCACCAGACCCAAGGATGGCTAGAGGGAATTTGCTGCCAGCCTACTTATCTTGGAAATTAATCAGAACACAGTACATGGTAGCACCCACATGTATCACTTTTAACTAGTTTTTTCACAGAATTCCTCATTCACCTGTCCTGGGAAATTCTCGTAGAGCAGATCAAAGTGACATTTATTTGAAGAACACTTTTCACCCAAATAGCATATTCATTATTGTCATTTAGAAAGAGTATCAGTTTACGGAGGTTTTCAGTTGCATATAAAAGAAACAAACTGGCCTAAACAATCAAGGAGATGTGGTGGGTTATGGCATTCTCCCCAGCTGTTCCTCCCCCCCTGGGCTGTTCCCTTGCTCTGTGATTTTGAGGTTCCTCTCACTACAGGTGGGTCTTCTTCCCCACTTCATGGAAGTTGGGCTGAGCCACATGACTTGTGCTTTCACCAGGCTGAAGCAGTATTGCTTCTTCTCACTTTTCACACTTCTACCTTTGCCATGAGAAGAACACACCCTAGCTCCCTCATCAAAAAGATATGAGGCCAATCTGGAATCTGCAGATTGGAGCCAAACCTAGCTGAATCCAGCCTACATCAGCCTACTTCCAACTGACCCAGCATTGCATGAGTGAGAATAGATAACAATTGCTTTAAGCCAATGCTTAAATGCTTTGGGGTGGTTTGTTATGTAGCACTATTGTGGCAATAGCTGACTGATATTTATTGCTCATATCACTGAAGATTCCAAAGGTAGCATGGGTTTCAGGTAGGGTTTGAAAGGAATTCCTGTTCTATTTCTTATGATTCTTTTGGGGCATGGTTTCTCTCAGGATGGAATGACGACTATATAATTTCAGGCTTCACATCTGTACACAATACCATCTGAAAGGCAAGAGGTTTCTCTTCTCCAACCATCATACAAAAGTCATAGGCTTCACTATCATTAGGCCAAAGTAAATCATATCTCTATCCTGGGCCAATTGTTGAGCAAGGAGGATGAAATTATTTGACTCGGTTTATGTCAATCAGAATCCTCTCTTAAAGGTGAGAATGGGCTCAATCTCTTCCAAAATCCACGGTGTGTTTCATTAAAGGTAGGAATGGGGATGGAACAGGTGCTGAGAGGCACCAGCAGTAGTAATTATGGAGAGAATCTAAAATTTCCAAACTTTGTTTTAAATTTCTATTAATAAATTATTTGGTTCAAGACATTTTCTACCTCCATGTTTCTAGGCTAGCTAGAGTTAGAGGATTTATTTTCTTGAGCTCCCCTGTTAACTGGCAAATGGAAAAGCATGTGGCCATACCCATGTCACCTTGGACACAGGAAGATGGGAGCCCAGCTTTACATAGGACTTTACCATTAGCCCACTGGACTCCGAACTCCTGGTATCTCAGGATTTTAAGAAAATTAAAAATAGTTTTGTCCTACCAGAATTTCAAAATCTCTGACCTAGAGGACGAGTTAAATGCTGATGTAATGAGAATTTAACCAAGTGGGATACATTGGTAAGGATATAATTCCACTGACTTCTGGCCTCCATTATTTCTGATGAGAAGTTAGCTGTAATTCTTGTTATTATTCAGATACATAGTAAGCATCAAATAAAAATATGTGTTGAATTACTGAATGAAAAATAGAAACAAGGTCTTCTGACACAGTCTGTTCTTTCAAGAATATCCCACCACTTGTTTGTAAAACCTTTCTTTGTACATTTAATCCCCCCACCACACCCTGAAGCTTCTGCAGGAATGTGAATCAAACAAATTATCAATCCAGGTAACTTTTTTAAACATAGACAATTAAAGTGATCACCAGTTACTTTCTGTACTTCTAAGAGTCCTCCCTGAACAATCCTTATCATCTGACATGTTTTTGTCATTCAACAGTGTTTATGTCATTCTACAAATATTACTGAACACCTACTATGCCCAAGGTACTGTGTTAAGTAGAGCGAGTGAAGGATGCAAAAGTGAATAAAAGATGCCTTCAACTATTACACTCTGTTGTTCAAGGTTTCAGGGAAACCTTGGACAATAGGAAAGACTTGGGAACTTTCACGAAACTAGATTCTCAGAGAACAATGTGTTTGTCTTCTTGTGGGATTATTTACCTTATCGTTGCTAATCATAATGGGCCTCAGTTCTGTAGGAAACCTTCATCAACATTAAGACAAAAATTATCTAAACCAAGAATTTTAATGTGAGCTATTCTAGGTATTAGGTATATTCTCATATTCTTAAATTAATGTTGCAAAAATACCTTCCCAAAAATTTCACCATGATTGCACGGTCTCTATTTGGTTTGATTTGCTGATAATGTTCTGGTTAAATAATACCACATAATTGCCAATTTGAGAGTACATACTCAGCTACACTTTCCTCAGGTCCCTCTTTCTCTTTGTATTTTTTTCTCCAGTTGAGTTATGCCTTGAACCATACAAACAGAAAACTAACACTGGAACCTAAAATAACTGTCAATGCCAGGATTGTTGTGGTTGGTGCATCCAATGTTGGACTTTCCTTCCTGGAGACGTTGGTATTTTGGTGAGTTTTTTCACTTTGTTTTTAAAGGAGCCTTCTCTTCCTTGGCTGAGAGGGTATCTTGAAGGAACAGACCTGAGTTTGCTTGTCACTCCACACACCTTGCCTATGTGGATTAATTAAATCAGTGGAATATTCTAGACCAGGGGTTGTCAAACTGTAGCCCCCCCCAAGTCAAGTCTGGCTTTTCACCTGCTTTTGGAAACAAAGCTTCATTGGAACACAGCCACACTTATTTATTTATTTATGTGTTGTCTGTGACTGTTTTTTTGATACAACAACAGATTTGAGTATCTGCAACAGAGACTATATGGTCTTTAGTGCCTAAAATATGTACACTCCGACCCTTTCCAGAAGAAGTTTGCCAACCCCTATTCCATGCCAGCATTTCCCTTATTGGCCAGAGCATAGGCATCATGTGACGTGTCTGTTAAAGAGGTGGCTTTCCAGAACCCACACCAGATGTGCTGAATCAGAAACTCTCGGGGAGGGTTCTGGGAACCTGTATGTTAACAGGTGCGCCATACAATTGGGCCGGTTGGGAACCAGTTTTGACTTTATGCATCACAAATAGGCTTGCAGAAATGGCAGACAGGCCAGGACCTTTCTTCCAACCCCTGCATTCTGGGTGCCAGGGAGCAGAGTAAACCCTGCAGGGAAAACAGGCGTGTGCATCGCTTTGATGAAGTTTATTATCCACAAAGCACTAAACCGTTTCCTTTCAGAGCCAATTTTCTTTAGAGGTGGTTCCCCTGACTAGCTCTTCATATGCTCACAGAATCTCAGCACCTCCGTCACAGAAAGAGCCCTGGGTTATTGTCCAAGAATTTGGATTCATAGCCTGATATCACCACCACCTGACACAGAACCCTAGATGTTGCCTAACTTCTCTCAGACTCAGTCTCCTCACTGATTTTTTTAAAAGTTTCACAGATGGTTTGAAGACACTGACTTTGGGTAACCACAGATTCCTGAGTTAAGAGTCCAACTTTTTCCACATATTTTGCTAAGGATCACTAGAGAAACTTTAGCAACTGTTTAAAATTAAAAGTGCTAATAGGCAAGTGGAAGATGGGAAAAAGAAGCCCCACCATGACTCCTCTGGAAACTAGCAAACTTGTAAGGGGTTAGACAACGAAAGGGATGGAGGAAATGACCCCTAAGAGGTGTCTATGCCTGGTACCACCAAATGGTTATGTTGATCATTTGATATCACAATAACCAGATAAATATTTTTTCCCTTCCAACCAATTTGTTCCATTATCCGGAACAGACGCTTAGTTAACCAGAAATAAGTCCCATGTCATTACTGAAATTAGCAGTGGAGTTCATGGGTTTTAAATATTGTGGTCAGTCTATAGGGATCTTTCTCTGGAAGAAGGAAATACTGAGAAGCACCCAGAAATCTCCATTTACTCTGTGTGCTACACCATAGTTTGAGGCTTTAACTTGTTTTGATGGGTCTCTTTATCCAAGACTCTGAACAAGTCGTATGAACCATTTCTGAATGATAAATTATAAGGATAGAGTTGTGAAATATAGTAGTCAAGAAGTTATCATAAACAGGTCTTAAATCTTAATTTAGCTATAGATTTTGTCTTTATGTTTCATTTAAATGATTTCATTAAGACGTATACATGTAATTCTCTTTTTGTGGACTCAAATTGGATTTAATAAACACAAGTATAAATTTTGATGTAAGTACTTGGTTTATTAAATTCCTCAATCAGGCAGACCTTTTTAAAGCATTTTAAAGTACTCATAATTCTCTAGCATCATTACACAGATTATGGAAACTAAAAATAGACTGGTATCAGTTTACGGATCTCTAATCCTTAAGAGAGGAAATAGTTTTCTCATTATTTTCTCTAATTATTTTAAATTAGCAATCACCATAGTAACCTGCTCCATACTTTACCAGTTAAACTGCCATTGGAACTAGATTTTATAAATGATTTGAGCTGGAATGAAGTTGAAGAAACACAGTTTTAACCAAACACTGACTCCCAGTGAAGATTAAATCCACGTTTTGCAGGCAAGATTCAGAAAAATCGCCCTCCTTACTCTCCTGCACTACATTATCTAACTCAGCTGGGTCAGGCACAGCAGTACCTGCAAAACCCATTGAGACCCAGTACAGCAACTTCTTTTTCCAAAAAAACTGGTAATCCTGTCATCTGGAGACAAAGGAGACACAACTCTTTGTTGTATTATTTACAAAAAAATTATATGCAAAAAAATTACACCGCACATTTGGTCTCCTCTTCAAAACAAATGCAGTCCTTGCATAAATTCTTTGCCCTTGTCATATCCTTTTTTCCTCAAGTGCCAAGGTGCTACTGGTGAGTTGACATTTATGTACCCAAAGTTCCCAACTAATACACTAGGATGTTTGGGGGGTAATATTCAGGGATATTTTGATTTTTTTAAATTAAAGTTTATTGGAGTGACAGTTGTTAGTGAAGTTACATAGATTTCAGGTGTACAATTCTGTATTACATCATCTATAAATCCCATTGTGTGTTCACCACCCAGGGTCAGTTTTCCATCCATCACTATATATTTGATCCCCTTTACCCTCATCTACCAGCCCCCACCCCTCTTACCCTCTGGTAACAACAAAACTATTGTCTGTGTCGATGAGTTTTTGTTTCTCATTTGTTTGTCTTGTTGTTTTGTTGTTTTTGGTTTATATCCCACATATCAGTGAAATCATATGGTTCTCTGCTTTTTTTCTCTGACTTATTTCGCTTAGCATTATAATCTCAAGATCCATCCATGTTGTCACAAATGGTCCTATTTCATCTTTCCTTACCACCGCATAGTATTCCATTGTGTGTATATACCACAACTTCTTTATCCATTCATCTATCGAAGGACATTTTGGTTCTTTCCATGTCTTGGCCACCGTAAACAAAGCTGCGATGAACATGGGAGCACACGTGTCTCTATGTATAAATGTTTTCAGAATTTTGGGGTAGATACCCAGGAGAGGAATTGCTGGGTCATATGGTAATTCTGTTCATAGATTTTGAGGAACCTCCATACTGTCTTCCATAGTGGCTGCACCAGTCTGCATTCCCACCAACAGTGTATGAGGGTTCCTTTTTCTCCACAGCCTCTCCAACACTTGTTACTATTTGTCTTGTTGATGATAGCCATTTTGACTGGGGTGAGGTAATATCTCATTGTGGTTTTTATTTGCATTTCTCTAATGATTAGTGATGTTGAGCATTTTTCATATGTCTATTTGCCATTTGTTTGTCCTCTTTGGAGAAATGTCTCTGCAGGTCCTCTGCCCATTTTTCAATTGGGTTGTTTGTTTTCTTGTTGTTGAGTTGCATGAGTTCCTTGTATATTTGGATATTAGTCACTTAATGGAGGCATTATTTGCAAAAATCTTCTCCCATTCAGTTGGTTGCCTCTTTATTTTGTCGATGGTTTCTTTTGCTGTGCAGAAGCTTTTAAGTTTGATATAGTACCATTCATTTATTTTAGCTTTTACTTCCCTTGCTATTGGAATCAAATTCATAAAATGCTCTTTGAACCTAAGGTCCATAAGTTTAGTAATTTTCTTTTATGCAGTTTATTGTTTCAGGTGTTATGCTGAACTCTTTGACCTATTTTGAATTAATTTTGGTACATGGAGACAGATAGCAGTCCAGTTTCATTCTTTTGCACGTGGCTTTCCAATTCTGCCAGCACCGTTTATTGAAGAGGCTGTCTTTTCTCCATTGTATGTTTTTTGCTTCTTTGTCAAAATTATCTGTCCATATTTATGTGATTTTATTTCTGGGTTCTCAATTCTATTCCATTGGTCTACGTGTCTGTTTTTCGGCCAATACAATGCTGTTTGATTATTGTAACCCTGTAGTACAAGCTGAAGTCAGGGAGTGTGATACATCCAGCATTGTTCTTTTTTCTTAAGACTGCTTTGGCTATTTGGGGTCTTTTGTGGTTCCAAACAAATCAGATGATTTTTTGTTCTATTTCTTTAAAAAATGCCATTGGGATTTTGATGGGGATTGCATTGAGTCTGTATATAGCTTTGGGTAATATGGCCATTTTAACTATGTTGATTCTTCCAATCCATGAGCACGGAATGTCTTTCCATTTCTTTGTGCCTTCTTCAATTTCTTTCAAAAATGTCTTATAGTTTTCAGCATATAGGTCTTTCACATCCTTGGTTAAGTTTATTCCTAGGTATTTTATTATTTTTGCTGCAATTGTAAAAGTAATTGTGTTTTTTTGTTTTTTTTTTCTTTCTCTGAGATCTCATTGTTAGTATATAGGAATGCAATGGACTTTTGTATGTTGATTTTGTAGCTGGCATCTTTACTGCATTCGTTGATTGTTTCTAATAGCTTATTGGTGGAATGTTTAGGTTTTTCTATATATAGCATCATGTAATATGCAAAGAATGACAATTTAACTTCTTCATTTCCAATTTGGATTCCTTTTATTTCTTTCTCTTGCCTAATTGCTCTGGCGAGGACTTCCAACACTATGTTGAAAAGCAGAGGTAATAGGGAACCGCCCTGTTGTGTTCCTGAACATAGAGCAAAGGGCTTCAGTTTTTTACCATTAATTATGAGATTAGCTGAGCGTTTGTCTTATATTGCCTTTATTATGTTAAGGTATTTTCCTTCAATTCCTATTTTATTAAGGTTTAAAACATAAATGGATGTTGTATCTTGTCAAATGCTTTTCTGCATCAGTTGATATAATCATATGATTTTTGTCCTTTATTTTGGTTATGTGATATATCACATTGATGGATTTGTGCATGTTGAACCATCCTTGTGCCCCGGGGATGAACCACACTTGGTCGTGATGAATGATCTTTTTAATGTATTGTTGCATTCGATTTGCTAAAATTTTGTTTAGGATTTTTGCATCTGTATTCATCAGAGATATTCGTCTGTAGTTTTCTTTTTTTGTGTTGTCCTTACCAGGTGTTGGTATCAGGGTAATGTTGGCCTCATAAAATGAGTTAGGGAGTACTGTCTCTTCTTCAATTTTTTGGAAGAGTTTGAGCAGGATTGGTATTCGATCGTCTTTGAAGGATTGGTAGCATTCACTAGTGAAGCCATCTGGTCCCAGACTTTTGCTTTCCGGAAGGTTTTCAATGACTGATTCAATTTCGTTACTAGTGATCAGTCTGTTTAAAATTTCCAATTCTTCATGGTTCATGTTTCTAAGAACTTGTTCATTTCTTCTAGGTTACTGAATTTGGTACCATACAGTCTTTCATAGTATTCTTGGATGAGCCTTTGTATTTCTGTGGCATCCGATATAACTTCCCCTTTTTCATTTCTGATTTTGTTTATTAGTGTCTTCTCTCTTTTTATCTTAGTGAGTCTAGCCAAGGGTTTGTCAATTTTGTTAATCTTTTCAAAGGACTAGCTCTTTGTCACATTAATTTTTTCTATTGTCTTTTTGTTCTCTATTTCATTTAGTTCTGCTCTGATTTTTGTTATTTCCTTTCTTCTGCTGACCTTGGGTTTCATTTGTTCTTCTTTTTCTACTTCTTTAAGGTGTAACGTGAGGTTATTTATTTGGGATTTTTCTTGTGTCTTGAGATAGGCCTGTAATGATATAAATTTCCCTCTTAAAACTGCTTTTGCTGCATTCCAGAAATTTTGGTAGGATGTATTTGCATTCTCACTTGTTTCTATATATCTTTTGATCTCTCCTGTAATTTCTCTTTTGACCCAGTCGTTCTTTAAAAGTATGTTGTTTAATCTCCGTTTATTTGTGGTTTTTCCTGCTTTCTTTTTGTAGTTGATATCCAATTTCCAAGCTTGCTGATCAGAGAATAGGCTTGGTATGATTTCAATCTTCTTAAATTTGCTGAGGCTAGTTTTATGTCCCAATATATGGTCTATCCTTGAGAATGTTCCATGTACACTAGAAAAAAATGTATAGTCTGATCTTTTAGGATGAAGTGCTCTATAAATGTCAATTATGTCTGTTTCATCTAATGTGTCATTTAGGGCTGCTATTTCGTTATTTATTTTCTGTTTGGATGACCCATCTATAGCTGTCAATGATGTATTTAGGTCCCCTGGTATAATTGTGTTTTGGTCAATTTCTCCCTTTAGTTCTGTTAGTAGTTGCTTGGTATATTTCGGTGCCCCCTGATTGGGGGCATAAATATTCATGTCTGTTATGTCTTCTTGTTGTATAGTCCCCTTTACCATTATGACGTGTCCATCTTTGTCTCTTGTTACCTTTTTCTACCTGAAGTCTGTTTCATCTGATATCATTATGGCTATACAAGATTTTCTCTGGATACCATTTGCTTGGAGTGTCAATTTCCACCCTTTAACTTGAGTCTATGCTTGTCCTTGTAGCTGATATGTGTCTCTTGGAGACAGCGTATGGTTGGGTTTAGTTTTTTTGATCAATGTGCTACTCTGTACCTTTTTATTGGTGAGTTCAGTCCATTTACATTTAAGCTGATTATTGATATGTGGGGATTTCCTATCATTCTATCTTTAGTTTTCTGGTAAGACTGTGTTTCCATTGTTTCTTTGTCTTTTTGTTGTTGCCTATTATTTCTGTGTGGTGGTATTCTATGATTTTTACCTCTGTTTCTTCTTTTGTTACAGTATATATTTCAGTTCTGGATTTTTTTTTTTTTTTTTTGAGTGGTTACCATGAAGTTTATGTAATAGAAAGTTTGATGTTTAGAGTATTCCATTTTCTTCAGCACGCTTACTTTCTCCATTCCCATATTCCGGTTCAGGCCATTACTCTCCCCCCTTTTATGTTTTGGTTGCCATAAATTGTCCCTGAAGATAGTGGTCAAATAGTCTCCTTTAGTATTTCTTCTGCTGCAGGTCGTGTATTAGAAAATTCCCTCAGCTTCTGTATACCTGGAAAGGTGTTTATTCCTCCTTCATATCTAAAGGATAGCTTTGCTGGGTATATTATTTTTGGCTCATAATTTCTCTCTTTCAGTAGTTTGAATATTTGGTTCCACTCCCTCCTGGCTTGTAGAGTTTCTGCTGAAACATCTGATGATAATCTAATGGGCTTTCCTTTGTAGGTGACTGTCTTCTTTTCCCTGAGGATTCTTTTCCCTAAGGATTCTTTCTTTGTCATTAATTTTTGACAGCTTCAATACAATGTGCCTTGGAGAAGGCCTGTTGGGGTTGAGGTAATTAGGTGTTCTATTTGCTTCTTGGATTCGCAGATCCAGTTCTTTTCACAAGTTTGGGACGTTCTCATCAACTATTTGTTTGAATATACTCTCTGTTCCCTTCTGTCTTTCTTCTCCTTCTGGTATGCCCGTTATTCTTATATTGCTCTTTCTGATGGAGTCAGAAAGTTCTTGTAGTGTTCTTTCATTTCTTTTAAGTCTCAAGTCTCTTTCTCTTTCCATTCGTGTCATTTCCAGGTTTCTATCTTTGATGTCACTTATTCTTTCCTCCATCTGGTTGACTCCTCTACCTAAGCTGGCTATTTCATTCTTCATTTCTTCTATTGAGTTCTTAATCTCCAGAAATTCTATTTGGTTCTTTTTGAAAATTTTAATCTCTTTCGTAAAATGCTCATGCTTTTCTTTGATTGTGTTTCTGAGTTCATTCAACTGCCTTTCTGTGTTTTCTTGCATCTCATTGAGTTTTTTCAGAACGGCAATCTTGAATTCTCTGTCATTTAAGTCACATATTTTCATATCTTTAAGGTCATTTTCTGGAGTCTTTTGATTTTCTATCTGATCTGTCTTGTTACCTTGGTTATTCCTGGCAATTAAAGATTTATTATTTCTCTTCCTAGACATCTACAGGAGTGGGTTCTGCAAGAGGTTGATAGAAAGAGGTCTTTCTTTTGTTTTCCAGTAGGTGTTGGGAGAGTGTTTTATTTTCTCTCCGACCGCAGCCTTTTATTCTCTCTCACATTGTAGTGTTATGTTTTCTCTGCACTATTCCAGCTTCTCACACAATGGGGTGATTTTCTGGAAGGCGGGCCTCTCCTTTGTGGACAGTGCACCTGGGTCATAGGGCACCACATCTGTGTAGGGATGCAGAGAGCTTTTGAAGTTCCAGAGCTCTTCCTACACCAGATTCAGAGCCCATGTGTTTCAGCAGTTCTGTTTACTCCTGCTGGGATCCACCCAGATAGTTGGGGACAGGGGCGGGATGGGTTGTGAGAGGTGGCCCAGAGCAATGGTGGCAACCACCACCGCAGCCTGTCCTCCTTCCACAGCTGCCTCCCCTGCTGGAACTAGTTGGGTTGCGAATCTGTGTTCACTGACCACAGTTCTCAGAACTGCAAATATTCTGTTCTTTTGATCTGACACTGCTACTGTTCTGCTTCTAGCACTGGGCAGGTGGGGGCAGGGCGAGCTCTGGGAAGGTAGAGAGGGAGCGGCTAGTCTCAGTGCCTAAGGCTTCCATTCTTTGCAGCAGTGAGGGCTTAAACCACCGTTTTCAGCCTTCTTCCCTCAGTCTTTGCTCCGAAGTCTCTGCTGTGAGTGTTGGGTTCAGCCGTGTTATCTGCTGTCCCCTCAGCCCTGTGGGCCATAAACTGAGCCCTAGCAGTCCGAGTTCTTCCCTCTCCTGCAGCTGCAGTAGTTCTAGGATGCAGCGAGCTCAGAGCACTGAGCTAGGTCTTTGTCCTGCGCCCGCGCAGCTCCGTCTCCACACTTCTCCCTTCCCTCCTCCTCTGCTCACGCAGTTTGCCCACCTTTAGGTGAATTCAGTAGTGAGCCTCTTCGTCTTGCCTGTCTGCCGTGCAGGGAGTCCTTTGTGGAGTTATTGTTGTTCAATTTGTTGTAAATTCCAGGGGAGCTTTACAGAGGCTCACCTTATGCGCCATTTTGACGACGTCCCTGACTCTGATTTTTTAAAATACAAAATTTTATCTGGTCCTCAGCTGCTATCCAGCCACAGTAACATCTGCACAGACACACCTTCTTGTCTTTGGTTGTTAGGCCTGTAGGTCATCCACATCTTCTTGTCCTTATTAGGCCAAGGCCTCTCGGGCCCTGCAGTATCCAGTGACATGTGTGACATGTGTTTTCGTAGGGACACATGGTTGTTTCCCTTGTGGTTCTCCCCATCCTCCTGGTCCTTGTGAATCCTCCAGCACTGGGCTGAGTAGCAGCCCTGTCCTTAGAGCTTTGTATCCTTCCATCAACCATCCTGAGGTCACTGACTAGCTGATGGAGAAGGACAGGACTGCAGGATAATCCAGGTTGATGGTGAAGCTTAACTAATGTGTCCCCTCCCCCAAATATAGGTCTTGTGCGTTTGTCTTCTGAGGGTGCTGTGTCCAAGCAACTCCATGGGGAGCTGAAGGGGGAGAGTGTTCAGGCCCCTTCCCCCCGCCCCGGGGCCATTGTGGGCTCCAGCTGCATATGCATTCCAGCCTTTTTTTCCCCAGCATGTGCCCTGCCATGGTGGGAACCAGGAGCTGAGCAAGGGAAGGACAACAGGTATGGGCCAGTGCAGGAGCTTTCTTGGGGTAGGGGATGGGGGGGAGAGGAGAAACCCCCACTCATCCTATGGTATAGAGGGCAGTGAATTAGAGGGGAAAGGGAGCTCTTAAGATATTTTCCTGTGAATTATCCATGTTCTTCATCATACCCGAGACATTCAAATGATGGACCTGAACTGCTTTCAAAGTATGGTTCTTATGGTTAATAGGTTGTATTCCTTTGGCTGCCTGATTCTTCGAGACTTGGCTTGGGCAATATAAGTGTTTCATATGCATGTCCTTCTTGGTATTTCTATTAATAAGACTTCTTTAAAACCTCAAGCATAGGAAAAAGCAGAAAGAACTCGGACTTGGCCTTCAGTCTCCTCTGCTGCCAACCAGTGAACCAGTGCTGTGGCCCTGATGAGTGGTGCCATCCTCCTCTCCATGCTGGGGGGAATCACGGCAGGGGACCTTCATGGTCATGCCAGCCCAAAGGTGATGTCACCCTAGGAACTCCACTAACCAACCTTATGTATCAGAGGTGCAAAGGGAATTCCCTATTCTTGGACCAACATCCAAGTCCAGAGTGAGCTTCTATCTTCTGTCCATGAAACACCGTTTCCCAAAGGAGAGCTTTGCAATGAAGTCTGAAAGCTTTTTTCATAAAGCAAGAGCCCTCTTTCCACAAAGCTGAGAGATGGATATTTTTACCAGTCATTTTTTCCACCAAGTCCAGCCCTGGGAAGTCCCCAAATATAATGCTTTGAATATTTCAGGCTTTCGACAAACGTACTCCAAAATCTTTTTTTTTTTTTTTTTTTTTTGCTTTATTTATTTATTTATTTATCTATTTATTTTTTTTTTAATTTATTGGGGTGACAATTGTTAGTTAAATTACATATATTTCAGGTGTACAATTCTGTATTACATCATCTATAAATCCCATTGTGTGTTCACCACCCAGAGTCAGTTCTCCTTCCATCACCATATATTTGATCTCCCTTACCCTCATCTCCTACCCCCCACCCCCTTACACTCTGGTAACCACTAAACTATTCCAAAATCATTTTTAAAAAGAAATATGCAAAAGCTATATGAAGAAAAGGCCAGGACCAGGTCTATGAACTCATGTTTTACGTCCTTTTCACTCAGCATGATCTGTGGACCAGCAGCATCAGCAGCATCTGGGAGCTCGTTAGAAATGCAGATCCTCAGGTCCTACCCCAGACAGTGGCCCAAATAGAGATATTCTTTCCCAGAATTATACTGAACAGCTTCTTCAGTATCTCTTGGGCATGAACTCGCTGAGCTGAAGCAATTACTATTTCATTCTGTTTCAGCTCATTCGTGTCTATGCTTCTGTTTATTATATTATTTACTCCTAATTATGGAGCAGTTCCTTTTAATCCATTATTTTAAAATCCTTCCTCATTCAATTCTGATGTAAAGAATCTCTTGAAGAGCCTGTAATAGCACTAGAAAAATGTATCAATGAATCCTGGGATGACAGTGACTGGGAGCAACCGTCGGTGGTGTCCCAACGACCCTTTGTGGGACCAGGGAAACAGACCCTTTGTTTCCCGGGAAGCACTGGTGGGCACTAACACACAAGCTCACCTTGTCTTCAGTTCTCCCACTGGGAAGAGTTTTCTCCACAAACCTAAGGATAGCCTCTGATTCTCAACCTGGACAATGTTCCCTCATCTGCTAACTAGAATAAATAGCTTGGAATAGCAGGGCATGTTTGCAAAGCTACAATTGTGACCGGATGACTGTAATTCCAGTTATCGGGTCACATAGGATCGCACAATATCCGGCGCAGCTGTGGGGCCTGGCAGCAGTCAGCCAAGTGCTTAATTAGGCTTTTTATCTTTACGTTTGTCTGAGGACATCTGAAACCTTCAGTGTGGCCTGTCACTAATTACGTGACTAATTAAATAGTTAGTGCTTACTTGCTGATCTCAGAGTGAAATCCCAATGAACAGGTTGGTGATTGTCACTGTTCCCTACTATCGGTCTCTGACATACGAATCGATGGACATGTGTTCTCTGATGGCCTTTTGGGTACCAGGGCAAATGCAACATGTTGGCCAAGCCCATGGCATACGAGATACTGCTCTCTTCTGTGCCTGGGGAGCAGAAAGAGATCAATAGGGCAGGTCACAAGCATCTCACCATATTGTTATGTTGGCATCACAATGAGACCTGTCAGGGGCCTATACAGAGGCCCTCTGGTTACTGGGGTGGGAGTGGGAGGTGGAGACAGTTATGTCAGACTCAGAGGCCCAGACTCCCCAGGCAAAAGGACCTGACCTTCTGCCACCAGAAAATAATGACCTGGAACTCTCCCTGGTGTTGCTAATCACAGTTGGGCTTCCTAATCTGATTCCAATATTTAAATGTAATTAATGTTAAATGAAAGTATCTCCATTTACTGAAATTATCCACTCCTGATCATTTCAGAATAACTTTATCTGCCATTACCCACCAGGCCTTTTTTGGAATCAGCTTATTGTCTTTTCTTGTGGGTTTGTGGTGATGCTTTGGGGATCAGGGCGTTAAGTAGGTAATGCATCCTTTTTATTTTATTTTTCAAATACAACTATTTTATTTTTGAAGCTGCTTTTACTTTTGAAATATGGTATGTGCATATCAAACATTAACCTATGAAGAAAGATTTTCTTCACTAATACTTTGTCAGAAAACGACACAATGGAAGAGCAAATTAGTAACTATATTCCTTTGGTAATGAGAAATTATTATTTACACTTTCATATTAGTATTAAACTCTGGTAGTACATAGTATCTCTAACCTTCATATTGTTTTGGTAATGCATTCTTTATGATCACAGAAAGTGCAAGCCACAGACTCAGACTGAGTAATAGACTCACATTCAGTCTTCACCCTCTACTCTCAGATTTTTTTTCCAGTGACGACATCGGCACCTGTCTTGGTTTGTGTTCCTTCAAGAACTGCAAACAAAGAATTTGAGCACAAGTAGTTTATTTGGGAATGATCCCTGGGAACTACCTGAGAGAGCAGGGCAGTGATACAGGAAAGGGAGGAAAGTCAACAAAGCCCCAAAAAAACATTTGTCAGCAATTCAATGTGAGCAACTGAGGTGAAACCCCACTGGGGCACTAGAAGGATGCACTGAGAGTGTTTCTTCTGCAAATGAGGAAGCTGGGGCATTTACCCACCAGTTCCTGTCCTTATGGTTGCATGGTCACCCTGGGCTGTTCTTCCAGCCTGTCCCTCAAGCTCCCATGGTGAGAGTATGCTCCCAGGCAGAGAGGGGCAGGAAAGTACCAGGGTAGGAGAACCATTTGCAGAGGATGTGCGTGGGCCCCTACTGTCCTAATTTCTGTAGTTTATTCTCTTCTTTCTTAATATTCACAGTTGCCCTTTCACAAAGCATGTGGGCATAGACAAAGGCAGACAAAAAGCAAGACTAGTTAAGAAGATTGTGTCAAGAGGATTTCATGGCCACCTCTCTTCCCAGGCATCCTTGCAGTTGTAAAGGGAACCCCAGGTATACTACTCCACCAGAAACTTTCCCTACAAAAAAGATGACGTTTGATGCCTGTTTTGGCAAATACTTTATTTCGACTTTGGGAGGGAGGTAAGGTTATAAGGTTATATTGGTAGTTTTCACATTGTCTGTGGACCATCATGCTCAGCGTCACCTGGGAATTTGGAAATGCAGATACTCACCCTGTAAGGACTGAATCGGAAACCCTGAGTGTCGTGAGTGGGACGTGACTATCAAGTAGCAGTCTCACACACATTTGTGTCTTTCCACAGTGTCAGACTTTATTAGAATAAAGCCATGGATCTTGCCCTACTGACTCGGTTTATCACAGGCATTAACCAAGGCTCTGGCCAGACAATAGCCTCCAATAGTCAAGGTAGAGCAGTTTCACAGAAGAGGGTCACACAGGTTTGCGAGCAATAGGGCTGGCAAGGCGAACCATCTTCTGAAAGAAGGATGAGAGAGAGTCCGGTGTTCAGCGAGAGAGCCTTTGGCTCTGGGGTGCTTAGCGCTGGGAGTCAGGCTGGGCTGGTGAGGCGGTCAGGAGGCCAGGCTTCAAGCGCTCCCTCTGGGACGAGCGCAGATGCAGCTGTCAGCTCGTCAGTTGAGCCCTGAGCGATGAGCCATCAGAGAGCTCTGATTTTATGCTCAAAACTGGGTGCGGTGCCCCCATCTGCAGCCCGATAAAGCTGCACACTCCACCCTGCGTCTGGAGTTACCTGGTTGGGGTGTTCACAGGGTACGCCTCTCACGTGATGCTCTGGTATGACTGTCACTTTGCGACTGACGTAACTATCAGAATTATTAGAGTCCATTTTGTGTTCCTAATTAATGCTCTATACACAGGTGTTGGGAACCAGGGATCTGTGTTTTCACACCTCTCCAGGGTAGTCCAAGAACCACTGTTAGCATGTAGGGTGTAGTGGAGAAAGTCAGTACTCTGCCATGACTTATGGGGCCCAGGAAAATTATCCAACATCTTTGAACCTCAGTTTCCTCACCAGTGCAATGGAAAAGGCACCCAGAACCTCTCCTC
Organism: Rhinolophus sinicus; assembly: GCF_057876585.1. Taxonomy (NCBI): domain Eukaryota; kingdom Metazoa; phylum Chordata; class Mammalia; order Chiroptera; family Rhinolophidae; genus Rhinolophus; species Rhinolophus sinicus. The sequence goes on from NC_142513.1 coordinate 40,802,970, forward strand.
TCACACTGGTATGAGGGTTGAATCAGGCCATAGATACAAAGCATCTGGAAAGGCCTTAGCACTCAAAGCTTATTGGACTGACACCTCTCCACTAATAAATTTGCATATCTAGATCCCTGGAGGGAGCCAAGCATTGTCTTTTAAATGAGGGAAGAGACTGGGGAAATAGAGCCTTATTGTGGAAGATGCTCTCTTCCCCAAGGATCTGGAATGAACCGGAAGTGTTTCCTGCCAGCACCTGCATCTGCTCCTTGAAACACCTTCTGGTCTAGAAAAGACATTCCCTTGGATGTCAGTTAAAATGGCCACCACCTCTGGTTTAACATCAGGAGGGCCAATCAAGCAGCTCACCACTGTGGTGTTTCTGTTTTGCAAAACTGCTCGACTCCAGAGAAAACTGGAGTTGCGCACTGCCATTTTAGCTGTCTACCCAGACTGAGGGATATCAGATCCCTTCTGGACCAGAACCAGAGACTTTCATGACCACTGGGGCCATATCTGGGCTCCAACTAACCATCACTACCTCATGGGTGCCAACATGTTTCTTGGGCCTTTTCCTGATATTTGGATGCGTTGGAGACCTTAATCTGGACATACTTGGGTCCTCTGTTCTGCCACTAACCTCAAACTTATCATGTAAGTCTTAGGAGGCTCTGAGTACAACCCCACTCCAAGTCCAAGAGATCTGCTGCATTCAAGGCCAAGAACAAAAATTTCAGTCTTTACTCGTGTCTCTCAAATATGTAATGGGATCATATACTTCCTTCATAGAAACTTATATCAAACTCCACCCCCCTTTCTTGAGTGCCCAAAGCTCCCGGGAGCCTCTCACTTTTCTGTCCCTAGAAGAGAGGTCCTCAAAATGTTGTCTCTGGGCCACCAGCAACCACATCATTGAGAACTTGTTAGAAATACAAATGCTTAGGTCTCACCCCAGACCTACTGCGTCAGAAACCTGGAGAATGGGACCCGGCAGTCTGTGTTTTAACAAGCCCTCCAGGGCCTCGCTCTGTCTTCAATGCCACTAGGTCAATGCCATCTCCAGCTTACTATCCCCACCTTTCTCATGTGAAGCCTCACTCCTTAAAAGACAAAGGGTACCATATACAGTCCCACGCCCTCACCCCTCCTCAGCTCTGAATCTGCCAGTCGTTTTCTTTCCACACCTGCGGAGGGAGGATTATAGCCATACCACCCATCCATTGAATTCTTTTATCCCAGTAAAAACAAACAGAAGTGTGTGCAAGTGAGGGAATAAAGAGGTGTCAAACTATGCCCCCTCTTACAGCATTTGACACTGAGTGGAAATTTGGAGGGGAAGCCTGGAAACGTGTGCAAGGACCCTTCCATAGAGGGGCCAGGGAGCTGTCCTTTCTGGGAACTGGGAGCATTTGAACCACTATGTGTGTCTGTGAGACCCAGACCGGGCAAGGCAGCTACTGAGCACGTGGCTTCTGGTAACTGTTTATCTCTAACTGTAGTTCTGTGAAGATAATTCCTTTCAAAAGGATAACCAGAATCTTTCCAACATACCAACATAGTAAGGCACTTGGACTTGAAAAAAAAAAAATGCTTTGAATTTCCCTTTTTATTTTAAAAACTTGTGGTAGAGAAAAATATGGTGAATCAGCTCCTAGACATGGGGTTAATGTTGAGTAACTTTTTCTATAAGCAACAGATTGTGAAAATTCCAGACTCAACAATTCTGCACATTGTTGCTGCTTGCAGGGATGGGTGGGAGTGGGGTGTAGGTGGTAGTTATAAAAAGACAGCTTCCTGGGCCCATATTCCTGCGGTTACAATTCAGTAAGACTGGTGTGGGTCCCAGAAATGTGTATTTTTAACAGATTCCCCAGTTAATTCTGACATGTAGCCGGGTATGGGAACCATTTATGTAGACAGTGCCTCAAAATTGGCAGTCTTATCTATAAGGAAGCCTATTTCTCCCTATAACTCCTCATTGTATAATAACTAACCTCTTTTTATGGACTTGTTTTCCAAGCCACATTTTCTAGTTCTCAACAAATCACCTAACTTCTAAATCGCATCATTGCTTCAGGGCTTACCCGGCATAATTACTAACTTATCATTAAACATTACATAGCTGAAATCGTTACCCCATGTCATAGGATTTATGTGCTGAATTGGACCTACTAGAAAGCACAACGCTTCATGCTTAAACTATCACCATGAAGAACGCAGGTCCAAGAAGATATATCTGTCAAGCATGAGGAAACCTGACCATATGGTATTAATAAAGACTTCCTAACCACTAGCATTTGCCCAAAACGTAAAATCCTTCCTCATCCTCCCCCACCAAAAGAGATCTCACCTGCTTTTGAAGTCCCATAATGCTTTGTTATTCCAATCTTATGGAACTGATTGATTTGTATCTTGTATTTTGCCATTTCTTGTGTGCAAAGGCTTTCCAAGTCGTCTTTTATAATTGCCATCTTGGTATTTACATCTTGTATATGCTCAATGTATATAAACATGCTCTCAAAGTATAAATGTATAACTTTTTATTGCACATATATGAAAACATCATTAATCATTTTCCCTAAATCATAAAGCAAAACTCACTTTCATCTTATTGTATTTTGCCAGATCTTCCAAATTTTATTCTTATTTGTTAAATGGACATTTCAAACATTACACTTATTTTTATTTTTTTCAGTAAGGATTTATGGTTTACTTTTATGCAGAGATACATACATTTTTCACCTGAGATTCTGAATCCCTACACACCAGTCCCTTACACTGGACCACAAGCTTGGATTGGGGCAGGCATAAGAGACTTGTTTCTTGGCCCCTTTCTCAGGCTCCTTCCTGGTTCCTCCTGGGGTTTCCATGAATAGGGGAGCCATGCAAGATGGCACCCAAGAGAAGAGAGGAGTAAGGTCAGGAGGAGAGCTTTTAGCCTCTTTCTTGCCCCATGAACGCTCCATCCCCTTCTAGAAGTACTTAGAATCCTTGACCCCACCCTCTTTGGGTCTCTCATTCTTTGGTCTCTTTCCAGAGGTCAGAATGTGCTGTTACCCACAGCTGTATGGCTGTGGGTGCAGCTGCTGTGTTATTTTTATTAACACAACAAAAATGAAGTAGCCAAAAACCTTGTCAAAAATCTTTTTTGTGATCTAAATAGGAAAAATATTGCTGAAAAAGAATTCTAAAATTTTAAGGGAAACACTGGTAGACTCAGAATATTATAATAAATATTTTGTTCTGCCTTATATTTTTCTTCTAATGTCGGAAGTTCACATAACTCCCAACTTTTAAACCCCATTTATACCATTTTATCATTAAATGTGTGACATTATATAGTATCATTAAGGCTGAATTAAATCTGAGTTATTCTTTGACTAGTAAAATATGTAGTTAGGTTAAATATCTACCTTGAGCTAAGATTTAATGTCATTTGGCAAATATTTTTGTCATGGTTTTCAATAGTTTAGAAAACATACATTTTACTAAATTAAATTGTAACATTCAGATTGATGTGGATAATTATTCTCTCTCTACATTATTTGTTCAAATAAAAGCATTAATGAAAACAGTTAATTAAATCACTTGCTTTGGTTGTCCTTGCTATGTCAAAAAAATCAACAAAAAATAAAAAATAATAAGCATTTACCTGGCAGGTTCACAGGTTTTACTGCCCAGAAGAGTAAGCAACATGAAATTTTGTATGTTTCTTTTATCGTGTTCACAATAAATTGGCAACGTGACCCTCTTTATTTGAAGGATAAGGATGTTTAGACCTCATTCTGTAGCTGTCCTCCTGAAGCATGGAATGAAACACAATACCTTTTACTTATTTCCCTGGATACTCTAATCCCTGCCTGCTTTACAAGTATCTCTGAGCTGTTCTCCCTTTGTATCCACAGCAACGTGAAATCCCCACTGGAATTATCTGCTGCGAAAATGCAGGTGCACTCGTTTAATGTTTCATTGGTTTGAGCACTTAACTTGAACTTATTTTTTCCATGACATAGTGACCTTTGATTTTGGAGCAGAGGGCTCCAATGATGTTAGATATTGTTTATATACATTAAGCCAACACTATTAGATCTTAGAGTCGTGCTTTTTCTGTGGTTCTGTTGGTCCTGCCATTTTGTCTAATGCATGCTCAAACCCAAGATGTCCCCTCTGACCTGTTATTCTATTTGCAGGAACTTTCTAAATATGCATAGGTAATCAAATTAAAAGTCTTAAATATTTGATCTTCATATTTTATCCTCAGATAAAATCTATTAGAACTGTACGTTATAAACTTCATGATTTTGGATCAAAACTCTTAGATAGTTATAAATTTAAGAAATTAAATATTTGGTTGTTTCTAAGTCAGATTAAAAATAAAATAAAAAATATGAAATTGGAGAAAAAAATGGATATGCTGGTGATAATTTCGTGTAAAGGCATGAGAGAGACAGGGAACTTCACTGAATCGCAAGAAGGTTGATGTTACAAAGAAGGCTGGGGAGGTTAAATTAGCTCCCTACCATAATGGCCTATACTCCATGCTCATGAATTTTCACTTAACATTTTGCTAATAAAAATAGTCAACATTCATTGAAAATGTTCTATGCAGCTGGCAATATTCTAAACATTTTACCGATACTGTTTCATTAAATCCTCACAGCACCCCATGTGGCATTATGTTCTATTATTCCCATTTCACAGGCTAGAAAACTGAGCCACAGAGAGGTTAATTAACTTGCCCAAGATCAAAAAGTTAGAAAGTGCAAGGGTTCAGAGTCCAACTGAGGCCATCTGAATCTCGAGCCCATGCTCTTAGCCGCTCTGCTCTGCTGCTACCAAAGTAGTGAGCAAGCAAGGAGACTTTTAAAATCAGGAGTGATTGAGATTGGATTTAATTTAAATAGAAGATTCCAGTAGCTGTGTGGAAGGTGGGCAGGAGAGAGACTTGTGCCAGAGAGGCTAGCCCTGAGACTATTTCTCTAGGCAAGAAGGTCAGCTAAGGTAACATGCCCTAGAAATGGCAGGTTGGAGGCATTCAAGAGATGTGGACAAGGGAAAAGTGACGGGACATGGTTGGTGATCAACTGTGGGAAGTGAGACAGAAGGTAGGAATATGAAGTTGGCCCCACATTCCTAACTTGGAAAGTGGCTAGTTGGCCATGCCTCTGATGGAGATAAAGGAGGAATGGAATGGGGCTACAAGACCTTTGTTTGGACACGTACTGAATTTGGGATGCCCATGGAGCAGCCCCATTAGGACTAATAGGCATTTGGAAATTGGGTTTCACACTCAGAAGAAAACTATCATGTAAATGTAAGATAAAGTCATGATGGTAGATACTTCACCCAGGGAGATAGACATGAAGACTGAGAAGCTTGTGAGGGTGGGCTGGTAAAAAAAAAAAAAAAAAAAAAAATCATAAAAAAGATCCTTAGACAATGTTGTCTCAGGCAGCATGTTTATGGCTGCGGCTCCTGGCTAGGGCCTCCTCCATGGGTGCAGCTGTCACCATTTCCTCCATCCCTTGCTCCTCAGGATTTGCATCAATAATAGCATCCCACCATTGCTAGTCCCTGGGTGACTCCCCATTCCTTATTGGTCCCAGAGTCTGGCACATGCCTCTGCCTTTATTCTGTCAAACCCTGCAGAGTCGGCCATTGATTTCCTACCGGGACTGATTGGTAGAAGGACCTTCCCCCATCACCACCCACCCTTCCTTCATGAATCAACATGACTAGAGACTTCTAGTAGCCTCTCAGTTTTCATTCTGCACTTTATCCTTGGAACTGTGGGCAATGTGGTTCTTGGAAAAAGCACTGTATTTTTCTCTTGGGGAAAAAAAAACCACATTTTACAGCCTTCCTTGTTGCTACATGTGACCATGGCATTGAATTCTGGAAATGTGAGCAAAAAATGTCATGTAAGATTTTAAGGAAGGCTCTTAATGGGCAGTCCTTTCTACCCATTTCTTCCTTCTGCCTACAATGTGGATGTTGGATGTGATGCCTGGAGCTCTAGAAGCCACCTTGGACCTGAAAAGACCTTGAGAATGGAAGCCACCATGGAGAAACAGAGAAGCAGGGCCATGGCTCCTGTTGAATTCATGGCTCCACCTTCACAGCACTAGCCTGGCTACTTCCAGGTTTCTTAAGTACAGTCATAAGGGAAATTTGCTGGTATAGGGAGGGATAAGGAGAGATGGGAGAGGAACATGAAAAGGAGACAGGGTTAATGTCTTCTGAACAAGGTGAAATGGAAGAATCTCTTATAAACTGCAGTACTCTTGAGGTGGCGAGAAGGGAAACAGGGAAGGGGTTGCCTGTGCCTGATTTCTGCTTTCTTCATGATGTGGGAGATGTACTTGCTTGAGAATAAAAAAGGGGAATAGTAGGGAGAATAAGAAAGGTTAAAGTAGTGACCTTGAAGATTGAATAAAGGACCAGAACAACCACAATGAAGAATACAAATGGAATTTGGCTAAGGCTAGAGAAAAAGAATGGAAAGCTTGTTCCTTTATAGGTAAAAATCCAGAAAATGCCCTCTCACCCCAAATATTTTGGAGAAATCTTTAATTGTACAATAGCATAATTCAGGATACTACAGTGTGGTAATCTGTATGAAATTTTTGTCATTTGATCTATGTTGTTAGATCATTTAAATTACTCAGTGCCAAAGGGATTGTTTTTGTAGTAAAAGATATAGCTGGATGATTATTAGGTCTTGTATTCACATAGAACTCTAAGAAGGGCCTGTGTATAACTGCATTAGTAGTACAGCACAAACCACATTTCCATCACATAGGCACCAAAGCCAAAATAAATTTTAACTGCCTATCAGTATAAACACGTATTATTATTTGCATTTTCCATTAAATGGTAATAAATCAAAGGCCTGTCATCAATGTGCATTTGCAGACTGGCAGCCGTAAGTAGCTGGGGTTAATTGTGACCTTTATGTTATTTGAACATATTCAAAATTGTTATTATTAAAGGATAAGATGTGCTCGGTTTTCTTTGTATCAAATAAGAATATTCATTCTTAAATGACACACATCCTTAGAGACTTTAGAGCAAAACCTTTCATAATATTTAGCTATTTTTAAATGTCAGGTGCCATTGAGTTTATTGCATTGCCGACCCATGCCATCACCAAAAGTCTCTGCTTTTAGTGGTACTTAACAGTTTGTCAGTAAATTGATAGCATTTCCACATTTGGAAAATTTCCAATTTCCTCATGGGAAAGGGCAGGTGTTTTCCGCAAACTTGGTGAAGCTTTCTTTTTTGGCATTTGGTTGGTTTAAGGGGAGGTGTGAGCTAAGAAGAGATTTTAGAAAAAAAAAAAAATCTTTTTCATTATCCTGAAGCCTATGAAAAGATCAGCTCACCCATAAAATGTTGCTGACTCTCGCCGGAGGACAGATTTGCAGCAGGAGTGCTTTCAGTACTGAAGGGAAAACACGGAATGAGTCTTAGGCATGTGAGTTCAGAAGCTTCCACTTCCATGCCCTGGGCATGCTGCTGATCGTTACTCTAGGACTAGTTAGAGAACAGAAGGGGCAAGGTGCTACTTGGGGTCGGAAGGCGTGGCTTTCATTTCTGGCCCTGCTGCTTATGAGCTTCGTGACTGTGAACAAATGACCTACCATTTTCACCTTGATTTTCTTCTTTATGAACTATGGATAATAAAAACCTGCTTCTTACCTACACCCCCAGCATAAATGGATTAATCTCCCTGATAATGCCTATGAACATTCCTCGGGCCCTGGAAAGCCTAATGCCAATATAAGGCTGTTGTGCTCTCGAAAGAAATCTCTAGAATTTACTTTGGTATCCTGATTTGAGATAGCTATATATATTATATGTGAATTAGATGATCTCTGGATCCCTGGCAACAATTTGGGGTCTACAGAGCAGTGGAGTCAGAGATTAGATAGAGTTTAGATGAGAATATGCTAGAGCCGACAGCCTGGGTTCACACCCTGCCTCCAGAATTCCTACTGTATGGTTTTGGGCAAATCACTTTGCCTCAGTTCTGTATAATAAAATAGGGATAATGGTGTTACTGATGTCATCGTACTACTTCAAGGACTGAAGGAAGGACATGCAAAGTCTTGATTTTAACCACTCAGAAAAGTTTTACCTATGGTGGTTATGATTCCAAGCAGTTTCTTAGTAGTCTGAAATTCAAACTTTGCATTAATTTATACTAAATTTACCTCCCTCCCAATTTGGGGTTTTATTTTACTTTGAGAATCACATTTTAGAAAATTAAATGGTGTCTGCTATTACAGAGCTACAACTTTTGGAAGTTTCTATAATTAGCTATTCCATTGCCATCTTGCTTCTTTCATTTAAATGTCAGTTCTAATTTGAAGGTTTGTGCAGAAAGAATTGCTGAGTTCAAAGAAAAATTCAACAATTGTGTGACACATGAAATAAGGTTAAATTGAATTACAGTTGATCCTTGAACAACATGGGTTTGAACTGCCTGGGTCCACTCATGTGGATTTTTTCAATAAATACTGTAAATGTATTTTCTCTTCCTTATGATTTTCTTAATAACATTTGCTTTCTCTAGCTTATTTTATTGTATGAATACAGTATATAATACATATAACATACAAAATATGTATTAATCGACTGTTTATCATATCGATAAGGCTTCCTTCTGGTTAACAGAAGGCTATTAGTAAAGTTTGTGGGGAGTCAAAAGTTGAATGTGGATTTTTGACTGCATGGGGGGTTGGTACCCCTAACCGCCACATTATTCAAGAGTCAACTGTGAATAAACTTACACTGAATCGTGCTTTACTTCTGTTTTTTCTTCCCTAGCTCTCACCTGAAGTTTAGTAATCTCACCCTGATTTCAACCCATGGACTCCCTGGAAAAAAACTTCTGGGCACTGAACAAAGGAAATTTTTAGCATGCGAGTATGAATTCTATTTGCTTTTTCATTCTGAGGCTGAAATGTCCTAATTTGTGTGCAGATATTTTTATGTTCAATAGATTTCAGATTGGAAAGGGAAATGTGGCGTGCTTTTCTCCTGGATGTCACTTAGGAGATACAAGTACAAATCTATTAACGAGTGAATGGCAGTGTTGGGCTGCCATTTGTATTTATGGGAAGACCTGTGCTCGCTTCCAAAAACTAGGACAGAGCCTGCTGACCCAGCCACAGCCTGCATATTGGGTTCTGAGTGATACTACAGAGAAAGGGAGCTTGGTGACTGTATTTGCATCAGACCAGGCAACTGCCTCAAGGTTCAGAGTTGGGAGAAAATGGCGGGGCACCTTACTGGGGTGTGGGTCTCACAGCCACCCCGGCCATTTGTAATCAGGACTGATCGGGCAGAGAGACCTTCTATGCCAGCCTGGGCAAGCTTTGTTGTTTGCGTCCTAAAAGAATCACTATTTTCCAATACCTGTTCTAGAAAATGTCATTTCATTATCGCACAGCTTCCATTAATTTTAATTTCCTGTAACAAAATGTGGGTACAAGAATTATTAGGCTCCCTACCTCTAGAAACAATGTCTCATTTTTTTCCAATGAGGAGGAAGGAAATTGTTCCCTCTCAGGGTGTTCATTGTAGAATCCATGACAAAGAGATTCTCTTCCCTCCGTGAAAAAGACTTTGCCTTCAAACAGTGAGAAAAACCACAGCTTTCTTGCCAGCAGAACCAGGCTCATTTCGACCTAATACTTTTATCAGACTATAATTTTTTTTTTGAAGGACATCATTAGGGTGTGGTAAAAAAGGCATGGGTTTTGAGCCTGGTGGATGCGGGTTTAGATCCTGCCCCTACCACAAAGGGGATTTCACTTCTCTGAGCTTTGGATTTTTTGACTGTAAAGAAGTTTATGATAAGCCAACCTTGCTGGAGTTTTTTTTTTTCTGTTAAAATTAACATAACAGCAAGTTCTGACAAAGAGTAGAGGATCTACACAGGTACATCCCTTTCTCTCATTGCACTCTTTCTAAATTACATGATTCCCAGTAAATATTGGTGTTATTGATAAATGTCTCACAAGGAATTTAATTCAGTCAGCTTGATAAAGTTCCATCAGCCCCGGTATATGGTGTATGATAGGAGAGAAGAGCTAGTTAATGACTTTCTGCTGGTCTGATACTGTGTGGGATCTGTGTGTGGCTGCGTAGAAAGAGTGGAAAGTCATCTGGTGTCCCTCCTTCTATCCTTGCCTCTTCTCAATACAGTAGCCAGAGCAATGCTGCATAAATGTGAGTTGTATCACGTTAACTCCTGAATGGACCTAGATCTGCACCGTCCAATGTGATGGCTACTAGCCACATGTGGCTATTTAAATTTAAATTGGTTAGAGTTAAATGAGATTAAAACTTCACCTTCTCTGTTGCATTAGCCATATTTCAAGTGCTCAAATAGCCACATGTGCTACTAACTACCTATCAGACAGCACAGCTACAGAGAACATTTCCATCATCACAGAAAGTTCTACCGTGTTTCCCCGAAAATAAGACCTGGCCATACCATCAGCTCTAATGTGTCTTTTGGAGCAAAAATTAATATAAGACCCAGTACTATATTATATTATATTATATTATATTATATTATATTATATTATATTATATTATATTATATTATATTACTTTATTTTATATAGACCCGGTCTTATGTTACAGTAAAATAAGACCGGGTCTTATATTAATTTTTGCTCCAGAAAATGCATTACACCTGATGGTCTGGCTACGTCTTATTTTTTGGGAAACATGGTAGAATGCTCCAACCTAAATTCTATCCCTATCCACTTACTTCTCTGACCTCATCTTTTACTATTTTTGCCCTTCTGTTTTACACTCTAGCCACACCAGCCTCCTTGACGTTCCTGAAACACAACAGGCAGATCCCCGTCTTGGGGTTTTTGCTTTTCTCTCTCCAGCTCTTTGCTTAAATGCCAACTTTTCAATGAGACCAGCTCTGTCCACCCATTCATTTGTAACCAACATTCTAACACACCCCAGTCGTCCTTACTCTGCTGTTTTTTTCTTGCTACTGAAATCCTTCTAAATATTATATAATTTGCCTTTTAAAAATATGCTTTTTCTTTATAGTCTGAATCCTTCAACTGAAATGTAAATTCCATGAGGGCAAGACTTTTTTGCCTCTTTGTTCACTGATATGTTCCCAGCATCTGGAACTGTGGTTGGCATATAGCAGGTGTTCAATAAATAATGTTGAATAGATGAAAGTTACCTCCAAAATTACCTGCGAAAGTCATTTCAATCAGGTTATAGACAGAGACTGATAACAGAGCTAGATGCCTCTGGATGGGTAACGGTATGTTATCATCATTCTAGACTACAAATTGAAACATAAACAGGATATTACGTTACCTTAAAAATGGTCCTCATAGCCCAGTAAAGGAAATTGTATCTGGTCATGGAGTTCAAAAATAACAAGTACATTGACATCTATAAAGGTCATAATTTAAATTCCTCCTTCTAAATACAAATTCTGGGGAGATGTCATCAAAATGGCGGCGTGAGGTGAGCCTCTGTAAATCTCCCCTGGAATTTACAACAAATTGAACAGCTATTACTCCACAAAGGACTCCCTGCACAGAAGACAGTCAAGACGAAGAGCCTCACTACTAAATTCACCTAAAGGTGGGCAAATTGCATGAGCAGGGGAGGAGGGAAAGGAGAAGTGCGGCAATGGAGCCACGCGGGTGAAAGACGCAGACCTAGCTCAGTGTTCTGAGCTCCTGCATCCCGGAACTACCGTAGCTGCGGGAGAGGGAAGAACTCGGACTGCTGGGGCTCCATTTATGGCCCACAGGGCTGAGGGGAGAGCATATAACATGGCTGAACCCAATGCTCACAGCAGAGACCTCGGAGAAAAAACTGAGGGAAGAAGGCTGAAAACGGTGGTTTAAGCCCTCACTGCTGAGCAGAGAACGGAAGCCTTAAGCACTGAGACTAGCCGCCCTCTCCTTACCCTCCCAGAGCTGTCCCCGCCCCCACCTGCCCAATGCTAGAAGCAGAACAGTAGCAGTGTCAGATCAAAAGAACAGAACATTTCCAGTTCTGAGAACTGTGGTCCGCAGACACAGATTTGCAGCCCAACTAGTTCTGGCAAAGGGGAGGAAGCTGTGGAAGCAGGACTGGCTGTGGTGGTGGTCGATGCCATTGCTCTGGGCCACCTCTCACAACTCACCCCACCCCTGTCCCCACCTATCTGGGCAGATCCTTGCAGGAGTAAACAGAACTGCTGAAACACAGGGGCTCTGAATCTGGTGCAGGAAGAGCTCTAGAACTTCAAAAGCTCTCTGCATCCCCACATGGACACTGTGCCCCGTGACCCAGGTGAACTGTTAACAGAGGAGAAGCCCATCTCCCAGGGAATCCCCCCATTGTGTGAGAAGCTGGAATAGTGCAGAGAAAACATAGCACTACCGTGTGGGAGAAGAAAAATAAGTTGCAGTTGGAGAAATAATAAAACATTCTACCAACAAGTACTGGAAAACAAAAGAAAGACATCTTCCTATCAACATGTTGCAGAACCTACCCCTGTAGATGTCTAGGAAGAGAAATAGTAAATTAGTAATTGCCATGAATAACCAAGGCAACAAGACAGCTCAGAAAGAAAGTGAAAATTCTCCAGAAAATGACCTTAGAGATATGGAAATATGTGACTTAAATGACAGAGAATTCAAGATTGCAGTTCTGAAAAACCTCAACGAGATGCAAGAAAACACAGAAAGGCAGTTTAATGAACTCAGAAACACAAATCAAAGAACAACATGAACATTTTACCAGAGAGATTGAAATTTTCAAAACAACCCTATAGAATTTCTGGAGATTAAGAACACAATAGAAGAAATAAAGAATGAAATATCGAGCTTAGGTAGTAGAGTTGACCAGATTGAGGAAAGAATCAGTGACATCGAAGATACAAACCTGGAAATGACACGGATGGAAGAAGAAAGAGACTTGAGACTTAAAAGAAGTGAAATAACTCTAAAAGAACTTTCTGACTCCATCAGAAAGAGCAATATAAGAATAATGGGCATACCAAAAGGAGAAGAAAGAGAGAAGGGAACAGAGAGTATACACAAACAAATAGTCGACGAGAATTTCCCAAACTTGTGGAAAGAACTGGATCCTCGATTCCAAAAAGCTAATAGAACACCTAATTACCTCAATCCCAAACAGGCCTTCTCCAAGGCATATTGTATTGAATCTGTCAAAAATCAACGACAAAGAAAGAATCCTCAAGGCAGCAGGGAAAAGAAGACGGTAACCTACAAAGGAAAGCCCATTAGATTATCATCAGATTTTTCAGCAGAAACTCTACAAGCCAGGAGGGAGTGGAACCAAATATTCAAACTACTGAAAGAGAGAAATTATGAGCCAAGAATAATATATCCAGCAAAGATATCCTATAGAGATGAAGAAAGAATAAAGACTTTTCCAGACATACAGAAGCTGAGGGAATTGTCTAACACACGACCTGCACTACAAGAAATATGAAAGGAGGCTATTCGACCACCATCAACAGGGACAATTTGTAGCAACCAAAACATAAACAGGGGAAGAGTAAAGGCCTGAACCGGAATATGGGAATGGAGAAAGTAAGTGTGCTGAAGAAAATGGAATACTCTAAATATCAAACTTTCTTTTTACATAAACTTAAGGGTAACCACTCAAAAAAAAAATTCAGAACTGAAATATATACTGTAATAAAAGAAGAAACAGAGGGAAACATCATAGAATACCATACACTGAAATAATAGAGAACAACAAAACGGCAAAGAAACAATGGAGACACAGCCTTACCAGAAAACTAAAGATAGAATGACAGGAAATCCTCACATATCAATAATTACCCTAAATGTAAATGGACTGAACTCACCAATAAAAAGGCACAGAGTAGCAGATTGGATAAAAAAACTAAACCCAACCATATGCTGTCTCCAAGAGACACATCTCAGCTACAAGGACAAGCAAAGACTCAAAGTGAAAGGGTGGAAATTGACACTCCAAGCAAATGGTCTCCAGAGAAAATCAGGTGTAGTCATACTGATATCAGATGAAACAGACTTCAGGTTGAAAAAGGTAATAAGAGACAAAGATGGACATTTTGTAATGGTAAAGGCGACTATAAAACAAGAAGACATAACAGTCATGAATATTTATAACCCCAGCCAGGGAGCACCGAAATATACCAAGCAACTACGAACAGAACTAAAGGGAGAAATTGACCAAAACACAGTTATACTAGGTGACCTAAATACATCATTGACAGCTATGGATAGATCATCCAAACAGAAAATAAATAATGAAATAGTAGCCCTAAATGACACATTAGATGAAACAGACATAATTGACGTTTATAGAGCAGTTCATCCTAAAACATCAGACTGTACATTTTTTTCTAGTGTACATGGAACATTCTCAAGGATAGGCCATATATTGGGACATGCAATCAGCATCAGAAAATTTAAGAAGATTCAAATCATACCAAGCATATTCTCTGATCACAAGGCTTTGAAATTGGATATCAACTGCAAAAAGAAAGCAGGAAAAACACAAATACATGGAGATTAAACAACATACTTTCAAAGAATGACTGGGTTTAAGAAGAAATTACAGGAGAGATCAAAAGGTGTGTCAAACAAATGAGAATGAAAATACATCCTACCAAAATTTTTGGGATGCAGTGAAAGCAGTTTTAAGAGGGAAATTTATATCACTACAGGCCTATCTCAAGAAACAAGAAAAATCCCAAATAAATAATCTCACGTTACACCTTAAAGAACTAGAAAAAGAAGAACAATTGAAACCCAAGGTCAGCGGAAGAAAGGAAATAACAAAAATCAGAGCAGAACTAAATGAAATAGATAACAAAAAGATAATAGAAAAAAATAATGTGACAAAGAGCTGGTTCTATGAAAAGATTTAAAAAATTGATAAACCCTTGACTAGACTCACTAAGATAAAAAGAGAGAAGACACTAATAAACAAAATCAGAAATGAAAAAGGAGAAGTTATCACGGATGCCAGAGAAATATGAAGGATCATTCAAGAATACTATGAAGGATTATATGCCACCAAATTCAATAACCTAGAAGAAATGGACAAGTTCTTAGAAACATATAGTCTTCCTAGGCTGAACCATGAAGAATTGGAAAATCTAAACTAACCAATCACCAATAACGAAATTGAATCAGTCATCCAGAACCTTCCCAAAAGCAAAAGTCTGGGACCAGATGGCTTCACTAGTGAATTCTACCAAACCTTCAAAGAGGATCTAATACCAATCCTGCTCAAACTCTTCCAAAAAATTGAAGAAGAGACTGTACTCTCCAACTCAATTTGTGAGGCCAACATTACCCTGATACCAAAACCTGGGAAGGACAGCACAAAAAAAGAAAACTACAGACCAATATCTCTGATGAATACAGATGCAACAATCCTAAACAAAATTCTAGCAAATCGAAATGCAACAATGCATTAAAAAGATTATTCATCACGACCAAGTGGGGTTCATCCCTGGGGCACAAGGACGGTTCAACATCCACAAATCCATCAATGTGATACATCACATAAACAAAATAAAGGACAAAAGTCATATCAATTGATGCAGAAAAAGCATTTGACAAGATACAACATCCATTTATGATTAAAACAGTTAATAAAATAGGTATAGAAGGAAATAAAGGCCATATGTGACAAACCCTCAACTATTCTCACAATTAATGGTAAAAAAAACTGAAGCCCTTTGCTCTACCTTCAGGTACACAACAGGGCTGTTCCCTGTCACCTCTGCTTTTCAACATAGTGTTGGAAGTCCTTGCCAGAGCAATCAGGAAAGAGAGAGAAATAATAGGCATCCAAATTGGAAATGAAGAAGTTAAATTGTCACTCTTTCCAGATTACATGATGCTATATATAAAAAAAACCCTAAAGACTCCACCAAAAAGCTACTAGAAACAATCAATGAATACAGTAAAGTTGCCGGCTACAAAAGCAACGTACAAAAGTTCATTGCATTCCTATATACTAACAATGAAATCTTAGAAAAAGAATTTTAAAAAATTCCTTTTGCAATTGCAGCAAAAAGAATAAAATACCTAGGAATAAACTTAACCAAGGATGTGAAGGACCTATATGCTGAAAACTATAAGACATTTTTGAAAGAAATTGAAGAAGACGCAAAGAAATGGAAAGACATTCCGTGCTCATGGATTGGAAGAATCAACATAGTTAAAATGGCCATATTACCCAAAGCTATATACAGACTCAATGCAATCCCCATCAAAATCCCAATGGCATTTTTTAAAGAAATAGAACAAAAAAATCATCAGATTTGTTTGGAACCACAAAAGACCCCAAATAGCCAAAGCAATCTTAAGGAAAAAGAACAATACTGGAGGTATCACACTCCCTGACTTTACCTTGTACTACGGGGCTATAATAATCAAAACAGCATGGTATTGGCAGAAAAACAGACACATAGATCAATGGAATAGAATTGAGAACCCAGAAATAAAACCACATAAATATGGACAGAAATTTTTGACAAAGAAGCAAAAAACATACAATGGAGAAAAGACAGCCTCTTCAATAAATGGTGCTGGGAGAATTGGAAAGCCACGTGCAAAAGAATGAAACTGGATTGCTATCTGTTCACCATGTACCAAAATTAATTCAAAATGGATCAAAGACTTAAGCATAAGACCTGAAATAATAAACTGCATAGAAGAAAACATAGGTACTAAACTTATGGACCTTGCGTTCAAAGAGCGTTTTATGAATTTGACTCCAAAGGCAAGGGAAGTGAAAGCTAAAATAAATGAATGGGACTATATCAAACTTAAAAGCTTCTGCACAACAAAAGAAACCATCGACAAAATAAAGAAGCAACCAACTGAATGGGAGAAGATTTTTGCAAACAGTGCCTCCAATAAGGGGCTAATATCTAAGATATACAAAGAACTCATGCAACTCAACAACAAAAAACCAAACAACCCAATTGAAAAATGGGCAGAGGAGTTGAAGAGACATTTCTCCAAAGAGGACATGTGAATGGCAAGTAGATATATGAAAAAATGCTCAACATCACTAATCATCAGAGAAATTGTCACGCGGGGTGGCCTGCAGGGTCTCTGCTCCCACTCCCCACATAAGAACGCAGGACATGGTGAGGCCAAAAAGGAACACCCACCGAGCTATAGTTAGGGTAGTCATGCCACTATATTCTCGCTGGCAGCTGGGTTGGAGACACAGGAAACAGGAGCCACACAGTCCGCAACCCTCACTCCGCTGCTTGCTGGCTCAGCCACCATCTTCTTGCTAGCCTCTACTTGCTGCTAGCGTAGCCACAGCAGTTATATTAGTGGCCAATGACTTACTGGTTACAGCGGACGGCCAACTAGCCACAGCTGATGGCTATTCAATCAAAGTTGATGGCCATTTACTACCTGAGCCAGCACCTTTCCACGTGAGGCGGAGAGCCTGGAAACTGCACTCCTGGCTCTGTCCCCACAGAAATTCAAATAAAAACCACAATGATATATCACCTCTCCCCAGTTAGAATGGCTATCATCACAATACAAATAGTAACAAGTGTTGGAGAGGCTGTGGAGAAAAAGGAACCCTCATACACTGTTGGTGGGAATGCAGATTGGTGCAGCTGCTATGGAAGGCAGTGTGGAGGTTCCTCAAAAAATTACGAATAGAATTACCATATGACCCAGCAATCCCTCTTCTGGGTATCTACCAAAAAAATCTGAAAGCATTGATTCGTAAAGACATGTGTGCTCCAATGTTCATTGCAGCTTTGTTTACAGTAGCCAAGACATGGAAACAATCAAAATGTCCTTCGATAGATGAATGGATAAAGAAGTTGTGGTATATATACACAATGGAATACTATTCGGCAATAAGAAAAGATGAAATAGGAGCATTTGTGACAACATGCATGGATCTTGAGTTTATAATGCTAAGCGAAATAAATCAGACAGAAAAAGCAGAGAACCATATGATTTCACTGATATGTGGTATATAAACCAAAAACAACAAAAGAACAAGACAAACAAATGAGAAACAAAAACTCATCAACACAGACAATAGTTTAGTGGTTACCAGAGGGTAAGGGGGGTGGGGGGTGGGAGATGAGGGTAAGTGGGAACAAATATGTGGTGATGGAAGGACAACTGACTCTGCGTGGTGAACACACAGTGGGATTTATAGATGATGTAATACAGAATTGTACACCTGAAATCTATAATTTTACTAACAATTGTCACCCCAATAAACTTTAAAAAATAATAAAATAAATAGATAAATAAAAGCAAATTCTGAACTTCACCCTAACCAGTGTTTTCATTTATTATTGTTACTATTTTTTTGAACAGCCAATTTTTGTCTTCTTTCTCCAGCCCTGTCCAGGGTCTGGTGGAGGTGCTAATGACATGCCTGGAATGCAGCAGAGAAAAAGGTGCAGTGGGAGGGGAGGAGAAACAGGAAGCAGGAGAAATCCACCAATTGGACAATCATCGCTGAATAACCTAAAGTTAATTGTGATGCTCCTTCTTCTAAGAGTGTCATGATAAATCCTTTGTGAAACCCTCTGACGTTCTTTCCATTTCTGAAGGGCACTGGTTCCATGAAGTGCAGGTCTCTCTCTATCATACTTATATTTGCTTTCCTGTGGTTTGCTCCTAATTTTGCTCCTGGAGCTTTGTGCTAAGTCTCTGACACCAGCTGCGGGGGCACTGCAACTTTGAACAAGCAGGTCACTTCACATATGTCCTCTTCCAGAAATTTTCCCATCTTTCATTTCTGCTTTTTTTTATTACCTGTTTCCAGAATGTTCTATGAAGACAACCTTTCACATTATTTCAAGTCAGGATCAAATTCTCTTGAAAAACATGATGTTTCATTGATATTCCTTCTTTGGTTCCTTCTGTCTTTTCCAGAGAACCCTAGTAGAGGTATTTCTCTTTTATTCAAGCCATGAGACAGTCCCGGCCATGTTAGAATCTTAATGCTCACTAACTCTGCTTAGGAAATAATTTTGGAAAACTGTCACTTGTAGTTTCCACTGTCCAGTTTCACTTACCTGAGAAGTAAATGAAGGAAGATCCAGAATGGATAGTAATATCCAGAACTAATAGTAATCACCTCCTAAGTGATATTTTAAACTGAGAAATCTCATTCAACATAGTAACAGACTGTAAAAGCAACACCCCACATTCTTGAATGTTTCCTAAGGTTCCTAAAAAACAAGTGTTCCCAAGTGCCAGTTCCCACTGGACAGAGCTTCAAATTTTAACTCTGAGGTACGCATTCTGACATTATCAACACTACTATCCTACTGTCATTAAAAATAACATTGTCTTAGCTTTCCCCAAATTTCCCCTGAGACTTTTATCTTTGAGAAAATCCTCATAACACTGATAATCCTTGTGCACTAACTGTATTTAATTTTTCCTCTTCTTGGATGACTGACAGTACTGTTTTTATTAAGAAGAGACTGCTTTGCAAATAAGAACAATCCTTTGTGGGTTTTGTACATTGAATGTACAAAATCAATGAAGTTTCCTGTTTTCCTGTAAAGCTACCAAAATGGTCTTTTAAAAAAGGATTTCATCTCCCTCTCTATTATTTTCCTGTGACGGTCCATCTCCCAATTTTCTTTTCGTGTTAAGAAGACATTTTCTTGTGTTTAAGTGCTGTTTCATGGAGAGACACAAAGCCCACAGCTCCCGTCTCTTTCACAGGTCCAATAACAGGGTCTAATGTACATCCATTACTAGAATTCTTTTTGTGTGGTGAGAGCAGATTCATGAGTGGATCAAAAAGAAAAAAATGTTTTCCCATTACCACTTTAGTCCTGTTTGCCTCCAAGGAAAGTAAACAGGATTATGTATCATTAATAGTATTTAGAATAATACCCTTCATATATGCATCCACTTGATAAAACAGCATCTCTTACATTCTCACATTCATCTCTTGCAGTGATTGTGTCATGTAGGGAGGAAAATTATCCCATGTTGAGAAGTGAGAAAACTGGAGTATTGAAAGGAGATGCAGGGTCCCCAGGGTCATGTCATTGGTGACAGAGCAGGGACACAGACCTTGACATAGTGAAGACTTGATTTAAATGAAGCACTTACTATTCTGCCCCTCTACACTCCTGTAATGATCTCAGAATAGGATCACTAAGAGGCTCAAATACAGGAGGTCAGAAAGTTCTAGAAGCAACCCTCACAAAACTCTTTCAATAAACCCAAAGCCACAAGAAACCCAATTTTCTCACATTGTAGTAGAGTGCTCAAACTCAGATGGAATGCAGACAAGAAAACCCATCCACCCTGGACCTGCTGTTCACAGAAGTACCAGTCCCTGTAGTATACCCATACAATGGACTATTATTTAGCATAAAAAGAAATGAAGTACCGATACATGCTACAGTGTGGGAAACCCTTGAAAATATTATGCTAAGTGAATAAAACCAATCTCAAAAGACCAAACAACAACAACAACAACAACAACAAAAAGAAGTACCAGTCCCATAAATCTTCTTTGCCCTGCAGAGTGAATCCAAAGTCTCCAGGGCTATTACTTGCTATGAACATAATTCCCTAACTGACATCTT
The DNA here is from genome assembly GCF_057876585.1 of Rhinolophus sinicus. Classification (NCBI taxonomy): domain Eukaryota; kingdom Metazoa; phylum Chordata; class Mammalia; order Chiroptera; family Rhinolophidae; genus Rhinolophus; species Rhinolophus sinicus. Next base: position 40,823,596 of record NC_142513.1, read on the forward strand.
CTCTAAGTAAAATGTTTGTTGTTTTGGCACAGATCCATACAGTCATTTTTTAAGAATCAGTCATGTATTAAAAAGCGTTAGCAAATAGGAAGGGTTCTCAATATTCAGGACCTTGACCCCTGCCTTTGGCAATCCTGACTGATGTCACTTTCTTCTTCCTCATTCCCTTTCAGTCTGTGGTCATTATGACAATCCAACAGCTAAAGTAAATTTACACCCACCATGAAATTGAAGCAGAAAAAAACGGTATATATTAATGACTTCACACACACACACACACACTCCTCCTTCCCTGTTGTGGACTGGCCTATGCCAGGCAGAACAATTTAGCTTTAATGGGAAGATGTCAATTTGTGACTATCTCATAATGAAAAAATCTCCTAGTATGTAGCCTTGGTCCTGGTAAACTCACAGCAAGAGCACAGACTCGGCCCACTAGGGAACTTGAACCAGCTCACCAGATGTCTAATTAATGCCCGCTGTCAGCTGCTCAAATGTCACTGATGGAGCCTCTCTCTCTCTGCAGCCACTGTTTTAATGATAAAGATCACGCGTTGATGTCGCTGTGCTCCTGGGTCAATGTGGTGGTTGGTAGAATGACTGCCATAGACCGAGCAGCCAAGCATGTCGTGGTTTCTCAAGAAGAAATCGTGCTCTATGACCACCTCATCCTCTGCACCGGGCAGCAGTACCAGGTGAGGCCGTGCACAGCCGTCTTGGTGATTGACTGGGCACACACACTCATGGGTGAAGAGCATGCCTTCTCACCCTACAGCTGCCACTCTGTCTTCATAAAAGTGACTTGCAAGGCCCACACACATGACCAGAATTGTGTCCGAAACCCTCATGGAAATCCATTCCAAGAAAAACATTCTGCTCATGGATAAAGACCACAGCAAGTCAGAGAGATGTCATTCTTTAAGCCTTTGTCCAAAAGTCTAACACTTACTGCTCACTGGAGCAGAATCCAGACACAACCCAGCATGCATTTGTGGAAAATTAATTTATGCCTCAAGAGGCTAACATTTGGCAGTCATGAAGGGCTCACACGAAAGTATTTCAAACGTGCACACCTTCTGTCAACCTTATTTTATTCTGTCTTTCCTAGTTTATAAAACGAAGAAATGTGACTGATTGATTACCCAGTGATCATGCTGTCCGTTTTGATTAAATTCTCAAACCACATTTGAGGAAAGCATTGCTGGATACAACTGAAGCTGTCCAGTGTCTTTGGGAAGCAAATTTTAATATTCTCACTTTTCAACACACATTAGCATTTCCTGTGGCCCACAAAATAGAACATGTCTTTAATCAAAAGAGATTTACTTTATAACTCGAAGATTGAGTCTTTTTTTTTCATTTATTATATTTTTATTAGTTTCACATGTACAAAACAATGTAATAGACATGTACACCCCTCACAAAGTGATAACCCCTGAAAATTGGGTCTTTTAATTACATTTCTCCCTGGAACCTGAATAGGCCTCCATGTGGTGGGTTTGTTCCAAAGGAGTATTGTGGGGACAGAGCCAGGAGTACAGTTTCCAGGCTCTCGCCCTCGCATGGAAAGGTGCTCACTTGGGTAGTAAATAGCCATCAACTGTGGCTAGTGGGCCGTCAGCTGTAACCAGTGAGCCATTGGCCACTAATATAACTGCTGTAGCTACGCTAGCAGAAAAATGGGGGCTAGCAAGAAGATGGTGGCTGAGCTAGCAAGCGGTGGAGTGCGGATTGCAAATTTCAGACAGACAGATTGCAATTAGCAAGTGAGATTGGTTGGCAGAGAAGCGGACGGTGGATTGTGGATCGTGTGGCTCCTGCTTCTTGTATCTCCAACCCAGTCACCAGCGAGACTACAGTAGTATGACTCCCCTATCTATGGCTCCATGGGTGTTCCTTTTTGGCCTCACTATGTCCTGAGTTCTTATGTGGGGAGCGGGACCAGAGAACCCCACATGGCACCCTACATGACAAGTATGGAGTAATCCACTGTGGGGACAGAGTCTGTGGTGACAGAGTCTCAGAAAGCAGTTTCCAGGTTCTCGGCCGCACGTGGAAAGGTGCTGGCTTGGGTGGTAGATGGCCATCAGCTGTGGCTAATTGGCCATCAGCTGTAACCAGTTAGCCAATTAGCCACTGATATAACTGCCGCTGCTGTGTTGGTTGGTCAGTTGGCAGGCAGAGAAGCAGACAGCAGGTTGAAGGTCGTGTGACTCCAGCCTCCAGTGAGACTATAGTGGTATGACTCCCCTACTTATGGCTCCGTGGGTGTTCCTTTTTGGCCTCACCATATCCTGCGTTCTTAGGAGGGGAGCGGGAGTTGAGACCCTGCAGGCCGCCCCGCACGACAAATGGCACAGCGAGCAGGGTATGGTGCCGGCCAAAACCTACCGAAGCATGGTGGAGCAGTGTGTGCGTGTAAAAGTTCAGTTTCAGAAGGCCCAAGAGGCATTGCACCGGGAATGGGAGGGGAGGTCTGCCTGGGAGACTCGAGCCTCCGGGTGGTACACCTCCCTCCTGACCATAGAAGGCATCACCTTCCTTTTAGTAATGTGATGCTGCTGTAGCCTCCGAGGGTTGCGGACATCTTGCAATGAGGCCTCCACCCAATCGGATGCCTGGCATGGCAAGCAGGATTCCATCCAGGTAGGAATGGAGTCTGGCTATGGGCAGAAGGATGTGTGGCCCCCACACAGTGTGTGGTGCCCAGTGGCCACTGTACTCAGGAGTTGGACCCCCAAGGAGGGGTGGGAGGACATGGATGGCTCTCCGGCCAGCGTGGAGAGGGCCCTGCCGACTCTGGCTGAGCGGTTGCTGGAGGAGGCAAAGGTTATAGCTGGCTGCGTGGGCTGGAAGTTCCTCACGGCCTTGAGTCTCAACACGGAAAATATGCCTAATGAAATAGCCCACGTGCCAGACCAAGTGTCCCTGTTGGGGGCGCTGGAAGCTAGGGTCCGCCTGTTAGAAGAGGGGCTCCACAATGGAGACTCAGAGGCACAGGTGGAGGAAGCTAGTGGAGACAATGTAGCTCCCAACCCCCAAGCCCGGCCAATCTTGAAACAAAAGAAGCTGGGGAGGCGGTACAGACAGCGCCCTGGAGAGCCAGTCTTGGCTTGGCTACTACGTTTATGGGATGAGGGAGCAGACAACATTCTCTGCTCCCCAGCTGAGACGGAAAAGCTAGCCTTTGTGACAGTGCATCAGTCCCTGCGATAAAGGTTATAGAACTGCCATAGGTTGGCCCAAGACCAGGGTGACCACACTCTAATGGCATGGCTCACTGTTGCGGTATGCACAGTATGGGGGCAGGCTGGTGAGCTGCCAGACCCTGTGAGTCAATGGCAGTCATATATGGAACTTACGCAAATCATCCGTGAAATGGGTATGAGACATGCTATTTTCAACCCTAATATGCAGGGGCCGGATGACGAGCTTTTTACAGCCAGCATGAGAAATCTGGTTTTGGATATTGCACCTGCGAGTGCTTTTGGATCCTTGGTCGCCATTCTTATGCCTTATGTGTTATGTGGGGCGGCGGATCCATGAAGTTACAACTGCCATGGCCACCCTAGGAGATGTTGAAAGCTAGAGGCAAAGTAAGTTAAGACAGGAGTTCTGCACAGTTGAGACCTGGAAGCCCAACTCAAAAGTAAAGGGGCGAGGTCGCGGGCCTCAGAGAGTAACACGCGCACAGATGTGGTGTGATCTCTTGGCAGCAGGGGTTGATAGGAAGAAAATAGACCTACAACCCAATACACTCTTGTTGGAGCTTTGCAAACAGTTGCGTCAGGAACAGCAATTCCGGAGAAGCCTAACGGAGAAGTCTGGGAAAGCGCAACCCGTGTCCCTCTAGGACTTCATGCAGCCACTTGAGGCTGACTCCTCTCAGCTTGATTAGGGGTGGAACCAAGGTACCCGGTCAGAGGGCACGAGCAGGGACCGGAGGCCCCAGGTGGAACTGTCCATACATTGGTCCCCTTCTAATGTGCAGAGTGTTTTAGCCCTAGTGGACACTGGTGCAGACTGCAGTCTTATTTATGGGAACCCAGAACTGTTCCCCCGACCAGTAATCTGCATTGATGGCTACAGGGGAAAGACTGTGACTGTAAAAGCTGTTTCCTTACCACAGGGTATAGGAAGGCTTCCCCCTCGTACCTACAAGGTGTATGTCTTCCCAATTCCAGAGTATATTCTAGGGATGGACATGCTACATGGCCTCAGCTTACAGACGTCGGTAGGAGAGTTCCGTTTCTGGATCCGGGTGGTGAAAGCGGTGACACGCGGGCATGCTCACCACCCTCCTCAAGTGTTGCCACAGCCCTGGTGCGTGGTTACAGTGCGACGGTACCACCTGCCAGGAGGGCAGGAGGAGATTGGTCATACAATATTGGAATTGAAGAAGGCACATATTGTGAGGCCAACGCACATTCCCTTTAACTCCCCAGTATGGCCTGTCAAGAAGCCAGATGGGACCTGGTGAATGACTGTGGACTATAGGGAGTTAAATAAGGTGACGTCATCCTTGCACGCTGCAGTGCCTTCAATTAACGATTTAATGGATCGTCTGACTGTCCGCCTGGGGACATATCACTATGTAGTGGACTTGGCCAATGCTTTTTTCTCCATTGACATTGCACCCAAGTTTCAAGAGCAGTTTGCTTTTATTTGGGATGGGCAGCAGTGGACTTTTCAAGTCCTTCCGCAAGGATACTTGCACAGCCCCACTATCTGCCACGGGCTCGTGGCCCAGGATTTGGCACAGTGGGATCGCCCATCCTCTGTGGCCTTGTTTCATTATGTCAATCAGCTTCTCTTTCAGATTTACATCAAGCAACTCCCTCTCTTCTCTGCTGCCTGAAGTCACATGGCTGGGCGGTGAATGAGGAAAAGGTCCAAGGCCCTGGCTTATCTGTCAAGTTTTTGGGTGGTGTGGTCGGGTAAGACAAAGGTCATACCTGAGGTGATTATTGACCAAATGCAAGCTTTTCCCTGGCCGACCAAGGTCTCCCAACTGCAGACATATTTGGGACTGCTAGGATATTGGCGGGCGTTTGTACCCCATTTAGCACAAATGGCAAGGCCCTTGTATAACATGATAAAAAAGGGGGCCTCATGGGATTGGACAGAGGCTATAGAGCAAGACTTCGTTGCCACAAAATGGGCAGTGCAGCAGGCACAGGCTCTGCAAGTAGTGGACCCCGGCCGCCCATTTGAACTTGATGTTCACGTAACCCAAGAGGGGTACGGATGGGGCCTCTGGCAACGGCAGGAGCATCTCCAGTTGCCAGTGGGATTTTGGTCCCAATTGTGGAAAGGAGCAGAAGTCCACTACTCTCTAATAGAGAAACAGCTGATTGCTGTATGCGCAGCCCTAGTGGCCACAGAAGCCATCACAGGAACAGCATGGGTGTTGGTTCGAACAACCTATGGCGTCCAGGGGTGGGTCCGTATGTGGACCCAGGGACCCAAAACGGGGGTGGCACAGACCACCACCCTCGCCAAGGGGGGTGCCTACTTGGAGCAACGTAGCACCGTTAGTTCAAGCCCTTTGAACACAGAGCTACAACAGGTCCTGTGGCCTGTGGAGCTTGTAGTCCAGGCTGAGCCAAGCGCTCTGCCTGGAGGGAAGGACTTGGAGCCCTTGTCCTACAAAGAAGGACAGCCCCCAAAGGCGGAGGCTCCCCTGGGAGACACAGCAGATTACGCGAGGGAGGGTGCCCCTCACTCACTGGCAAGTGGATTACATTGGACCCTTGCCTAAGGCCCGCAATTCGATGTATGCATTCACATCAGTGGACACTGCTATGGGGTTGATGTTTGCTTGGCCCTGTCCGGCTGCGGATCAGCGGCATACAGTGGTTGCCCTTACATGGCTGTGCGCCCTCTATGGGCGCCCCCAAGTCATTGAAAGTGACAGGGGTACCCATTTTACGGGGCAAGAAGTGCAGCACTGGGCTGCCAGGATGGATGTACAATGGTTGTTTCATACCCCTTACAATCCACAAGCAGCTGGCATGATTGAACGCTACAACGGCCTTTTGAAGCAAGGCCTCCGGGTGTCAAAACACCCTTTCACGATGCTTGACTGGGCCTCGCGTCTATGGGACGTCCTGAGAATCCTGAATGAGAGACCACGGAAGGGAGGGCCCGCACCAGTAGAAGCTCTGCTACATCGAACGGCCGCTGCCATTCAATTACAAGTTACCACCAGTGAGACTCTGTTAAAGCCAGGATACGGCAGAAATGGAAACATTTTGCTGCCAGCACCCACATGCTTGAAAGCAGGGGAACGGCAGCAATGGACTTGGCCCTGGCAAGTGAAAAGCCCCTGCTGTCCATGGTTGGGCCTGATAGCCCCATGGGGGGCCGGTTTGACTCATGATGTGCAAGTGACGCCAGGGGTGGTAGCTGAGTGGTCACTGCAAGTGACTGTAGTATATGGAGGTCCCGATACCAGGATGATTTTGCAGGAAAACTATGTGCTCTTGCTGTAGCCTATTATTGGGTCCCCTGTTCTGTTACATGTTGACACTATGCAAGGGACCCCAAGCACTGCCATGCCCAGTACCACAAACTGGGAAAGGTGCCAGTGGCAGCGACCCTCCTTTCCCAGGACAAAAAGCCAGCATGTATCCTCCCATATGGAAAGGATTTGCTATTGTTGGTTCCTAAGACTACTGTTTCTTTCCATCCGTAGGTGCCGATAGGCTAATATGGCACAGGGACCCTCGTGGAAGATGCCTGTCACGTAAATTGTGAGGCGAGACCCTGTAGAGGTGGAGTGTGGGGACAGAGTCCCAGAGAGCAGTTTCCAGGCTCTCGGCCTCACGTGGAGGAGTGCTGGCTCAGGTAGTAGATGGCTGTCAGCTGTGGCTAATTGACTGTCAGCTGTAACCAGTTAGCCAATTAGCCATTGATATAACTGCTGAGGCTGCGTTGGTTGGTCATTCGGTTGGTTGGCAAGCAGAGAAGCGGACGGCAGGTTGCAGGTTGTGTGGATCCAGCCTCCAGTGAGACTATAGTGGTATGACTCCCCTTTCTGTGGCTCTGAAGGTGTTCCTTTTTGGCCTAGTCATATCCTGCGTTGTTATGTGGGGAGCAGCACAAGAGACCCCACAGGCCACCTCGTACGACAAATGGCAGAGCGAGCAGGGTCTCCTGCACAACAAGGATGCACTTAATGAAATAGCTCAGTTGCAGGACCAGCAGCCCCGAGGGCAGGCGCTGGAAGCTTGGGACCGCCAGTTGGAGGAGGTTCTAACCGTGTTGTTATAACTCGGAGGAAGTGCTTGCTGGAATAGCCCAAGTACAGGACCAGGTGTCCTGGTGGGAGGCGTTGGAAGCTGGGATCCACCTGTTAGAGGAGGAGCCCCACAGTGGAGACTCTGAGGCAGAGGCAGATGCTGCGAGTGGAGACAATGTAGCTCCCAAACCACAAGCCCGGCTCATTTTGAAGTAAAAATTAAAGCATGAGCAACCTTTGGGCCCCAGGGGCGTTGCTGCCAGTAACCCAGCTGTGACTGAGTTCACAACCTACATGCCTTACACTCCCACTGAGTTGTAGGAGCTGGGGAGGCGGTGCCAACAGCACCACGGAGAGCCAGTCTCGGCTTGGCTACTATGTTTATGGGATGAGGGGTGTGGGGACAGAGCCCCAGAGAACAGTTTCCAGGCTCTCGGCCTCACGTGGAAAGGTGCTGGCTCAGGTAGTAAATGGCCATCAACTGTGATTGGATGGCCATCAGCTGTGGCTAGTTGGCCGTCAGCTGTAACCAGTGAGCCATTGACCACTAATATAACTGCCGTAGCTATGCTAGCAGCAAATGGGGGCTAGCAAGAAGATGGTGGCTGAGCTAGCAAGAGTGGATTGCAGCTAGCAAGTGAGGTTGGTTGAAAGAGAAGCGGACAGCGAATTGCGGGTCATGTGGCTCCTGCTTCCTGTGTCTCCAACCCAGCCACCAGTGAGACTATAGTGGTATGACTCCCCTATCTATGGCTCTGTGGGTGTTCCTTTTTGGCCTCATCACATCCTGCGTTCTTATGTGGGGAGTGGGACCAGAGACGCCGCATAATACCTGCATGACAAGGGGGCAGACAGCATTCTCTGCTCCCCAGGTGAAATGGAAAAGCTAACGTCCGTGATGAGGCATGTGTCCTTGTGACAAAGGTTACAGAATAGCCATAGGTTGGCCCAAGACCAGGGCAACCACACTCTAATGGAGTAGCTCACTGCTGCGGTATGCACGGTATGGGGAGAGGCTGGTGAGCTGCCAGACTCTGTGAATAAATGGCAATCGTATACTGAATTTAATCAATCTGTGAAATGGGTATGAGACATGCTATGTTCAACTCTAATATGCAGGGGCCACATGACGAGTGTTTTACAGCCAGCATGAGAGATCTGGTTTTGGATACTGCCCCTGAAAGTGCTTTTGGATCCTTGGTTGCCATTCTTACACCTTATGTGGGGCGTCAGATCCATGAAGTTACAATTGCCATGGCCACCCTAGGGGATGTTGAAAGCCAGCGGCAAAGAAAGTTAAGACCGGAGGTCTGAGAAGTTAAGGCCTGGAAGCCTAAGTCAAAAGTAAGGGGGCGAGGTCGTTGGGCTCAGAGAGTAAGACGCGCATAGATGTGGCGTGATCTCGTGGCAGTAGGGGTTGATCGAGAAAAAATAGACCGAAACCCAATGCACTCTTGTTTATGAGAAACCCTGGCTGTGCCCAGAAAGTAGTAGGTGGACATCGAGGGACACCCTCTGACATTATTTGAACTTGACTGAAACTTTTTCTCGTGAGCTGGGTTCCTGACACAGGGCCCCTTGCGGAAGACGCTTGTTGCATAGATTGTGAGGCAAGACCCTGGAGGGGTAGAGTGTAGGGACAGAGTCCCAGAGAGCAGTTTCTAGGCTCTCAGCCTCACGTGTCGGGGTGCTGGCTCAGGGTGGTGGTTGGCCGTTGGCTGTAGCCGGTTGGCCAATTAGCTGCCATGACTGTTTGTTGGTTGGCTGGTTGGCAGGTAGAAAAGCGGATGGCGAGTTGCGGGTGGTGTGGCTCCTATTTCGTGTGTCTTGCCCAGCCGCCAGCAAGAATATAGTGGTTTTACTCCCCTATCCATGGCTCCATTGTTGTTCCTTTTTGGCCTCACCAAATCCTGTGTTCCTATGTGGGGAGCGGGAGCTGAGACCCCGCATGACACCCTGCATGACATCCACCCCCACCCCAGGTACTGCTATGTTATATCTGGTTCTGTCTTAGGCCATCCTGTGAATAGTCATGGATTTGACAGAGTATGGTGGAGGGTATGTGTGTGCATCTTTTTCTCACATAGCCAAGCCAGGAGGAGGCAGTGCCTGGTAGTGGACAGACAGCTGAGCAACTCCTCGCATCATTTATTTGCAGTTCTGAGCCTTGGCTACACATTGAGATCACCTGGGGCACTTTTGAAATATATCCATGCCTAGACTATGCCCCCAAAGCCTGTTTTAATTACTCTGGGGTGGGGGCTCAGTCATCAGAATTTTTTTAAGCTCCCAGATGATTCTAAGCCAAGGCTAAGAACCACTGACTTGAACTTTCTCAGTTATAATCTCTCATCTGTATCTTAGAGCAGCATCTTTCAAACTGTAATGTGCACACACCTCCCTAGTGCAACTTGTTAAAATGCATATTTCAAGCAGGGAAGGGTGGGAGGGGCAGCCGAGATACTGCAATTGTACCAAGCTTCCAGGGGAGGCCGATGCTGCTAGTGACCAGACCATCAGTATCTGAAAATCAAGGCTTGGATTAGCCTCTGAGTACTTTCTTTTCTCCTCCTCCTCCTGCTCCTCTTCCTCTTCTTTCTTCTTTCTTTTTTCTTTTTCCTGGTTAAAGGATAAAAATAAACTGGAGGAATATCTTATTTTGATACTTTAGTATTCATATTTTTAAAACAGACCAAAAGAAGACATTTTGCACCCCTTTAAGTATTCCCCCTTCACTTGTTCCACTGAGTTCCAGCTGCTGTCTGAGACCACAGACTTTGGAAAATGTGAGTGGAAGACTCGGGTATCTGGCCCTTGCAGCTTTAGTCTGTGACACATTAAGCTTTTGCCCTTTTTACAATGGGAAAAAATGAAATGAAGTCATAAAGAGAGTTCCAATTTAGTTTTTCCAGAAAGACAAAAAAATTAAAGGTACAGAGTCTTTGAGGCATCGGTGCTCTGTGGTATTGGAATCTTTTTGTGTGTCCACCTGTGCACGCTTGTGCCAACATGGCCTCAAATGACTGTACCCAACAAGCAACCCAAAGCTATGGGGTCTGCCCCACCCAGCCTGAACAGGGCTATTACCAGCAGAGCAGTCAGCACTATGGACAGTAGAATTATGGTGGTTACAGTCAGTCAGCGGACACTTCAGGCTATGGCCAGAGCAGCTATAGTTCTTATGGACAGACCCAGATCACGGGCTATAGCACTCATTCGGCTCCCCAAGGATACGGCTCAGTGGGTGGCTATGGCATTGGCCTGAGTTCTCAATCGTCTTATGAGCAGCAGTCCTACCCTGTCCATGGCCAGCAACCAGCTTGTGGAAACAGAGTCCCAGAGAGCAGTTTCCAAGCTCTCGACGTCATGTGGAAAGGTGCTGGCTCGGGTAGTAGATGGTCATCAGCTGTGACTAGTTGGCCATCACCTATAACCAGTTAGCCATTGGCCACTAATATAACTGCCATGGCTAAGCTAGCAAGGGTGGATTGCAGTTAGCAAGAGGGTGGTTGGTTGGCAGAGAAGCAGACAGCGGATTGCAGCTAGCAAGTGGAGTTGATTGTTTGGCTGGCAGAGAAGCAGATGGCGGGTTGCGGATTGTGTGACTCCTGCTTCTTGTGTCTCCAACCCAGCCTCCAGCGAGAGTATAGTGGTATGACTCCCCTATGTATGGCTCCGTGGGTGTTCCTTTTTGGCCTCACCATGGGACTAGAGACCCTGCATGACACAGCTCCTAGTAGCATCTTGGGAAGTTGTGGTAGCGGTTCTCAGAGCAGCAACTATGGGCAGCCCCACAGTGGGGGCTATGGTTCCCAGTTTGGCTATGGTGGTCAACAGCAAGGCTATGGAAAGCTGCAAAGCTCCTATAATCCTCCTCAGGGCTATGGACAGCAGACCCAGTACAACAAGAGCAGTGGAGGGGGCGGTGGAGGTGTGGAGGGAACTACGGCCAAGATCAGTCCCACCATAAGCGGTGGCAGCAGTGGCGGTAGTTATAGCAGTCAGGACCAGAGGTGGGGTGGTGGCTATGGGGGAGGCCAGCAGGACTGAGGGGACCACAGCCAGGGCAGTGGTGGTGGTTACAATTACAGCAGTGGTGGCGATGAACCCAGAAGTCAAGGTAGCTGTTGGAGGAAGAGGTGGCATGGGCGGAAGTGACCATGGTGGCTTCAATAAATTTGGTGGCCTTCGGGACCAAGGACCACATCATGTCTTTGAACAGGATAATTCAGACAATGACACCATCTTCGTGCAAGGCCTGGGCAAGAATGTTACAATTGAGTCTGTGGCTGATTACTTCAGGCAGATTGGTATTATTAAGACAAATAAGAGAACAAGACAGCCCATGATTAATATGTACACACACAGGGAAACAGGCAAGCTGAAGGGAGAGGCAATGGTGTCGTTTGATGACCCACCTTCTGCTAAAGCAGCTACTAACTGGTTTGATGGTAAATAATTCTCTGGGAATCCTATCACGGTCTCATTTGCTACTCGGCAAGCAGGCTTCAGTTGGGGTGGTGGCAATGGGCATGGAGGCCGAGGGCAAGGAGGGCAATGGGCTGTGGAGGCTGTGAAGGTGGTGGCAGTGGTGGCTGTGGCCCAGGGGAGATTACTCGGTAAGGGGGGGGGGGCGTACAGCAGCCAGCTGGGGACTGGACGTGTCCTAATCCTACATGGGAGAGCATGAACTTCTCTTGGAGGAATGAATGCAACCAGTCAAAGCCCCTAAACCAGATGGCCCAGGAGGGGCACCAGAAGGCTCTCATATGGGAGGTAGCTATGGAGATGATTGTTGTGGTAGCAGAGGAGGCTGTGATCAGAGCAGCTACCAAGGCTGAGGCAGGGACCATGGGGGTGTCCAAGGGGGCCAGGGTGGTGCGGACAGAGGTGGCTTTGGCCCTGGCAAGATGGACTCCAGAGGTGACCACAGACAGGACCGCAAGGAGAGGCCATATGAGCCTGGCTCTTGAGGCTCTGGAACAGTTTTTCTTCTACATCCAGTGTTACCTTCATTATTTTGTAACCTTCCAACTCCTGATCACCAACAGGTTTTTGTGTCGGACTATGTAATTGTAACCATATCTCTGGTTCCCATTAAAAACCATTATTTTTTTTTTTTTTTAAGTTAAAGGTACATAGAATGATACAAAAAAGGCAGCTGGATTCCCTGAAAGATCTTACAGTGTTTTGTTTTGTTTTCTATTTCCTTCTCCTCAACTCTATAATAGTTTTGTCCCAATTTTGTGATTAAAAATAAATGATGAAAATAAAGCTTAAACCAGAGCAAGAGATACATAATTTAAAAATACCGGGGGTGCCAAAAAAATATGTGCACATTTTAAGAGATGTTAATACTTTGGTCAACGTTGCTCAAACATTAGTTCGCCATAATCAGAAGTGTCTGGACGCTGATGGTAACCACTTTGAGCACCTCTTATAATTGCAGAAGTCAAACATGACTTGTATTCATCTTTTGTTATCAGTATATATTAATACATTTTTTTCCTTTCTTAAAATGTGTATACATTTTTTTGGCACCCTCTGTATAATTACAAACCTTAACCTCTAATCAGACCTTTCAATGGCATTATCATTCTAAAAAAACTACGCAATATGTTTGATATGCATGTGCACGTCACTTAATTTTGTTATGAGAAAATTCATCCACAAGGTAAACCATTACATTGTGCTGCAGGGCTGTATGTGAGGAGGGCTGGTCTCTATTTCCAAACCCTTTCTCCTGGGGCAACCACTTTGAGGCATTTCTGTTGTTAGTTCTTCAATACTTACCCCTAGAACTCCAAATAATGTGTTTATAGAAGTTTTTTCCTTGACCTATCAACTTCTGACATTATCTATGACCTTTCCATTTTGGAAGATGATGATTTATCTAGCTCACTTTCAGTACCCTCTGACTCTCTTCCCCACCCTGCCTATCAATTTGATTATTTTGATTGGCAAGCATATACTGGTCCTGAAAACCATTCTGAGATAGCTTACAACTGAGGTACCTAAGCCACTTTCAATGGCTCATGGAGAAGCATTCAGAGGTGGGATAGATGCTTACCCCATGCCTGGATTTGGGTCATCTCTAAAAGAAGAAGAAGAAAAATCTGTCAGCTCAAAAGTCAAATGAGTCTGATATTGACCATGAGAAGTCCATGGCAGAGACTCTCAAAGAGGTAACACTAATAGCCAGCAGGTGAGGCAAAAATAGCCAACTAGGCAAGAGAGCAAGCCAGGATGTTATGGGGAACTTGATGTGGGTCAGCAATACGATGTGGTCTCCACAGAGGCTAGTTACATCTTAGGGTAAATAAAAGTGGTGCATCCAACATGGTGCAGTCCCAGGAGAGAGCCTGCTACAAATGGGTAAAAAAGAGAGCTGTACACACCACTTTGCTTCTGCAGTAAGTCCTGAGAAAGGTGCTCCCCCAGTCATTCAGCAGCACCCACCTTGCATAAAGAGACCTCGCTGTGTTTGATTATTTAAGGGGAAAATAAGAGCATGAGGTCAAAGAAAAGTGGCCATTCTAAGACAAAGCTGCAAATTTTTTTATTTTTCCTATCCAAGAGGTGGGGTCTACATCTTCTTTCCTTGAATCTGGGCAGGCTTGTGACCACCTTGATCAATAGAGCACAAATGAAGTGAAGTGGCATGACTTCCAAGGCTATGTCAAGAGCCATGCAGTATCTCCTTGTTTGTGGGAACAGGTGCTCCTGAAACCATGATCGTCATGTAGGAAATCCACATACCCTGTGATCGCCATGCTGGAGATGCCATACATGAGTTCCAGCTGAGCCCAATCTTATAACCATCCCTTCCAAGGCACCAGATACATAAGTGAAGCCATCTTGGACGCTCCACGAGCTGAATGTCACTAAGTGACTTCTGTGGATAGCACATGGAATAAAAGAATTGCCCAGCCAAACCCCTTAAAGGACAACATATGGTGAAAGAGATGAGTAGATATGATCGACATGGAGGCAACATATATATCATTGGTTTTCCCTAAAGAAGAGACCCAAACAAATAGAATAGAGACAAAAAGATACACTAGAAGAAAACTACTAATCTATAAACTATATTGTCCAGTTGACCACATTCCTGGCAAAATAAAGGAAAAATTTTCCAGCTACTTACATTCTGATGAAATTTTGGTTCTATAAGAATGATGGGGGAAAAATGAACAAACTTCAAGAGAAAACATAACAGATTACCAACCTTCCCCCCAAAAAAAGCACAAAAATAAGGCAGACATCAAAAAGTTACCTCTCCAGCATTAGATAGCATAAGAAAATGAAACTAGCCGTTCAGAATTTTGAAGAAAATGTAGCGATTCAATAAGTCTCTCCTATTTGAAGACAGCAAAGAGCCATTCTTCATGTGTAAGGGCCTCAGAAAAATGAGCTTCCCTGTTCATTTATGTATATCTGAATAACTGAGACAGAAAGGAAAATTCAGGACTTCACAATAGTATGAAAGGACAAGTGGCAAGCACCAAACAATTTAAAAAGTATCTAAATCATTTTTGTAAATCTGAGAATAAATGCAAAATGGGAAATAATAAATCTTAATCTAAATCTAATCAAGACCAAGTTGTTGAAATAGGGAGAGAAGTAGACGGGGAAGAACATGAAGTGTCTTAATGGGAAATGCGAAGGAAATATTTCAATCTTGACTCTTATATTTAGAGGAAATAAGGTTAAAGAATGCTTTTGAACTGCATAATAAATTCACCTTTCAAACACTGGAGAAGATAAAATGGGAGAAAACATCATTCATGTAACCAAAGGGAAGAAAGTGAAGGAAGTAGCCACAATGCTTAAACATGAAAGTATAAACCAAAATGGCATAAGAGAAGAAAACAACAGTTATAACAGTGAATGTCATGGTTTTAAACTGCCCTGTTACAAGATCCAGACTATGCTTTTATACTAAATTCACAATATAAGAGAAATAGCAAAACAAAAATGATACCCAAACTTTAGAAATGAAAAAATAGTTTAAAATGCACCAGCAAAAAGGGTCAAATTCAAAGAGCTGTTAGGAGCAGCAGCAATATTAGTATCCAGCAAAGCAGAATTAACTGGAGAAAGAAAAGCATTCATGCTGACAAAGGATAGAATTCATGACAACAATATAGATATGAGAGCCTGTTACATGCTGAACATGATTGTGTCAAAGAAAATGTCACAAAAGCAGAAATACACCTGAATATTCATGTTTTTTGAGTCACGTTTAAGAAGGGAAAGGACCAGTTGAAGCACAGCCAGAGTCAAAGACACCCCAGATGTTTAGCCAGAGGGATGAAGATTCAGGATTGTTGTCCTCAAATACTTGAGGGATTTTCATGTAGAAAACAAATTAGAATTGTACATCATGGCCCCAAGAGGCAGAATTAGGACAGTTTGCCAGAAGCGATGGGCATGTAGTTTTTATTCATCCTAAAAAAAAACTTTCCTAAGAGTCAGGGTCTCCACCGAAAGGGAATGTCCAGCTCCAGGAGGCAGCAAGATGCCTTCATGGGGGCCTAGTAAGGGGGATAGAAACACCTGCCAGAGGCTGAGTCGTTGCCATTTACCACACGTGTGTACAGTGACTCTCTGAGGTCTGTGCCACTTTCATCCCTATTTTATAGATGAGGGAACCATGGTGCAGTGAAGTTGAGAGTTTGTCCAAGGTCAAACAATGAAAAAGTGACAGACTAGGATTTAAACAAGGTGGTCTGGCTCCAGAGCGTGAGTTCTTCACCATTGCCCCTATCTCCTCTCTTCCTCTTTCCCTGTCTCCTTGCCCTTCCTTCCTTCTTCCCTCTTTCCCTCTCTCATAGATGTGGTCCAAGGATTATACTTGATGGATTTTAAAGGTCAACACAGAAATTCTCGAACTTATGTTTATAGCTAGAGTCAAAAATAAGTTGTTCTTGTTGTTTGTTTGTTTTTTTCTTTTGTTTTTTTTTTCATTAAAAGTATCTGGAGAAAGCAGCTCAGCTCTGGAAAGGTGGCTCCCTGTTGTCATCAGGAACCTAGGCCCTTTTATCCTTTGTTCTTCAATCTTTAACACATGGCTTCCACCCTCAGCATATTGAAGTGGCTGCTGTGACTCCAACTTTTCCATTTTCAAGAAGCAGGAAGGAGGAAGGACTAGAGCAAAATGACCTTTCATGTTGCCCCACCCAAGGACTCCTGACTTTTGACCACCTCTTAGGTCGTGAGTTGGGAAATGTGGTGTATTTCCCAGGAGTCTGTTACTAAGAAATAAAGGGAGCCACGATATTAAGTAGGCCACCAGCAGTCCCCGCCATCATAAATTATTAGCTTGCTGAGGGGAATGGGATGGCCATGGGGCTCTCAACAGCCAGTGATGATGGCAGTGTGCAATCGGAATCATCTGATGGAATGGTTGTAAAGTCATCTGCTACTCTCCAATCACAAGTTAGTGGTAGTTTAATTAGTGGCAGAGAATTCTGTAGTTTTGATAGCCAGTATTGATGGTGCTTTTTCATTAAATATACCCATGCTCTCCTTTTACTTTATTCCTTCCCTTACTTTGATGACATAATATGAATTTTTCCCCATAGATCCTTTTTGATTTATTGTGTTTTGCTAAGCTCAAATTAATTGGCCTTGGAATTTAAAATCCTAGCTTATTTTGTCTATGCATATTCTGTGAAAATGCTATCCTGTGAATGTGAAAAATAAACACATCATCCCATTAATTTTCCTTAATTTCTCTAATTCTTTATAGTTTAGAAATGTACAGAACCACTTTTGAGTGCACTCAAGAATTATATGGGTTATAAGGATGCAATTTCATTTCAGGATTGTATAAGCTAATTTTCATTTTGGACCTTATTTTTCTTTTCCCCTCTCTTCCTTGTTTTTTTCATCTAAACACCCACTATTTGGAACAATAACTTATTGAAAGTTTTATAAATTAAATAGCTCTCAATTTGTTCTTCAGCCCTGCCATTTTCTGCCAAGGACTTTTCCTGATTCGTTAAAGCATAACTTACTAAACTAGTATAATGTTACCCAAATTTGATTTTCTTTTATACTACAATGCTCGTTGCAGTTCTGATGAGGTTTCATACCTCCAACCAAACACAGTATTCAGTATTGCGCACTTTAAACCATTCACCAAAGCCCTCAGTGGACTGTTTTATAATAACTATGAATACAGTAATACCAAAATTGTAGTGTGATATTGCTAAACAAATTATATTGCTAATAAGAGAATTTTACCTCCACAATTTCATTTGCAGCAAATAACCACTATTTACTGGGGTGATTTTGTTTTGTTAATAAAGAAAATTTTACTGCAGCCTCTTCATGGAAAAAGGACATCCCGCTTTAAAAATTGATTTTTAAAAAATTATTTAATTTAGTTTGAAATTGAATTAAATACATCACAATAATGTACGATGGCTTTACCGTTTCTATTGAGGAAGGATATAACCAAATAGTTTCCTAAATATCATCTGACATTTAGTGAAGCCCCATGTGTTCAAGCACTAGCCAGTATTCACATCTACCTAGTGTAACAAGGCATTTGTCAAGGAAAAAAAAACTTCCTCTGCACCCATATTCATCTCTACTACAAGTGAATGTTTTACCCACCACAGCTGAGAACGACCCCTGCCTCACAGACCTGAGGCATTGCACCATGAGTCTGCAAACAGCTGATGCAGCTCTCTGACAGAGGCCTCCAGTTGCCTTTAAGTTTTGCTCCCTCCAGTGCTGGCCTCATTATCTTCCACATAATCTCCACCTGGCTGCCAAATAAAAATCTGAGTGGTAAAAGTGGTGGGCAAACTCACACCACTGTGCTATCTTACTTGGCTTTTACATGGTGTTTGTTTGATTTTAATCTGAACTAGAATAATTTTTAAAAATCAAGAGTCCACATTAAAAAAAAAAGTGTAGCATTTCTCGAGAAATCATATCGGGATACACTGAACCCATACTCTACCCTGGTAACAACTGGATGGAGTTGAGTCATGGCCAAACTCTGGCCAGGATACAGGCCTTCCAGTTTGCCACAGTATCCTTGACAGTGAAGACAAGTGTCAGCCATCATCCTTTACTGTGTTTTTACTGTTGCTTTCCCTACAGTAAAGGAAAGTATCTCTATCCACTCTGTCTGTGTCAAAAGTGGGAATAGAAGTTATACTGTGTTGAGAGAGAGTTAGAGATGAAGATGGAGATAGAGATTGAGAGAAAGAGATATTGAGAGAGAATATCTCTTTGACAAAGAGAAGAATAATCCTATAATTTTTGTAAGTAAATAGTCTACTTCCCTCATTTTCTTTTCTGCCTAGATCCCATTTGCACTTGGATTTCAACCCCTGATATAATTGCTTCTGTGCAGATTGTTTTTACCAAAAATGGCCACACCAAATCCATGTGCTTATTCATAACCTTGCTGCCCCAGCAGGAAAAGGTGAATTTTAAGTTCCCACCTCTAGACCTTGGGCAGGTCTCTATGACGACCTTCATGAATATAGTGTGGTGGAAGAGACACTGCTTGACTTCCAAGATGAGGTTAGAAAAGAATACTGAGCTCTCTGGACTTGTTTTCCCTCTGAGGATACTTGCCCTGGGAACCCAGCCATGTGTTGTGAGAAAGCCCAAGCCAAATGGAGAGGCCACAGGTGGGTGTCCTAGCCAAAAACCCCAGCTAAGATCCCAGCCCACAGCCAACATCAACTGCTGGATGTACAGTGACAGTTTGTTGTCATTTTTCAATACCCATTATGTTTTCTGGGGGAAAGAAATAGGACTGAAATGGTTTAACTCCCGATGATTCCAGCCCCTAGCTATTAAGTCACCCCCAGCCTCCAAGTCTTCCACTTGAAGCCTTGGAGGCTTCCAACATTGTAGACCAGATCTAAACTGTCCCCCACCTTGCCCTTTCTGAATTACCTTCAGAATCTGTAAGCCACTGACGTTTGGAATAATTTGTAACATAGCATCATATAACCAGAGCAACTCCTCTAAGAATTAGCTCCAAGTGATCATTCTGTTTGTTTGTTTTTTGTTTGTTTGTTTCAATTAAAACTTGATTGCATCTGAAGACAGAAAAAGACATGCCTATATTGGATATTGCTGTTTATTTTAATTAATTAAATTATTTATTTATTTATTTATTTATTTATTTATTACTGTATCAGTGTTTCACCTATTACCACTAAAAGAAGCATTTCTCTGTAACATACTTCAGGTCCCATGCCCTACAGGGGCTGATATTAGTCAACTCCTGACAAACAGAGAGATTCCAAACAGCAGTAAGCAGCGATACACTGGTAAAGTTCCTTGCAATCATTTCACCCTGAACGATGAAGAAGACTGCTTGAAGGCCCTGACGTGGATAAGGAACAACTCCATCATCACAGAAGGTAAGGACCGCATCTTTTCAGAATTGTGTTGTTTTTTTTATAATGAGTCTCATTTTTCGTCTAGTTCCAGTATATAATTAGTGCCTAATTAATTCCAACTAAATCATTCATCTGTCATGCTTTGTTTTCCAGATTAATTTACAACTTGTTGTCATTTTTGGATACCCAGCGTGTTTGCTGAGGGAAAGAAAAAGGCTTGAGATAGTTTAATTATCTATAATTATTTTATTACACAAAATGATTATCCGAAGAGCAAAGCATGTCTAAAATCATTAACTAATTAAAGAGTAATTTAATAAGCAAATATGTTTAGCAATTATATGGAAAATATGTCTCCTTTTGTGAAGCTGGAAAGATCTACGAAGAAAAAGAAAGATCTGTCTGTGTTGGAAGGGCTCTTTTCTTCTTTTGCAATCCATTGTTCTGTTTCTTGGTGTTTCTGCACAGCCCTTCCCACAAACACACATATTCAAGTTGCATGCCACTTTTTGAATCAAAATGAGTGTAAAACATTTGTACAAATGCCTCTGCCACTCAACAGTGTTTACTCAAACATCGTCCTCTCTATTGCTTGGATTAAATTAAAATTGTTGGACTAATAAAACAACCAGAACAGGGCCTGGCTACCTATTTATCCTTAATTGAAACCTAGCAGTCAAGTTCTGGAGATGACAGTGCAGCCGCTTTATATAACCTAAAGCAAGGGAGGGTCAATGACTTGGTTGGGTTATACAACCATGCATGGAGAGCTGGGATCTAACCCAGACCATGGATTCATTCATTTCAGGGATGTAAAAATCACTAAGTGCCCAGAATGTGGGGATTAATATGTAAAATTAAATATATTAATTTATTTAATGTATTTATTTAAATATAATGTAATTATATCAGTTAATATAATTAATATATTATAATTAAATATAATTTCTTCTGATTTTTGGTGGAAGATTTAAGTATTAGTTGACATTTTGTCAAGTTACTACATTTACTGCATTAAAAAGTTACTAATTTATTACGTTAAAAATTAAAAATTGGTTAATGTTGTAAAGATTTTGTAGGGTATCTGATAGACACTTGTCTTATTAGGGAGACCACTTCATGGACAGTGTAGCTGCCTGACCACTGCACTGTACCCCTGAAGCTGAAGCTGAATAATAATGAATGTCAACTATAATTTAATATATATATAGTCACAGAATGTGGAGTACAGCATAGGGAATAGAGTCAATGGAATTGTAACAGCTATATACGACGTCAGAGGGATAGCAGATTGGGGGAGGAGGGTTATCACTTTGTGAGGGGTGTAAATGTCTAACTATTACATTGTTTTGTACACCTGAAACTAATTTAAAATAATAATAATAATAATAATAAATTGGTATCAAATGAGGTTCAATACGTAGCTAAATTTAATTTGCTAATACTTTATAGGCTATTTGCATCTAAATTCACATATGAAATTGGCCTGTAATTTTCTCTTTTATGCTTTACTTGTCAAGTTTTTGGAATCAGGGGTATGTTAGTCCCACAAAGTGGTTTTATGAAGCTTTCCATATTTTTCTGGAGTCTGAAATATTTTGTGTAACCTAAAAGCTGAACAGGAACTACCCATAAAACCAATTGGGTCTGGAACCTTTGTGCAAAGTTAGAAGAGATAGATAGATAGATAGATAGATGATAGATAGATAGATAGATAGATAGATAGATAGATAGATAGATAGATATAGATAATATTGCAGACTAGTTTAAAACTTGTCAAAGTATTTTCGTATTTGCATCAGGACTTGGTATTACAGTTTTCTGTCTGTATGAGCTTAATAATATAGGCTATTAGTGTTACTATTACTACTACATGTGGTGGAGTTGTTGCTACACACTGAAGCTTCTCCGGAGTATGAGCCCCTGCTGTCCTGGTGATAGTGCAGCCAAGGACACAGTCTCTACACAAAAGATGGGGATCCATGAGCACCAGGTGCCAGTCTGCTTGCAGGGAGGCACCTGGTCTTAATGAGAATCCTAGAGACTGTGAAGTTCGGAGAACACTTCCCGAGAAAGGAGGATTTGATCTCAGACTTAAAAAGGCAGGATAAGCAAACATAAAGAGGTGGGGGAGTTTGATTTGCGTCCAAAAGACAATGGCCCAACAATTTGGGAATTTGGGCTGGGCCAACTCTTGAAAGACAGCAGAGGGAGGTGAAGGTGGAGGGGCAAGTAGAGGACCTCAGGGTCCACCTAAGTCCAGGTTTAACTGGTTGCTTTTCAGGGGTTGGGGAACTAGTGAAAGGGGATAACCAGTGTACAAAACAGCACCTTAGGAAGATGAACCTTCCATCTGTAGCACCCATCCAGTAGAGAGAAAGGGATCTAGTAAGAATGGGTTAGAGAAGACCACAGTAGCCAGTTGGAGGTGGGTTGGCAGTGCATACAGTTGTCAACTTAAGAAACGTCCAAAACTTTAGCGACATTTAATGAGTTTATTTGAGCCAAACTGATAACAGTTGCTGGGAAGCAAAATCTCAGTGGATTGAGAAAATGCTCTGGAGAATGGCAGTCTTGCAGCTTATCTTATGCATTAGAATCAAAGGAGGAGAGGTGAGGTGGGTTACATGAAATCCATTGGTGGTAGACTAAGTGGACAGGAGAAAGCAAATCTGGGAAATCTCCAAGATTGGATAAAAAGTAAAATGGAGAGACACTTCTTTTACATTGGTGGGTATAGGATAGTAAGAGATAGCACAAAGAGATGGCATTTGGGGTAACATATAACAATGAGGGGTTCTGCAGTCTCGTTCTCTGGTGTGGTGGGCTATGCCCTGAGGGGTCCAGAAAAAGGGGATTTCTCTGACACTCCAAGAGTATGTTATCCTAGATGCAAAAAGATAATAGACAGGCTCACTTAAGGTAAAGATTGACTTTTATCAAGGAAGCTACAGGCCTAGGATGTGACTACCCACCATGACCCACTTTTAGTTAGGAATTTTTATGTTCAGCCCATCGTATATGGTTAATTTCAGTCTCTGAGTTTGTAGGGCACACCATGCAGGCCTCCCCTGAGCTTGTCAGGTTAGTTATCTGGCCCCCTTTTTGTCCACACAGTTGAGGGTTGGCACAGCCACTTCTGGCTTATTTCCAAGTCAGTCATGGAATGATGGTATTTGAAGCTAGAAACTAGAAGTTGAGCACATCATGAAAAATAAGGAGTTAGGGCTGCTGCATTCCTTTGTCCATTACCATTCTTCCACCCATCAGTTCTTGTTTCCTCCTCATGTCACTTTAATAACATCAGGAAGAATGTGGGTGTTTTTCATGAGAGTTAGGTTTTGCTCCCTCAAGGCTAATTTTGCCCTTTCTCAACAGTTCAGGGTAAGGTTGGCAGGGGGCAGCCAAGGACAGAGCCCTTCCCACAAGAGCCTGAGAAAAATATCTCCTGTGTCTCATTGGCTATAATGAGAGGTCCATCTGGGAATTTCCAAATATTGGAAAACACCAGGCTTTATCTTGCTGAAGCACATGGACTGAAGGGGAGGGGCTTGTTTGCTGAGGTCAGTGGAGGGATTGTTCTAGAAGGACAGGTGGATGCTGGGAAGCAGAAACATGGACGGTCACTTGGAAGAGGCTGGCTGTCTTCTGAAATGCCATCCATTGAAACCACCCCAAAACCTCACCACTGTTCCCCCAGTCGCTGTTTTATCACACTTTCCTCTCCTTCCACAGGAGCAGCAATGGTTCTGGGATGGAATTAGTCCAGTGTGAAGGAAATGGTTTCCTGGGCACTAGAGTTGGATGGGTTTACAGATGTAAATTATCCTAATCTATTAGAAATGTTCTGGTATCTTGCAGAATAGCTGACGTCACCAGCTCAAACACTGCTTTCTTTCTTTTCTTTTTTTTAATTAAAAATTATTGGGGTGACAATTGTTAGTAAAGTTACATAGATTTCAGTTGTACAATTCTGTATTACATCATCTATAAATCCCATTGTGTGTTCACCACCCAGAGTCAGTTCTCCTTCCATCACCATATATTTGATCCCCCTTACCCTCATCTCCCACACCCCCAACCCCCTTACCCTCTGGTAACCACTAAACTATTGTCTGTGTCTATGAGTTTTTGTTTCTCATTTCTTTGTCTTGTTCTTCTGTTGTTTTTGGTTTATATACCACATATCAGTGAAATCATATGGTTCTCTGCTTTTTCTGTCTGACTCATTTCGCTTAGCATTATAAACTCAAGATCCATCCATGTTGTCACAAATGCTCCTATTTCATCTTTTCTTACCGCCGAATAGTATTCCATGGTGTATATATACCACAATTTCTTTATCCATTCATCTATCGAAGGACATTTTGGTTGTTTCCATGTCTTGGCCATCGTAAACAAAGCTACAATGAACATTGGAGCACACGTGTCTTTATGGATAAATGTTTTCAGGGTTTTTTTGGTAGATACCCAGGAGAGGGATTTCTGGGTCATATGGTAATTCTATTCGTAATTTTTTGAGGAACCTCCACTCTGCCTTTCATAGCGGCTGCAAACACTGCTTTCAATTGCAAACAAAACCTGGAGGGTTCAGACCAGGGTTCAGATAGAACCGAGCAACTTAATACATTATAACAGTTTATGGCATTAATTGAAACTAATTGAAATTCATCTGCTATTACCTCTGTACTTTCCATGAAAATGAAAAGTAGAATAAAAGTAGTTTAAAAGAAAAACTGCCTTAATGGCCCGAAATGGATCATTTTCATCTTTAGCTAAATACAGTTTACTGCCTTATTAAAATCATGTTTGTAGGAAAAGTATAACATTAAAATTCCAGTGCATGAATCATTAAACAAATCCTTTGTTATGTTATATCTAATATATTCTTCCTTTTTTACTTGGCAGAACAAAATGGGACAGGTCAGGTTTAGGTCATAGAAATCTTACGCTTTAACTTATGAAAAATAAAAAAGCATTTCTGGTCTATTTCTGGACATTATGCTTTTAAAGTTTATGTCATAATTTATGAATATTCTATGATATTTTTAAATTCTTTCATTATCTAGTTATTTACTAAATTTAGTTATACTGATAAAATAGCAGATTATTTTTCTAGGAATGTGTTACATATCCACCTGCAAGTATAGTGTAGTGGCAAGAGTGCTGGCCCTGAAATCAGAGTTGGCAGGTGTGAGTCCTGCTGAACTATCTACTTGCTGTGTGATCTGAAGCTCTTCTTCCACTTAACCTCTCTGTGCTTTCTGGGGACATAATAAAATGTATAGGCCTGTTCTGAGGATGAATGAGGTCATACATAACCACTCTATTGGTCTCTTTTGAAGTGGAAAAAGACCTTTTCTCTGGCCTTAAAAATATAATAACTATGAAGGAAATTTCATATTAATATCTGTGTGCATAAACCTCAAATTTATTTCTTAAACGATTGAGATGTGATTCCATGTCCAGACTACCAGATCAGGAAATCCTTTCCTTTTCTTCTTTTCAATTCATGGTTTTCTTCTTGGAGAATCCTCCACCTTTAGATTATTAAGCATGATGATAAAATGACAGCGAAGCATGTTCTCCACGTAATTAAAATTAAAGCACTCAGTGCAAAAGAAAAAAAAATGCCTTTTTGGCCTCTATTGAAATGGTTTGTTAAAAAGGTTGTTCCATTACTCTTAGGGCAAATCTATGACTAAAAAAATCAACACTACATACTATGTATATTTTTTAACTTAATAGGGAGCTCGATTTAGCATTTCATTCCTATAGTCATGTTACTTTTAGATATTAGTGAGTCTTCAAGCTCCTGAAACCATTATTTACCTCTTCCAGGAACCAATGATGAAACTGGCATCTTTTCCCCCTGATCAAGATAAATTGAAGACCCTCCTAAATCTGGGTGCATTATTATAGTGGAATGTTAAAATGTGATTGCCTTATTTTGGTGGACACAAAGTTACTAGTGTATTCATTTATACCTCAGAAGAGTTTTCAAAAGCAAAAAGATCACCTTTACATTTATGCCAACATTTTAAATGGCAAGTTGCAGTGCTTTTCCTTTCTTTCTTTTTTTCAGAGTTAGTGATATGAATCATCACTTTCCCTCTCTTTCCCCCCAGCTGGGCTGTCGACACTGAAGCCCTCTTTCCTCTGGGAAGCATCCGTGCACATTTCTTCTCAAAGGCTGCAGCGGGTTTGCAGTGGAGAATGACCCAGTGCTTCTTCTTGCCAACTTTCATTTGAGGAGCTTTCACACAGTACTCTTTTATTGGCACCCTCCTTTGTCCTCGTCTTCCCGTTTCAGATCTGTAATCTTAGTGATGCATAATTTATTCCCTAAAAGGAGGAACAAAGATTGGCCTTCCACAGAAACTGCTACTGTTATATTCTGTTATCCTTTATTGGAAATTCACCCAGACTGCTCTAATCATCAGTTAATCATCTGCCATTTCAAAGTAGGGCAGCCCACTGTTTTACCTCTGTCACCTATAGGATCAAGTGCAAAAACTGGTCATTTCGTTTCCATTAAATACACTGAGTGGCAAAGAAGACAGTGCCCAGATATTTTAGCATAAAACTTATATCCAGGGGAAGCCTTCAGTTTTTGCATTCTATTTCTTCCATATATGCATAAAACTTCAAAACTTCAAAAGAGTGTGTGTGGTTGTGGGTGTATGCTGATTATGTGATAAAAGCCCCTTCAATGTGTTATCTTCTTCTAAATGTTTGCAAAGACTCCATGGTGGAAATACTTTGATAACATTAATCTTTAGCTAATTGAAGTTGTCTGACTTACCAAAAGCATGCAGTAAATAAATGTATGTCCCAGGTCCCACATAACCTGGGGCTGCCTCACCTCCTCCGTACTGCCATCAAGCTGTTCTGCACCAACGGGACCCCATCCATCCCATCCAATACGCTCTGGCTGGGACAAGACTGTCAAACTGAAGGTCTCCCTTAGGCAAAGCCCTTTTCACTGTTGTTATTCACTTACCACTTATTTAATCCACCCCACCTCTCACCCCACAACCACTTTCTTTCACTTTCAAACTCTTTCTTTTAACTCTTACCCAGCAACTGAAGAAAATCTGTTTTCCTGAGGCACTCTTTGTTCTTCTATCTCTTACCCCCTTTCTCTCCATTTCCTTACTTCCCATCTCCCCTCCTTGATTCAGCCAAAAACTGGCCCAACTGTAGCAACATGATAGTTATATCACTGTTAACTTCCACATAAAACATTCTTATTTCCTTGGGTTTAAACCCCAATGATATGGCAAGAGTATTACTTTATACTGTTGTGTTGCATATAAATGTAACCCAAGGCACATATGATTTAGGTTATATTTAGAATTATGTAGGATTTTGTGAGCTAAAATGGAGACCAGTAAGACCTAACACTGTTAAGGGGAATGTGTTTCTATCTTACAGATCTCAGCTGTACAAGCGACCCTGTGGTTGGATATTTCTTACAGTGCCAACTTAACAGTGAATACCAAGTAGAAATATGTAGTAGGAAAATCTGGCCACAATGAGGTAGTTCTGCGATAAATATTTTGAAGGCACAAAAGTAATGCCCAGTTAGCTTATGATCAGCAATCTGATAAACCTCAAACATTCATCTGTGCATTCAGTCAGGAAACATGTTTTCACACCAATTGTAGGCCAGGCATTGTGCAAAGCTCCAGGGAGAACATGGTGGGCAGGGTGAACTTGAAGTCATTCACCGATAAGCCAATTAAGTGGAGACTGTGGTAAATGCAGGAAAGGAAAAGTAGAGACCCCCAAGAGCCTCCTGGGGCCTCACCTGGCTGGAGGCTGGACCATCTGCTGCGGCTCACGCACAACCCCAGGCTGTGGTGAGTTCTCGACAGGGTGGCTTCAAAAACACTAGTTCTACCCCAAAATTACTCCAATAAATAAAAGTAATCATTTCTATGCCTAGGTTGATTTGTCCCAAAAAGAATAATCACAATGTTTGTCTACTAGTTTTTTTCTAGGGAGCCTGCCAAAATATAAGATATTTGTTATTCTATGAATTATCTCTATGCTTATATTTTTGCTATTAGTTTATGAAAAAATTATTTATGCACATCTAAGTTAATCCGATGTTATTGTTAACAGCTCTAAGTGTTATTATTACTGATGATGATGATGGTAAGAGTAATAGTAATAAGAACAATGGGTTGTGTATAAAAGTGCCTTGCTTTGTGCCTGGTATATAGGAGTCACAAGATAAACATTAATTGAATCTAAAAATTCTTTACAAAGTAAAAGTGAAAAATGATGTAGAAAGAACTCACAACTGCACAAAGATAATGGAAAGAACAATCCCCCACAGAATGGGACATTTAAAAGGCAAGAGATCAAACTGGTAAAGAGTAATAGGCTGACTTTGTTGCATCAGTTCTTATCATATTTGTGAAGAGATGTGATTTGACCCTCACATGTTCTTATTAGTAACAAGTTATATTATGAGATTCTACTGTATTGTATAGGTAATGAGAGAAATATAACTAAATAAGCAAATAAAACATGTTTAAATAAAAATTTTTAGATGAAATCATACAGGCATTTATTTACTATATTTCCAATATGACTGTGATGTTTTGGACTATTGTTCAGCAAATACCCCCTTCAGGGCAGAGTGTGCTTCCTGCTTCCTTGACCATGGGCATGGCCATGGGACTTGCTTTGGTAAATAGGACATTAGAGGGTGTAATGTAAGGAGAGGCCTAAAAAGTGCTTGAGTAGTTGTGCTTGCCCTCCTGTGCTCCTGCATTTCTCCTGTGCTCCTGCATTTCTCCTGTGCTCCTGCATTTCTCCTGTGCTCCTGCATTTCTCCTGTGCTCCTGCATTTCTCCTGTGCTCCTGCATTTCTCCATAAAGAGAACAGGGCTCGGGTGTCTGTCGGCCCGTTGAGGATGAAAGACACATGGTACATACCTGATCCCAACCACAACTTGGAGCCAGATCAGCTGACATCAGCCAGCCCACAGATGTGTGAGCCATCCTACAACAGGCTTGTTGTTGTTTGACATTGAGTTTTAGGGTAATTTGTTATGCAGCATTATTGTGACAATAGCTGACTGTTAGGATAACCAAAGTCCCATATTTGGGGTGGGGGGTTGTTTCAAATTAAACTGTAAGGTAGACAAAATTATTTAGAAGTTAGAATATCTATAAATACACATCTAATTTAAACATTATAAATTTTATAAAATGTATTACCATTTGAATTGAAAAGCATCATCTTCTCCAACTGCTTACAATCAATCTATGGGCAACACTTGCTTTCCAAACCCCAGCATCATTGCATTGACTGGGCTTCCATGAGCCTATAATGAAAAGGCTCATCTCACAGTATAGTTACTAAGAGCTAATATGAAGGAGACTGAAAAAATATTAAACTCTGAGTTGCATGGGGCCTCAACACTCAAATTTGTTTCACTAAGAATGAATATTCTTTCAGTATGCACATTTTAAAAGAGCAGAAGACCTCAAACCTATGACAGTTTGAGATTCAAGTTTTGGCTTTCCTGTCAGGCTGACTCTTTGTTATGCCATGCACCAGGATTCATGTTTCATAGTAGGTGGGAGCCTCACTATTTTAAGGCAAATGTTGGCTCTTTTACCCAAGGAAAAATGCAGCTCACCAAGGAATGTTGCATTAGAGTGTATAAATAGCAGAGAGAATCACAGCCACAGAATTGGAGCATCCTAGTGAAGGCAGGAAGGAAGGACCCCTGGCTTCAGTGCCCTGTTGGTACTCCATATTTGAACAACAGGAAGTATGGGAGAACTTTTTAGATGCTGTTAATCCTCAGAGAAGCAATCTGAAAGTTATTCTAGTTCCTTTTTTTCTAAGCAAGACGAGCCATTACACCTTTCAATTTTGGACTGAAAGAGATTTTTGCATAATTTAGTCAATCTAATTGAATAAATACACTTGTCATTTATTTTGCTTTGTAAAATTCCTTTCTATACTATTTTGTAAACAGGAAAAAAAAAAGTGAGATTCAGTGAATCTATCATTTTGTGGTAAATTGTTACAGCTTGCCTGAAAAGTGAGTCTACAGCAGTTTCTTCCTTTGTGAAAAATTAGAAATGCCAATTCAGTGTCAAAAATAGCATATAAATAGCATATAATACAGTTCATTCGTTGATCTTTAAAATGACGAAATTTAGTAGAATAGCATATAGTTTTTAAGAACTATAAATAGTATAGACTGCTACCATTAAAATGCTCTTTCACAGAAGAAGTCATCCAAAATTATTTTGTGATTTTATTTCTACTTACCAAAAGAATACCCTTTGATCCTTTTTGCTAGGTCATGACACAGTAAATTCTAAAAATCACAATTTGAATCTTTATAAAAATTAACCATTGAAAAGCAGAATGTTCTACTCTTTAGTTCTCAAAAAAAGAAAAATTTCCTTGGAATCAAGGAGGTTGAACATTTAAATATTAAAATATCTGTACATCATGTACATGAATATTTTTTTCCATTGTCCTTTTCATCACTTAGGAAGAACTTGTGTATATTGCAAAGTGTACTAAATTTTTTTCGGTAATAAGTGTGACAAAGAGGGAACAAAACAAAATAAAAGGTTTTCTTCTAGGCAGTTTCATTTAGCATAATTTCAACTTTCAAATTATAGGAACATAAATGAATGTCCTACTTCTGAGTTAAAGGTACTTGACTATACTTTGTGGGATGTTTTTTGCCAGTTCTTTACTAAATTATCTTGGTCACCGTTGCTAGGTAACACGTCTGGCTTCCTGCTGCTGAAAAAGGAGAGGGTTACAGGGAGCAATTCAGCATTATTAGCATTTGACTAATAAGGTTGTTGTTGTTGTTGTTGTTGTTTTAGCTGTCAATCTTAGCATTTTCCCTTTTTTCTAGGGAATGTCATTGTCTATGGGGATACAATTGACACTTACACCACAGTGGAGGTGCTCTTAAACCTTGGCATGAAGGGGTCCTCCATCTACCTGGTGCAGCCCCCGCCCACCTCTACCATCACCTGTATCAACAACTACTCGGTGGAAAGTGCAGTGGAGGATGCACTCCGAGCAGCAGGGGTTACCATTTACCAGGAGGCGCTCCTGGCTCAGTGGAACGATGGCCAAAACCCAGACCCCATTCACAGCGCCAGCTTCACCACACCCACCAAGCCTTTTAAACTTCCATGCTCGGTAAGTAGGTGCTGTGAACCTCACTCTCTGTTGCTGGAGAGCAGTCACCTTCCAGGGACCTGGAGTCTGAAAGATGGTGGGTGGTGAATTTATAGTCACAATTTCAGGTTTTGTTTTCTAACTGTTCAGCTGATCTTTCGATTGCTGAGTAACAAGCCACCCCAAACTTAGTGGCATAGAACAACAATCATTTATTATTATCTCTCCTGGTCCTGGAGTTTGACTGGTCTCAGCTGGGCAGTTCTCACTTGAGGTATCTCATGTGGTTGAAGTCAGACAATGGGTGGGACTGGAATCACCTAGAAGGCATGTTCACGCACATGTCTGGCTATTGATGCTAGATCAATTTCAGTTGATAAGAGTCACACAATTAAGTGCGCGAACTCATCCTTGAAAAAGTGCTAACTACCTCATTGCTGGATATCAATACGGTCACCTTCGAAGTACTCCCCTTGGGAAGCTATGCACCAACGCCAGAACCTACTCCATCCTTCAAAGCAATTATGGAACTTTTTCTGGAATGGCCATCAGAGCTGTCATCATATTACCCTTGATGTCCTGAATGTCATCAAAATGTCTTCCCTTCAATATTTCCTTTATCTTCGGGTAAAGAAAGAAGTCACTGGGGGCCAGATCAGGTGAGTAGGGAGAGTGTTTCAATACAGTTATTTGTTTACTGGCTAAAAACTCCCTCACAGACAGTGCTGTGTGAGCTAGTGCATTGTCGTGATGCAAGAGCCATGAATTGTTGGCAAAAAGTTCAGGTCATGTAACTTTTTCATGCAGCCTTTTCAGCACTTCCAAATAGTAAACTTGGTTAACTGTTTGTCCAATTGGTACAAATTCATAATGAATAATCCCTCTGATATCAAAAAAGGTCAGCAACATCATTGCAACAAGTTCACAAACTAATTGTCAGACCTCAGACCTCGTATCTGTCCAGAACATGTATAAATGGTCCCTTCGTGTGACTGGGCTTCCTCTTAGCAGGGTGCCTTGGTTCTAAGAGCAAGTGGAGAGAGAGAAAGGGAGGAACTGTATCACCTTTGTTGGCCTACCTAGCCAACCGGCATTACTTCTAGCACATTCTATTCACTAGAGGCAAGTCACTAAGGCTGGCCCATATTCAAGAGTAGGGAATTAGACCTTGCCTCTTATTCCCATATTTAAGGGGAAGGAATGTCTTCTCAGTGTTGAAGAGTGCCAACACTGAGAGCTTACCATGTCCCAGGCACAGTGCTGGAAGCTTGGAGAGCATTCTGTCACCTCCTCACAACAGCTCTGTAAAGGGAAGCATCCCTATTTTACAGATGAGAACATCGTGGCTCCAGGTCAGTGATGTGTGGATCCCAACCTAGGTCAGCGGGCCCCTAAGTCTGTGCTGTTGTTAACCTCTTAAGATTCTGAAAACAGCAATAGTGAGTGTTTTCATGAAATAGAGACTTAGAAGATATATATAGAGAGTATCTTTTTTTATTTTTTTTGGAGGGAGGTACGTGTAGCAGCTCACCTTACAACCTGTATCCTCAGAGTTGCCAGTTCAGGAGATTAGCAGAAGCCAGCAGGGCGGGAGAGAGGGAAGGGGCCAGCCAACCTAATGAAGAATCAGGAGACCCCCACTCAAAGGGGAGACTGAGACCAGTGTGAATATTGGAGCTGCATAGGTCAAGGACATATAACAGCAGTTGTGGTAAAGAATGCCAGCAACATCTACTGGGCAAACTGGTTGGGGTCAGTAGGTGGGAGTTTATAGCAATCCCTTCCCTAGGAGAACGGGATGGTCAACCTAAGGTCAGGGCTTCTCACCCAAGTGCCCCTAAGGTGACCCTCATCCCCCCAGAGTCTAGACAGGGGCTCAAAGCAAACCACTATCACCATTTCTGTGGAATCTTTCATTTTATCCTGATAATCCATGGAAATTTTGGGTTCTGCTCTTTAGTAAATTCATTAATTCATTCATTCCACAAATTTATTGAACACCTATTAGGTCTCAGTCTCCGTCCTAAGTATGAGAGACACAGCAGTGAAAAAGACAGAAAACGTTCATCTTATTTTAATATAAAAGTGACATCATCTACAAAACACCTATTTCAGATAGAAAAAATCAAAATGTTTTCACCCAAATTTCCCCTCCTCCCCCAAAAATGACCATCCTGGGAAATGTGTCAAGTTATCCTAGGGAACCTCTGGAGGTGAACACATACGTCGTTTAGGAAGCAGAAGCCTGAGAAAGCTTCTCCGAATATCCAGTTGAATACAGGTTCTCTAGCAGCCCCCTCTGGTCTTTACTTCCCCGTTCAGATCAGAACTGGAATCATGGCAAAGACATTGCAAATACTCTCAACTGATCCAACACAGGATCCTTCCTGCTAAAACTTCATCTTAAAGCAATCTGGATTAGACACCGGCTGTCCGCCATCAGGTCCAGTCTCCTTCCTGTACTCCTGTCTGCACCCCAAGGAGTGGCCTCTGCACAAGACATTTCCCAGTCTTGGTTGCTCTCTGACTTCCAGCTGTGTTCACCCCACAGTAGGTACTGGCAGGGGTTAGACATGGAAAGAGGGGAGAAGTCAGGGTATTTGTCCCTCCTGCTGCTTGTGTTGGGCATCGTCTCTGGTGGGACATTGGAAACTTTTGGTGAGGATGAATATATTCATGATCTTTACTGTTTTGATGGTGTTACTGGTCAAATTATGTCCCCCAGAAAGATCTTGTAAGTCCTAACCCCCAAGTCCTAACCCACCACTGGGGCTGGTGCTGCCCCAGTACCAGCAAATGTGAACTTTTTTGGAAACAGGGTCTTTGCAGATGTAATCAAGTAAAGAGAAGGTCATACTGAATTAAGGTGGGCCTAAATCTAGTGATTGGTGCCCTTATATGAAGAGAAAGATTTAATGACACAGAGGAGACTCAAGACAAAGAAGGCCACACTTATGATGGTGGAGGCAGAGGCTGGAGTGATGGCAGCTGCAAGTCATTGAAGGTGTGTTGGTTACAAGGCAAGGATTGCTGGAAACCACCAGAAGCTAAGAAGAGGCAGAGAAGAAATCTTCCCTAGAGCCTTAGAAGAGAGCATGGTCCTGACAACACCTTGATTTCAGACATCTAGTCTCCAGAACTGTGCTGACAATAAATTTCTGCTGTTTTAAGCCACCCAATTTGTGTTACTTTGTTACAGCAGGCCTAGGAAACTGAAACAGATGGTGTCACAAGTATATGCACCTGTTAAAACTAGAATTTATATAACTAGAATTATATTTTATACACTATTTTATGTTTAGAATCTTTCATTCA
The DNA here is from genome assembly GCF_057876585.1 of Rhinolophus sinicus. Classification (NCBI taxonomy): domain Eukaryota; kingdom Metazoa; phylum Chordata; class Mammalia; order Chiroptera; family Rhinolophidae; genus Rhinolophus; species Rhinolophus sinicus. Next base: position 40,857,722 of record NC_142513.1, read on the forward strand.
GCATAATGATATTGAGATTCCTTTAAAACATTCCATGTATCATTAATAGTTCATTCCTTTTTATTGCTGAGTAGTATTCCATCGTATGGATACACCACAATTTGTTCATTCACTTGCTATGCACATTCTTGTACACATCTTTGTGTAAACATACAGACGGTGCCAAAAAAATGTATACACATTTTAAGAAAGGAAAACGTTATTAAAATTGTAATACTCAATATATACTGATAACAAAAGATGAATACAAGTCACATTTGACTTCTGCAATTACAAGAGGTGCTCAAAGTGGTTACCATCAGCGTCCAGACACTTCTGATTACAGCAAACTACTGCTTGAGCAACGTTGACCAAAGTGTCCACACACATACATTTTTTTTTGTATCCCTGGTATGTTTTCATTTCTCTTAGTCAACTACCTAAAGAATTGCCAGGTCATATGGTAAGTGTATGTTTACCTTTTTAAGAAGCTGCCATATTGCTTTCCAAAGTGACTGTATCATTTAATGTTTCCACCAGCAATGTATAAGAGTTCAGGTCCATATTCTTGTTAGCACTTGGTTTGTCAGTCTTTCTAATTTTAGCCATTCTAATGGATATTATATGATGTGGGTATGACATCATTGTGTTTTTAATTTGATATTTCCTGATTAATGATGTCGGGCATCTTTTCATGTGCTTATTGGCCATTGGTATATGTTCTTTTGTGTAATATCTGAACTATTATAACTGGGTTTTTAAAATTTTGTTTCCCACCTAATCATTGCTAGTATGTAAAATGCAATTGATTTTGTATATAAACATTGTAAACAGAAACATTGCTAAATTCACTTGTTAGTTCTAGTAGTTGCTTCTTAGATATATAAACATACCACCTGCAAATGGGAACAGCTTTACTTCTTCTGTCCAATATTTATACTTTTTATTTCATTTACTTACTTTATTCCACTGGCTAGGACCTCCAGTGCAATGTCCAATAAAAGTGGCAAAAGTGGACATCCTTACCTTGTTCCATATCGCAAAAGAAAACTTTCAGGCTTTCACCATTAAATATGAAGTTAACTGTGGAGTTTTTTCTTTGGTGCCTTTTACCAAATTGAGGAAGTTACTTTTCATTCCTAGTTTGTTCAGAAGATTTATCATGAATAACTGTTGAATTTTGTCAAGTGAATTTTCTACATGTATTAAAAGATTATATTTTTATCTTCTTAATTCTATGGATAAGGTACATTTGATTTTCAAAATTCTCAGCCAGTCTTATGAGGTCTGACAATTAAGTTCACGAACTCATCCTAGAAAAAGTGCTACATACCTCATTGCTGAATATCACTATGGTCACCTTCAAAGTACTCCCCTTGGGAAGCTATGCATTGACACCAGCACCTCATCCACCCTTCAAAGCAATTTTGGAACTCTTTTCCTAGAGTGGCCATCAGAGCTGTCGTCATATTACCCTTGATGTCCTGAATGTCATCAAAATATCTTCCCTTCAATATTTCCTTTATCTTCTGGTAAAGAAAGAAGTTATTGAGGGCCAGATAAGGTGAGTAGGGAGGGTGTTCCCATATAGTTATTTGCTCACTGGCTAAAAGCTCCCTCGCAGACAGTACCATGTGAGCTGGTGCATTGCTGTGATGCGAGAGTTATGAATTGTTGGAGAAAAGTTCAGGTCGTTATTGTCTAACTTTGTCACGCAGGATTTTCAGCACTTCCAAATAGTAAACTTGGTTAACTGTTTGTCCAGTTGGTACAAATTCATAAGGAATAATCCCTCTGATATCAAAAAAGGTCAGCAACATCATTTTCAGTCTTGATTTGGACTGACAGACCTTTTTGGTCGTGGAGAATTGGCTGACTTCCATTGTGCACTTTGATGCTTTGTTTTAGGTTGTATTGGTACACCCATATTTCATCACCAATGATAATATGGCCCAAAACATCGTCTTGCCTCTCCAAAAGATCTTGGAAAACTTCTCCTCTCTTTGTTCATTAGTGAGCTCCTTCAGGACCGTTTTTGCGTGTACCTTTCCCATGCGGAGATTTCCAGTTAAGATTTTCCTAACTGTTTCTCTGTCAATGTTTACTTGGTCTGCTATGCTTCTCACAGTCAGCCGATGATTTTGATGCACAATTTGACAAATTTTTGCACTGCTTTCGTCAGTTCTGTTCATTACTGGCCACCCTGACCTCTCTTCATGAGCGACGTGTTCTCTCCCCTCAGAAAAACGTTTAATCCATTTGTACACTGCCGTTTTCTTCATGACATTATCTCCATAAACTTGGATTAACATGTCCCCACTTTCACTTCCACTCTTACCAAGTTTAACAAGAAATTTAATGTTTGTTCGTCGCTCTAATTCAAGCTCAGGCATTCTTGAGACAGCACATAAAACATGCAACAACAATAATGAATGCCACTCAGCAAGATACCGCCACATGTTAACACTAACACAGCTGTGAGACACTGATATACCAAGGTTACCATGCATGGTGGCAAGTTTGCGAACTTAATTGGCAGATCTGGTACGTTTCGGAATAAACCCTAATCAGTCATGATGTATTATCCTTCTATATACTGTTTAATTTGATTTGCTAATATGTTTTAAGAACTTTTGAAACTATTTTGTAACAATATTCGTGAGGGATATTGATCTATAATTTTCTGTTTTTGTTTTTTTTAATGTTCTTGTAAGTGTTTGATATTTGGGCCATGCTAGGCTCATAAAATACTTTAGACAGTGTTGCCTCCTCCTGTATTTTCTGAAAAAGTTTGTGTAAGATAGGTACTATTTCTTCCTTGAAAATTTGATAAATAGTGAAACCATCTGGGCCTAGAGTTTATATTGTAGGAAGGTTTGTTATAATGAACTCAATTTCTTTGCTAGATATACGGCTATTCAGATTTTCTCTTTTCCGTATGTCACTGTTGGTAAGTTGTATTTTTTAAGAAATGTGTCCACTTCATTTAAGTTGATCAAATTTATTGCCATTAACTTCTTCATATATTCATATATAATCTATTTGAAGTCCACGATCTATAGTAATAACCCCTCTTTCATTTCTTATATTGGTGAATTTTTCTCTCTCTCACTCATTCTCTGTCTAGCTAGATATTTGTCAGTTCTATTTATTTTTTTCAAAGAACCAGCTTTTTAAGTTTGTTAATTTTCTCTGTTATCTGTCAGTTTTCTCTTTTATTGATTTCTGCTATTAACAATTATTTTCTTTCTTCTGCTTGCTTCGGATTTACTTTGCCCTACTTTATATAGTTCCTTAAGAACCTTAGGTCATTGATTTATAGTAAGTATTTAAAGCTATAAGTTTTCTTCTATTTAAGCTGCATCTCATAAATTTTAATATATTGAATTTTCATTACCATTTAGTTCAAAATATTTTCTAATCTCCCTTGTGATTTCTTCTTTGACTCTTAGATTATTTAGAAGTGTGTTATTCCTAGGTATCATATTTTGTATTGATTTCTAATTTAAGCCATTGTGTTCAGAGACATATATTCTTTATGATTTCAATCTTTTAAGATTTGCTCAAACTTGTTTTATGTTCCAGCATATAGATTATCTTTGTGGACATATAAAGAATATGTAGTCTGTAGTTTTGGGGTGTCATGTTCTATAAATAACAGTTAGTTCAATGAGGTTGATAATGACATTTGAAAATTCTATGTCTTTACTGATATTTTTTGTATAGTTCTATCAATTGCTGAAAGAGGGATAGCAAAAGCTCTTACTATTATTGTGGAAGTTTTTGTTTCTTCCTTTAATTCTGTTAATTTTTGCTTTATCTTTTTATGATGGACTGTTATTAAGCACATGAGCAGTTATAATTTTTACAAGGTACGATCAAAAGATATGGAGGATGTTTAAATTTTAAAAAATTATTACAATAAAAGACACATTGCCATTAATCCCCCTCAAAAGATTCCCCCTCATTTTGAACACACTTATCCCATCATTCTTGCCACTCTCTGAAGCTGTTCTGGAAGTCCTCTTTCATGAGTGTCTTTACTTCATCCTCCATCATTACAATGCTATGTGTCACACATCACTTCTGGTATATGACAATTTCTGTCAAATAAAAACATTACGGTGTGTCCTCATCCACCTTTTTCACTGGATCTGGCACCGTGTGACTTCTGGCTCTTCCCCAAAGTCAAAATGATTCAGGACATCGAGGCAGTCATGACAGTGCAACTAAAGACACTCACAAAAGAGGACTTCCAGAACTGCTTCAGAAAGTGGCAAGAATGATGGAATAAGTGTGTTCAAAGTGAGAGGGAGTATTTTGAGGGGGGTTAATGGCAATGTGTCTATTACTGTAATAAATTTTTTTATTTAAATATTCATTGTATTTTTTGATCCCACCTCATATATCGTCTTCATGCATTTTGCCATTTAACATTATGAAATGTCCATATTTATCTTTGATAATGTCTCTATACTAAAGTCCACTATATCTGATATCCTTTTTTTTCTTTTTTTTAAATTTATTGGGGTGACAATTGTTAGTAAAATTACATAGATTTCAGGTGTACAATTCTGTATTACGTCATCTATAAATCCCACTGTGTGTTCACCACCCAGAGTCAGTTCTCCTTCCATCACCATATATTTGATCCCCCTTACCCTCATCTCCCACCCCCCACCCTTCTTACCCTCTGGTAACCACTAAACTATTGTCTGTGTCTATGAGTTTTTGTTTCTCATTTGTTTGTCTTCTTCTTTTGTTGTTTTTGGATTATATACCACATATCAGTGAAATCATATGGTTCTCTGCTTTTTCTGTCTGACTTATTTCACTTAGCATTATATTCTCAAGATCCATCCATGTTGTCACAAATGTTCCTATATCATCTTTTCTTACTGCCGAATAGTATTCCATGGTGTATATATACCACAACTTCTTTATCCATTCATCTATAGAAGGACATTTTGGTTGTTTCCATGTCTTGGCCACCATAAACAAAGCTGTAATGAACATTGGACCACACGTGTCTTTATGTATAAATGTTTTCAGATTTTTTTGGTAGATAACCAGGAGAGGGATTGCAGGGTCATATGGTAATTCTATTCGTAATTTTTTGAGGAACCTCCACACTGCCTTCCATAACGGCTGCACCAGTCTGCATTCCCACCAACAGTGTAGGAGGGTTCCTTTTTCTCCACAGCCTCTCCAACACTTGTTACTGTTTGTCTTGTTGATGATAGCCATTCTGACTGGGGTGAGGTGATATCTCATTGTGGTTTTCATTTGCATTTCTCTGATGATTAGTGATGTTGAGCATTTTTTCATATGTCTATTTGCCATTTTTCTGTCCTCTTTGGAGAAATGTCTCTTCAGGTCCTCTGCCCATTTTTCAATTGGGTTGTTTGCTTTTTTGTTGTTGAGTTTCATGAGTTCCTTGTATATTTTGTATATTAGCCCCTTATTGGAGGCACTGTTTGGAAAAACCTTCTCCCATTCAGTTGTTTACCTCTTTATTTTGTTGATGGTTTCTTTTGTTGTGCAGAAGCTTTTAAGTTTCATATAGTCCCATTCGTTTATTTTAGCTTTTACTTCCCTTGCCTTTGGAGTCAAATTCATAAAATGCTCTTTGAACCCAAGGTCCATAAGTTTAGTACCTATGTTTTCTTCTATGCAGTTTATTGTGTCAGGTCTTATGCTTAAGTCTTTGATCCATTTTGAATTAATTTTGGTACATGGTGACAGATAGCAGTCCAGTTTCATTCTTTTGCATGTGGCTATCCAATTCTCCCAGCACCATTTACTGAAGAGGCTGTCTTTCCTCAATTGTATGTTTTTAGCTTCTTTGTCAAAAATTGTCTGTCCATATTTATGTGGTTTTATTTCTGGGTTCTCAATTCTATTCCATTGGTCTATGTGTCTGTTTTTCTGCCAATACCATGCTATTTTGATTATTGTAGCCCTGTAGTACAAGCCAAAGTCAGGGAGTGTGATACCTCCAGTATTGTTCTTTTTTGTTAAGACTGCTTTGGCTATTCGGGGTCTTTTGTGGTTCCAAACAAATCAGATGATTTTTTGTTCTATTTCTTTAATAAATGCCATTGGGATTTTGATGGGGATTGCATTAAATCTGTATATTGCTTTGGGTAATAACATGGCCATTTTAACTATGTTGATTCTTCCAATCCGTGAGCACAGAATGTCTTTCCATTTCTTTGTGTCTTCTTCAGTTTCTTTCAAAAATGTCTTATAGTTTTCAGCATATAGGTCCTTCACATCCTTGGTTAAGTTTATCCCTAGATATTTTATTCCTTTTGCTGCAATTGCAAAAGGAATTGTTTTTTGTATTTCTTTTTCTGATATTTCATTGTTAGTATATAGGAAAGCAATGGACTTTTGTACATTGATTTTGTAGCCAGCAACTTTACTGTATTCGTTGATTGTTTCTAATAGCTTTTTGGTGGAGTCTTTAGGGTTTTCTATATATAGCATCATGTCATCTGCAAAGAGTGATAATTTAACTTCTTCATTCCCAATTTGGATGCCTTTTATTTCTTTCTCTTGCCTGATTGCTCTGGCAAGGACTTCCAACACTATGTTGAAAAGCAGAGGTGATAGGGGACAGCCCTGTCGTGTTCCTGAACGCAGAGCAAAGGGCTTCAGTTTTTCACCATTAATTATGAGATTAGCAGAGGGCTTGACATATATGGCCTTTCTCATGTTAAGGTATTTTCCTTCTATACCTATTTTATTAAGTGTTTTCATCATAGATGGATGTTGTATCTTGTCAAATGCTTTTTTTGCATCAATTGATATAATCATATGATTTTTGTCCTTTATTTTGTTTATGTGATATATCACATTGATGGATTTGCGGATGTTGAACCATCTTTGTGCCCCGGGGATGAACCCCACTTGGTCGTGATGAATAATCTTTTTAATGCATTGTTGTATTCGATTTGCTAGAATTTTATTTAGGATTTTTGCATCGGTATTCATCAGATATATTGGTTTGTTGTTTTCTTGTTTTGTGCTGTCCTTACCAGGTTTTGGTATCAGGGTAATGTTGGCCTCATAAAATGAGTTAGGGAGTACTGTCTCTTCTTCAATTTTTTGGAAGAGTTTGTGCAGAATTGGTATTAGATCCTCTTTGAAGGTTTGGTAGAATTCACTAGTGAAGCCATCTGGTCCCGGACTTTTGCTTTTGGGAAGGTTTTGGATGACTGATTCAATTTCATTACTGGTGATCGGTCTGTTTAGATTTTCCAGTTCTTCATGGCTCAGCCTTGGAAGGCTATATGTTTCTAAGAACTTGTCCATTTCTTCTAGGTTATTGAATTTGGTGGCATATAGTCTTTCATAGTATTGTTGCATGATCCTTTGTATTTCTGTGCTGTCCGCGATAACTTCCCTTTTTTCGTTTCTGATTTTGTTAACTAGTGTCTTCTCTCTTTTTATCTTAGTGAGTCTAGCCAAGGGTTTGTCAATTTTGTTAATCTTTTCAAAGAACCAGCTCTTTATCACATTAATTTTTCTTTTGTCTTTTTGTTCTCTATTTCATTTAGTTCTGCTCTGATTTTTGTTATTTCCTTTCTTTTGCTGACCTTGGGTTTCACTTGTTCTTCTTTTTCTAGTTCTTTAAGGTGTAACATGAGGTTATTTATTTGGGATTTTTCTTGTTTCTTGAGATAGACCTGTAATGATATAAATTTCCCTCTTAAAACTGCTTTTGCTGCATCCCAAAAATTTTGGTAGGATGTATTTTCATTGTCATTTTTTTTTATGTATCTTTTGATCTCTCCTCTAATTTCTTCTTTGACCCAGTCGTTCTTTGAAAGTATGTTGTTTAATCTCCATGTATTTGTGGTTTTTCCTGCTTTCTTTTTGCAGTTCATATCCAATTTCAAAGCTTGGTATGATTTCAATCTTCTTAAATTTGCTGAGGCTAGTTTTATATCCCAATATATGGTCTATCCTTGAGAATGTTTCATGTATACTAGAAAAGAATGTATAGTGTGATGTTTTAGGATAAAGTGCTCTATATATGTCAATTGTGTCCATTTCATCTCATGTGTCATTTAGGTCTGCTATTTCTTTATTTATTTTCTGTTTGGATGATCTATCCATAGCTGTCAATGATGTATTTATGTCCCCTAGTATAAATGTGTTTTGGTCAATTTCTCCCTTTAGTTCTGTTAGTAGTTGCTTGGTATATTTCGGTGCTCCCTGATTGGGGGCATAAATATTGATGACTGTTATGTCTTCTTGTTGTACAGTCCCCTTTACTATTATGAAATGTCCGTCTTTGTCTCTTGTTATCTTTTTCACCCTGCAGTCTGTTTCATCTGATATCATTATGGCTATACCTGATTTTCTCTGGGTACCATTTGCTTGGAGTGTCAATTTCCACCCTTTCACTTTGAGTCTATGCTTGTCCTTGTAGCTGAGATGTGTCTCTTGGAGACAGCATATGGTTGGGTTTAGTTTTTGATCCAATCTGCTACTCTGTGCCTTTTTATTGGTGAGTTTAATCCATTTACATTTAGGGTGATTATTGATATGTGAGGATTTCCTGTCATTCTATCTTTAGTTTTCTGGTAAGGCTGTGTCTCCATTGTTTCTTTGCTTTTGTTCTCTATTATTTCTGTGTGGTGGTATTCTATGATGTTTCCCTTTGTTTCTTCTTTTATTATAGCATATATTTCAGTTCTGAATTTTCTTTTGAGTGGTTACCCTTAAGTTTATATAAAAGAAAGTTTGATATTTAGAGTATTCCATTTTCTTCAGCATGCTTACTTTCTCCATTCCTATATTCCGGTTCAGGCCTTTACTCTCCCCGTTTTCATATTTCCGTTGCCACAAATTGTCCCTTTTGATGGTGGTCGAATAGCCTCCTTTTGTATTTCTTGTAGTGCAGGTCGTGTATTAGAAAATTCCCTCAGCTTCTGTATGTCTGGAAAGGTCTTTATGCCTCCTTCATATCTAAAGGATGTCTTTGCTGGATATATTATTGTTGGCTCATAATTTCTCCTTTGAATAGTTTGAATATTTGGATCCACTCCCTCCTGGCTTGTAGAGTTTCTGCTGAAAAATCTGATGATAATCTAATGGGCTTTCCTTTGTAGGCTACCGTCTTCTTTTCCCTGGCTACCTTGAGGATTCTTTCTTTGTCATTGATTTTAGACAGCTTCAGTACAATGTGAGAAGGCCTGTTGGGATTGAGGTAATTAGGTGTTCTATTTGCTTTTTGGATTCGAGGTTCCAGTTCTGTCCACAAGTTTTGGAAGTTCTCAAAGACAATTTGTTTGAATATATTCTCTGTTCCCTTCTCTCTTTCTTCTCCTTCTGGTATGCCCATTATTCTTATATTGCTCTTTTGATGGAGTCAGAAAGTTCTTGTAGATTTCTTTCATTTCTTTTAAGTTTCAAGTCTCTTTCTTCTTCCATCTGTGTAATTTCCAGGTTTCTATCTTCAATGTCACTGATTCTTTCCTCCATCTGGTCAACTCTACTACCTAAGGTGGTTATTTCATTCTTAATTTCTTCTACTGAGTTCTTAATCTCCAGAAATTCTATTTGGTTCTTTTTTAAAATTTCAATCTCTTCGTAAAATGCTCATGCTGTTCTTTTATTGTGTTTCTGAGTTCATTCAACTGCCTTTCTGTGTTTTTTTTGCATCTCGTTGAGTTTTTTCAGAACTACAATCTTGAATTCTCTGTCATTTAAGTCACATACTTCCACATCTTTAAGTTCCTTTTCTGGAGACTTTTCACTTTCTTTCTGAGCTGTCTTGTTGCCTTGGTTATTCATGGCAATTACTGATTTACTATTTCTCTTCCTAGACATCTACAGGAGTGGCTTCTACAACAGGTTGATAGGAAGAGGTCTTTCTTTATTTTCTAGTACTTGTTGGTAGAATGTTTTATTTTCTCTCTGACTGTAGCCTTTTTTTTTCTCTCTCACACGATAGAGCTATGTTTTCTCTGCACTATTTCAGCTTCTCACACAATGGGGGGATTCCCTGGGATTCAGGCTTCTGCTCTGTTAATAGTTCGCCTAGGTCACAGGGCGCAGTGTCCCGCTGGGTATGCGGATAGCTTTTGATGTTCCAAAGCTGTTCCATCTCCAGATTCAGAGCCCGTATGTTTCAGCAGTTCTGTTTACTCCTGCAGGGATCCGCCAGATAGGTGGGGCCAGGGGCAGGATGAGTTGTGAGAGGTGGCCCAGAGCAATGGCATTGACCACCACCACAGCCGGTCCTGCTTCCATAGCTCCCTCCCCTTTGCCGGAACTAGTTGGGCTGCGAATTTGTGTCTGTGGTCCACAGTTCTCAGAATAGCAAATATTCTGTTCTTTTGCTCTGACACTGCTACTGTTCTGTTTCTAGCACTGGGCAGGTGGGGGTGGGGTGAGCTCTGGGAGGGTAGGGAGGGGGCGGCTAGTCTCAGTGCCTAAGGCTCCATTCTCTGTTAGGCAGTGAGGGCTTAAACCACCATTTTCAGCCTTCTTCCCTCAGTCTTTTCTCCGAGGTCTCTGCTGTGAGCGTTGGGTTCAGCCGTGTTATATGCTGCCCCCTCAGCCCTGTGTGCCATAAACGGAGCCCTAGCAGTCCAAGTTCTTCCCTCTCCCGCAGCTGCGGTAGTTCCAGGAAGCAGCGAGCTTGGAGCACTGAGCTAGGTCTGCATCCTGCGCCCATGCAGCCCCGTGTCCGCACTTCTCCCTTCCCTCCTTCCCCGCTGGCGCGATTCGCCCACCTTTAGGTGAATTCAGTAGTGGGCCTCTTCGTCTTGCCTGTCTGCTGTGCAGGGAGTCCTTTGTGGAGTTATTGTTGTTCGATTAGTTGTAAATTCCAGAGGAGCTTTACAGAGGCTCACTTCACGCCACCATTTTGATGACGTCTCCCTGATATCCTTCTTATGTTTACTGTTTGCATGGTGTATTTTTTCATCCACTTACTTTTACTTACCTGTGTCTTCATATCTAAAATGTGTCTCTTGTAGGTATTTTAAAGTAAAATAGATTAGTATTTTTATTACTGCATAAAAAATTAGCACAAACTTAGCAGCCTGAAACAGTATCCATTTGTTAGCTCATAGTTCTGCAGGTCAGCTGTCATGGTGTGGCTGGCTTCTCTGCTCAGGTAATCTCAAGGCTAAAATCAAGGTGTCTCCCAGGCTGCACTCTATCTGGAGCTCTGAGTTGTGGTAGAATTTAGTTTTTTGTACCTGAGGACTGAGGTCCCTGTCTCTTTGCTGGCTCAATGCTTACAGGCCATCCACATTCCTTCCTACATGGCTCCTTCCATCTTCAAGAGAGCAACATAGAATCTCCATCATGTCAATTTTCCCTCACACTTTGAATCTCCTTCTTCAGGAAAAGCCTGGTCCCTTTTTAAGGGCTTTTCTGAATAGGTCACATCCACTGAGCATAATCTCCCTTTCTTAAAGTCAGCTGTGCCTTATAATATCATCTAATCAAGTGGTTACCTCATCATATTCACAGTTCACACCACACTCAAAAGGGGGGGGTGGGAATCTTGGGGACCAGCTTAGAATTCCACCTACCATATGTTTTTTTTTTTATCCTTTCTGACCATCTCTGCATCTTAATTGAAGTGTTTAGACCACTAATTTTTAATGTAATTATTCATATGGTTAGATTCAGGTCTACCATTTTATTATTTGCTTACTGTTTGTATTTTCTACTTTTTGTTATTCTGTTCCCCCTTGCCTACTTTTAAAAAGTACAAGCACTTTATATATTCTATGTCAATTGGCTTTAGAGCTATATCTTATTTTTTAGTGGTTGCTCTATGGATTACAATACACATCAGCAATCTTTCACACTCTAGTTAGAGTTAATATTGTACCATTTCACATAAAATATCAAAGCCTTGCAACCATACAGGTCACTTCTTCCCACTCCATGGACATCCTGTTTTGTTATAGTCATCATGTGCATATACCTACATTCAAAAACCAACAAGACATTATTGTAATTTTTGTTTTAGATAGTTATATATATTTTAGACACTTAAGAAGAAAAATAGACTTTTATATTAACCCAGATATTTTCCAATTTTTATTACTCTTTCTTCATTTCTGAAAATCCAAGTTTCCCTCTGATTTAATTTCCCTTCAGCCTGAACAACTTTCTGTAGCATGTACAAATAATTGCAGAACTGCTGGCAACAGATTGCCTAGTTTTCCTCTATCTGAAAATATCTTTATTTTGGCCTTCATTATTGAATAATAGTTCCACTGGCTATAGAATCATGGGCTGACAGGGTTTTTTTTTTCAGCACTTTGAAGATGTTTCTTCATCTTCTGACAACCATGAGTTTTGATTTTAAAAATCTACAGTCATTCAAATTGTTCCTGTGTATTTAGGATGTCATTTTCCCCGGATGCTTTCAAGATTTTCTCTTTATCTTTGGTTTTCAGCAATTTCATGCTGGGGAGATTCTCAAAGCGTGGTTTGAGGTGTTTATGTCTCAAAGCACGGTTTTCTTGAATTTATCTTTTTTGGGGTTCATTGAGCTCCCTGAATCTATACATTTATGACTTTCACTTTTTAGCAAGTTTGTGGTCATTATTTCTTCCCTCATTCTTCTCTCCTTCTGTGACTCCAATTACATATTTGTTATACTTTTTTGTTGTTGTATCATGAAGTTCTAAGGCTCTGTCCATTTGTTCCAGTCTTTTTTGTTCCTCTCTCTGTGTTCTTCAAATTGGGTAATTTCTATTAATATAGCTTCTAGTTCACTGACTCTTTTCTTTATAATCTCCATTCTTCTATCAGTGTATAAAGTGAGTACAGTTCACCCTCTTAAAAAAGCTGCAAAGATTAGGGAAATTACCCTCATGTTGGTCATTGCTCCAAGTTTTTATTGCCCTACACAATCTACCTGTTTTTAAATACTCATCAGAATCCTCAGGTAATAGTTTTGTATTTTGACATTATTATATATTATTATAACATATACAATGTTATATTGTGCATTGTATTTTGTATTTTAATTATATCAATGACAGGATTAGTCTGAGGGGGTTATACCACCATACCAGAAGTAGAGCACTCTTGAAGTTAGTGTTATGTCCCCACATCAACACCTTGCAGCATCCTATCTGGTACTAGTGCCTTCTGGGCTCCTAGCAGATGGTCCAGCTTCCGACCAGGTTAGGCCCCACATACACTGGCTCTTGAGGTAGTATCTTCCTTTTCTACACAACATTCGTTACAGTCTGAAATCCTCTGCTTATCTGTGAGATTATTTCCTTGGCATTCATCTCTCCAATTAGATTGTAAACTCCATGTTTATTTCACCAAGATATTCTTAGAGCCTTGCATAGGTAATGTTTGTCTACCCATAGCTAACATCATACTCAATGATGAAAAGCTGAAAGCTTTTTCTCTAAGATCACAAACAAGACAAGGATGTCCATTGTTGCCACTTTTATTCAACATAATATTGGAAGTCCTAGCCAGAGAAATTAGGCAAGAAAAAGAAAGAAAAATCATCCAAATTGGAAAGGAAAAAGTAAAACTGTCACTATTTGTAGATGACATGATATTTTGTATAGAAAACCCTAAAGACTCCATGAAAAACCTGTTAGAACTAATAAATGAATTCAGTAAAGTTACAGGATACAAAATCAATACACAAAAATCTGTTATATTCCTTTACACTAAAATAAACTATCAGAAAGGGAAATTAGGAGAACAGTTTTACAGTTGAAGCAAAAAGAATAAAATAATTAGGAATAAATTTAACCAAGAATATAAAAGATTTGAATATTAAAAACTATAAGACATTAATAAAAGAAATTGAAGAAGACACAAATAAACGAAAAGATAGTCCGTGCTAATGGATTGGAAGAATTAATGTTGCTCAAATATCCATGCTAGCCAAAGCAATATACAGATTCAGTGCAATCTGTATCAAAATTCCAATGATAGTTTTCACAGAAAGAGAACAAACAGTACTAAAATTTGTATAGAACCACAAATAGCGAAAGCAATCTTGAGAAAGAAGAAAAAAGATGTAGGTATTGCAATCCCTTTTTCAAACTATATTATAAAATTGTAATTGAAACAGAATGGTATTGGCAGGAAAACAAACACATAGATCAATGGAACAGAATAGAGATGCCAGATATATATATATATATATATATATATATATATATATATATATATATATATATATATATATATTCTTGGCGTCTTTGCCACAAATTAATTGACCATTTATGTGTGGATTTATTTCTGGCATATTTATATATATATGGAATAGGGAATATAATGGGAATATATAATGGGAATAGGATAGTCTCTTCAATAAATGGTGTTGGGAAAATTGGACAGCCACATGCAAGAGGATGAAACTGGACCACTATCTTACACCATACACAGAAATTTATTCAAAATGGATTAAAGACTTGCATGTAAGACCTGAAATCATAAAACTCCTAAAAGAAAACAAAGGCAGTAAGTTCCTTGACATAGGTCTTGGCCATCATTGTTTGACTCTGACATCAAAAACAAAAGCAACAAAAGCAAAAATAAACAAATGGGTCTACATCAAACTAAAATGCTTCTGCACAGCAAAGAAAACCATCAACAAAATGAGAAGGCAACCTACTGAATGGGAGAAAATAATTGCAAATCATATATGTCTAATAAGGGGTTAATATCTAAAGTATATAAAGAACTCCTACAACTAAATAGCAAAAAGAAAAAAGTGCAGAAAATCTGAATAAACATTTTTCCAAAGAAGACATATAGATGGCCAACAGGTACATGAAAATATGTTTAATATCAGTAATCATAAGGGAATGAAAAATAAAAAATCACAATGAGACATCATTTCACACCTGTTAGAATGGCTATAATCAAAAAGACAAGAAATAACAAGTGTTGGTGAAGATGTAGAGTAAAGGGAACCTTTGTACACTGTTGATGGGACTGTAAATTGGTTCAGCCACTATGGAAAACAGTATGGAGTTTCCTCTAAAAATTAAAAATAGAACTACCATATGATCTAGCAATTCCACTTCTGGGTACTTATCTGAAGAAAACAAAAAACACTAATTTGAAAAGATATAGGCACCCCTATGTTTATTGCAGCATTATTTACAGTAGCCATGATATAGAAAGAACCTAAGTGTGTTCATCAATGGATGAATAATAAAGAAATTGTGAGATACATACACACACACACACACACACACACACACATATATATATATATATATATATATATATATATATATATATATATATATACATTCGTGTATAGCTTAACATAAAAAATTATTCAGCCATAAAAATAATGAAATCTTGCTTTTTGTGACAACATGGATGGACTTTGGGAGCATTTTTCTAACTGAAATAAGTCAGATAGAGAAAGATAAACACGGTATGATCTGTCTTGTATGTGGCATCTTGAAAAAAATAAAACAAGCTCATAGATACAGAGAATAGACTGGTGGTTGCAAGAGGCGGGGAGTAGGGGTGGGAGAAAGGAGTGAACTCTTTGTGTGTTTTTTTAGTTGAAATAGAATACAGTAGTACCTCGGTTTTCGAATGTCTCTTTGATGAACATTTTGGTTTATGAACACTGTAAACCCGGAAGTAAATGCTTCTGTTTTCGAGCATGACTCAGAAGTTGAACATGTCACATGGCTTCCCCTGAGTGCAAGATCCTGAGGCCTAGCTGTCGGCTGTTTTCGAACATTTCAGAACTCGTGGATTACACTGGAAAACCGAGGTATCACTGTAAAAAAATTTTTTAAAGAAGTGTTTGTCAGAATGCGTGATGAATGAGGTTTATCAGATCACTGACTCTCGATCTGCTAACCAGGGACTTTTGTTCTCCTTAATCAGAATTATAAATATAAGTAGTCTTAAATATTTGTTCAGAACATCAACGTGGCCACATGTTTCTACTTCATATTCTATCCAATGTGTGATATTTGGTTGGCATTACAGGGGCCCATGAATTGTATTTGAGAGATCTTAGATCCCATGAACAGTGTTAGATTTGCTTTTCCATCTAGTCCACAGCCTCCTATGAAACCCCAAATGTAGGCAAATTGTGAATGCCTACACCAAAACAATATAAAATAATACTATTGCAATACTAGTAATCTTTAAAACCCAGGAAAGCAAGAACTAGCAGATTTAATGTGCTACTTAACAAAAAATAGGTTTAATTAGGGAAAAAACTGGGTAGGTAGAAGACTGTACAGATGGTAAAGGGGACTTTGAACATTTTCAGGGGCTCAAGAGGTTGATGGTACTGTTTGTTTGTTTGTTTTTTTAAATATATAATTTCAATTCAAATGAAATGGCTTTTCATATTTTTATGAGTGGGAAACTTATTTTTATACAGATGGAAAAGGAGTGTAGGAGAGAAAAAAGAGGAGTAAGGGAGACAGAAAGATTCAGAGTCAGAAAGAGACTCAGAGAAGTATAGTTTTCTGTGGTTTCTGAGTAAGTATTATGAAACATAAAAAATTTCTAAAAGATTCAAAGGAAAGAAGCTACCCGGGATGGGAGTAACTGGAATGGGTTTACATAGCTAGTGAACAGAAACAGAGACAAGGAGGAAGATCCTGTTGGCTCCCTGGGGGAGAGTAAAGGACATCACAGAGATGACAGATCTGAGTTCAGCACTGTCCAACAGAACTTCCTGCGATGATGGAAATAGTCTGTATCTGCGCTGACCAATATGGCAACTAACCACCTGTAGCTTTTGAGTATTTGAAATAGGCTACTACAACTCAGGATCCGGATCCGGATTTTAAATTTTGTTTAATTTTAATTAATTTAAATTTAAATTTAAGTTATGCATGACTAGTCACTACCACAGGATCATTCATGCAGTGTTCATGGGTGTGGGGAAGGGATACAGAAGGGGATACCTTTGGCCCAGATGAGCCGATTTTTGTACAAAGTGGGTCAAATGAGGTGGATAAAGCAGGCGTGTAAAGGAAGCAGGGAGGTGGCCATGATGAGGAACCGTATCATTTTTAGCATGCTTTCAATAAGGTGGCAAACTATATTTAGGTAAAAATTAAAACGATGGAACTTATCTCAACTACTTCAACAACAAATGCAAACTTGGGTTGCTTTAATGACTTAATATTAACATAGAAGAAGATGTTCAGACGAGTATGAGAAAGCATTGAAATTTAGGCAGAGGGTGGAGGAGGCATACAGATCACTTCTAAGGAGCATGCAGAGGGCTTTGTGACCCTTCCGTGGCACAGTGTCTGGCATATAGTAGGTACCCTGTAAATATTTATTTAATGACTGTGTGCGGTACCAGAGTAGGAAGCAATAAGGAAGGAGTCCAGACATGGAACATGCTAAGGCTCATGGGGCTCTCATCCTCTCTGGGGCATCTTGCAAGGACAGGCTTTTGGGATTTAAAAGGCCAAGATTGGAGCAATCTGAAGACTCAAGATTGGATGAGGTGACCCCAAGAATGAACGTAGAGAGACCTAAGTGTCAGACACAGGAAGAGGAAGATGGGAGGAGGCTGAGATACAGCTATTCAAAATGTAGGCGAATGAGGGGAAGTGACATCTTTATGAATGTAAACCTCCTTGTGGGGAAAAAATATTTCCTCTTGTGGTAGATATTCATCACATGGCATCCTTCTCTCCATGGTTGTCTAGATTGAGTGATTTTTTTAAAAAAAAAAGGTAGCACTGGATGATCTTAATTTGTTCTTTCTACCAAAGAGAAGTGTCTTCCTCTCTCTCTCCTTCTCCCTCTCCTCCATCTCGCCCCCATCTCTCTCTCTCTCTCTCTCTCTCTCTCTCTCTCTCTCTCTCTCTCTCTCTCTCTCTCTCTCATACAGCATTATGATAAACTTTTAGGAGATTTAGATTTTTGTGTGCGTACTCCAAATAATAAAATGCCCTGGAGACTGTTGGGAAGGGAAAGAGTGATAACTGAGTAATAACGAGGTTGTTCATTTTGTAGCTATTCTTCAGCTTCTGTGAGAAAAATGTGGATTATGAAACATTTAAAGCGATCAATGATGCATGTCTTGTCTATGATGGTCGACTCGTGATCGATATGAACTTCCACACCAACGACATAGCCATCAGAGCTGCCGGCTCCCTTACCAAATTCTCCAATAGATATTACTCAAATGAGTGGAGTCACAGTAGCTTCAGTTCCAAAGAAATTGGCTTCCAACTGGCAGCAGCCATGCTCAATCTCTTTGATCCGACCCTTGAGCCTGTGACAGAGCCTCCAGCTGATCTCGACCGACTCATCCCCATGTACAAGGGAGCCAAGATCCAAGGTGTGTAGTAGGCCCCCTTCTTCCCTCTGATAAAGCCAACAGTTAGTGGGTCAGTGCTCAGGACAGCCTGTCATGTTTCTCTTGGGCTTAATGAGGAGACTCCTCTGTCCCTCAGTGGGTTTGCAGAGACAGAGGAGGGCTCCCTCTCGTTTTTTAAGCATTTATTATGGACCTGGCAGTATTATTATTATAATATCATTTGCATTTTCAGTATTTATGATGGACTATATCATAACTGTGGTCCCATTTTACATATAAACAAACAGACTGGGATACGATTAGTAACTTGCCCAGAGGTCACTGGGTGTGATGCCCTGACATCTTACCAAACCAGCATTCTCATTATAAGTTCAGACATGAAGAGACCCTTCCAAGCATCCCAGGTCTTAGTCTGCTATCTGGATGGATAAGCAAAACCATTTCCAGCTGTAAAACAGTTCACATTCATCCACTAAGCCTTGTTGATCCCTAAAGAAATCATCACGTGAGTAACACAAGATTTCTTTATGTTTAAGAGGTGAGAGACAGCTTTGAAACTTTTAGTGTCTTTGAATGTTGTAGACCTTTTACCAGGAAAATGTACATTCTTACAAAATTGTTTGTTCACTTCCAGGAGGTTGGAAGAGATTGAGCATTTGAAATAGGCTACTACAACTCAGGATCTGGATTTTAAATTTTAGACTAACTCCCAAAGCCATCCATAGACCCCTAAGGTGTCCATGACTCGAAGCCTGTAAATAGAACATCAGACTAAAGAGACAAAAGCCCTATCTATGTTCCAGTCCTTGTCTTTTCTACCTCCCTAAATGGCCTCAGAGAAGTCCTGCTCTGCTTCTCATTCTGGACGAGCCCTTAGGAAAGGTGATGGCCCTGGGAGAGGAAGAGAAGGGCTGGGTGTCAGAGACCAGAGCTAGGTCAGGTTTGTACTTCTGGGACAAGTTAGAAATATTAAAAATGTGATAATGATAGTTTTCTAAAGCATTGAACAAGAAATGTACTGATTTTCCTTATAACATTCACTTTTTAAGTATTTTTGTTACATATTGGATAAGTGAAGGGAGATGGGAAAATCACTGCAACATTTAAAGTCTCTAAAGGTCTTGGTCTGGCTTTGGCAGGTGTAGGGTAGAGTGACGGGAGTTATAAGGAATCACAAGATACACAGGATCCATTTGGCACATCTTGGAGCATTGTTGGCTATATTATGGGGTATAATTATGGGGTAGAATGGCACATTCACATTGATTTTACTAAGTAAAACCCACTATCCCAGGGAGTTCCTTGCTAATAGCAGTACGTTAGGGAAGGTGTGAGTAGCACACACCATTTGTAGGCATCTCCATTTGTCCTGTGGCACAGACATAAGCTCTGTTACCCACCTTAACAACTGAAATAAAATGTGGAAAACTTGCCGTTTCCTCTAGGAGGCATTCTTCCTGGGTCTTACCATTATCTGCATATTGCCAAACCTGCTATTCCAACTCCCTTGAAGGTACAAATGGCCCAGCCTGATTTTGTAAGTATTATTCCTGAATTTCATTTTACTTTCAAATATAACACTTTGTTTACAGGGGGGTGAAATTCTCTATTCAGAGTCTTTAGTGTAATGTATTGTTTCATGCATCAGAAGGCCACTGTGGTAGCCGGCCCCAAGATGGCCCTTGGTGACTCCCGCCTTTTGGTATTCATGCTGTTGTATGGTCCCCTCCCACACTGGATAGCCAGTGACCTGTGTAGCCAGTGGGATATTGTGGAAATGACAGTGTATGATTTCCAAGACAAGGTCATGAAAGGTATTACAGCTTCCATCTTGCACTCTCCTGGATCACTTGCTGCCATGATGTAAGGTCTCCCAGACAACCCTTTGGAGGGCTCCATGTAGTCAGGAATTGAGGATCCCTGCACCAGCCATTAGCCATTTGCCAGGCATGTCAGTGAGCTGTCTTGGAAGTAGGTCCTCCAGACCCAGGCAAGCCTTCAGATGATGCAGCCCCCAACAACATCTTGACTACAAATTTATGAGACCTTGAGTCAGAACACCCCAGCTAAGCTATTCCCAATTCCTGACTCTCAAAAACTGAGGTAATAAGTTTATTGTTGTTTTGAGCCACTAATTGATTTTTAATAGTTTTTCTAGAGCAGTTTTAGGTTCACAGCAAAATTGAGAGGAAGGTACAGAGATTTCCCATATAACCCTGCCTCCATTCACGCATAGTCTCCCCATTATCAACATCCCCAAACAGAGTGGTACATTTGTTACAATTGGTAAACCTTCATTGACACATCATTATCATCCAAAGTCTACAGTTTGCATTGCGGATCACTCTTCTTTTTAATTGAAATTTATTGGGGTGACAATGGTTAGTAAAATTACATAGGTTTCAAGTATATAATTCTGTAATATATCGTCTATATATCACATTGTGTGTTCACCACCCAGTGTCAGTTCTCCTTCCATCACCATGTATTTGATCCCCCTTACCCTCATCTACCACCCCCACCCCCCTTTCCCTCTGGTAACCACTAAACTATTGTCTGTGTCTATGAGTTTTTGTTTCTTTATTTGTTTGTCTTATTCCTTTGTTGCTTTTAGTTTTATAGGGGATCACTCTTTTTTTTTTTAAGACAATTACTTTTTTTTTCTAACTTTTAAAATTTATTTTCAGTGTGTTCTTCCAGGACCCATAAGCTCCAAGTCAAGTAGTTGTTTCAATCTAGTTGTGGAGGGTGCAGCTCACACTGGCCCATGTGGGGATCGAACCTGCAACTCTGATGTTGGCGAGCATCGTGCTCTCACCAACTGAGCTAACCCGTCACCCCAGGGGATCACTCTTGATGTTGTACATTCTATGGGTTGGACAAATGTACACTGACATGTATCCAGCATTATTATATCATACAGAGTAGCTTCACTGTCCTAAGAATCCTCTGTGCTCTGCCTATTTAACTCACCCTTCCCCTTAACCCCTGGCAATAAGTGATCTTTTTACTGTCTCCATAGTGTTGCCTTGTCCAGAATGTCATATAGTTGGAATTGTACAGTACGTAACCTTTTCAGATTGGCTTCTTTCACTTTGTAGTATGCATTTTTTTCCTCAATGTCTTTTCATGTTGATAGCTCTTTTTTTTTTTTCAGATCTGAGTAGTACCATGTTTCCCCCAAAATAAGACCTAGCTGGACCATCAGCTCTAATGCGTCTTTTGGAGCAAAAATTAATGTAAGACCCAGTCTTATTTTAACATAAGACTGGGTATAATATAATATAATATAATATAATATAATATAATATAATATAATATAATACCCAATCTTATATAAGACTGGGTCTTATATTAATTTTTGCTCCAAAAGATGCATTAGAGCTGATGGTCCGGCTAGGTCTTATTTTCAGGGAAACACAGTACTACCTTGTCTGAATTTATTTCTCCATTCACCTACTGAAGGGACATTAAGCCACAAAGTTTTGAGGTAACTTGTGATGCATCAATAGATAGCTAAAATAACCACCTTTATGGCAACATGGCAAGTAAATTGTGTAAGGTCTGGAATGTCCATGCCGATCCTGTTGGTCTCCTGCCCTCCCTGAATTACACCAGAAGGACCATCCAGGAGATGTAGAAGTATGATGGGGACATCCCTGGGTTCAAGGTAATGAAAAAGGGCACATGTGGTTGGTCAGTTGGCAAGCTCCTCAAATAAGATTATCTGACAGATGGTCCCAAACTAGTGTTTGTTATCAGCTGGGGGTTTTCTTTCTGATGTGCCATGTTTGCTTTTTTTTTTTTTTTTTTTTTTTTTTTTTTTGTCAGTGAGGCAGACACTGGAAGTTGCCAACGTAACTTCAGTTCCCATTTTCTTACCTGAATATTTTGGGGTATCAATGATATGACCAACTGAAACACATTTTTCAGATTTTCTTGAGAATAGGGTCAGCCTATAGCAAGTTCTGGTCCATGAGACATAAGTGGAAGCTTTGGAAAATTCCTCAAAAGGGGAGCAGACTCAAATTATATAGATTAATGGCCTTTGGCCCTTCTCCCTTGAGGAAATCAGACTCCCAGCTCTTTCCTGTACTTCCCATGGACTTTTAACAAGTTATTCAACTCCTCTGCATGTCTGCGATTAATAGAGATCATATATACAGTAACACTGCCTTTTACGGACAAAGCAGGTGACTGAGCACTGGTGGGTGTTGTTGTTAATCGTGGTTCCTAATAAGTAATGAAATCTGGTTCTTCCAGGGAAAGAACTGTGTTTAAAGCTTATTTCCCTTGGGTCTCTCCCAGATACTTTTAGGTATGTATTGTATATGTGGTCTGATGCAAAATTTTCTTACAAATAAAGAAAGGATTATAACAAATGATGTTCCAGTGTCTATTGCTTCATAAAAAAACTTAGCAGTATGAAGCGGTCACTTGACTCTGCTCAGATTCTGTGGGTCAGGACTTCAGACAGGGCACAATGGGAAGGGCTTGTCACTGCTCCACAGTGTCTGGAGACTCTACTCAGGAGACTAGAAGATTAGGGGGACTAGACATAATGGTTGGATCCTCTGAAGGCTTGTTATTCACCTGAGCTGGGATGACTCAAACACAGGGTGTGCTGACCAGAGCATCATACCTGGGCTGTCTGTGTGGCCTGGGCTTCCTCACAGTATGGCAGCCTCAGATTAGTCAGGCTCTAATGTGACAGCTCAGGGCTGAGTGCAAGTATCCTCACTAGCAAGTTGGAAGCTGCATTGCTTTTCATGACCCGGGCTCGAAAGTCACACAGTGTTACTTCCCTTACACCCTCAGTTGGAGCAGTCACAGCCCACCAGGATTCAAGGAGAGGGTTCATCTTGCAATGGGAAGAGTATCAAGGTCATATTGTAGAAGAGTGTGTGGGACGGCAGATACTGTCGTGGCCATCTTTGAAGAATGCAGTTTGCAACTGACAAGGCGAGGCGTCCGATGGACAGGATGAAGCCCAGATGATGTGTTCAGGGGCTGAGCACTGTGGTCATTGTAGATAAATAACTGGAGCCAAATCTGTTCCAGATCTAGAAGATACTGGCCTTGATTTCGGACGGAGCCTTGTTCCCAAGGACACTGTGATTTCCTACGTGCAGTCTCATTTATTTCTGAATAAAGCCAGAGGAGGAGCCAAAAGGGATTTTTAGATAATGAGAGTTTTAGTAAGAATGCAACTTTAATAGATTCTTTGGCTGGTGCTATGACAGTATTTGAACAGGACCCCTGACTTTAATTAACCATTCTGCCAGGTGGGCCTCCTTTTTAATTAGTACAGAAGATCTAAACAGATTTTTTTTCCCATTTTATTCTCCAAGGAAAAAAATGTAGGATAGTTCCATGGCAATCTTTTGGGGTTGTAATTAATTTGATTAAGTAAAATTGTTGCCAAAATGGTCAGGCAGTCACCTACATGTAGCCAGTTGATCAGGATGATCATTGAACAATATTTCACTAGGGAAACTAAATTACTATTCTTAGAACAAATGTAGTACCGATGAATCTTATCAGGCTTTTATACCACTCATGAATTGGAATAGTTAAGTAAGAAGTTACTTTAGTAATTCATGAGCTCTCTGAGAGGTAACCTGACAAAAGGGAGAAAGGAGACCCCAAGTCGTATACATAATAAACTAATTTACATATTCCAGTCCACATGCTTTGTTGGCTTACACACCACAGAGTAAAGAAATTTGTCACAACAAATTCTGCTTTGGATACCATTAAATTTAAAATTGTGTGTTCATCATGAGAGCTGGGAACTTGATTTCTTGCACACCAACTTTGATTAATCCTGTGTCTTTCATTTGGCATGAAGTCCAGGGCCATTTTCTAACCTTTGTCAAAATCATAAAGGAACTTGAAGGATAATTGTATTCAAGAAAAAGGGAAGGAAAAAGATACACACCACCAGAACGAGTTACTCCATTAAAATCTTAAATTCAAGATCCAGATTTCCTAACAATTTACTTATATACTTAAAAGGAAGAAACTAGATACATTCTTCAGAATTGGAAAATGTATGAAATCATCCTCATTACCCCAGAATCCCTCATGCGATGGCAGGGCCGGAAGCTGCCTTAACTCTTTAGTTGAGTGATTTTCTGGGAGGAGAGGCAGACTGCATTCTGCACTTCTCCGGATTTTCCTAATCTGTCAGCAACTGCGTAGGAATGACCTAAATAATTTAGATAGGTATGCCCGGCCCTACAAGGGTAATCTCCGTCTGAGAAACCCATCTGTAGGAGCATTGTCTTTAATGTCAATGCAAAATATTTTGATGCATTGCAAATTCCCAGAATGTTTCCCCCCAATTATGTTAACACAGTGCCAAATCTCATTAAATGGACACAATTACTACTATAGTTATGATTAGCTATCATAGCACAAGTCATTTCTTTCTCTACAGTGTTGCTGCTTTCTACGTTCTTTAAGCCCTCATAGCTATAATGTGCTAAAACATACAGAAGCAACCCAAAGATTATAATTCAATTTTTAAATTGAAAAATAAGACCAATGCCTCCCCTTCCCCCCAACAAACAGATCCATGACAAGAAGTTATTGAAAATGGTGCTGACGACACCACCCTTTTGGAACAGGCTGACATCAGAAAGCAACTGTGCTCAGACTCCCTGCTTTCAGCCAGCAACCTGCCAGGGCACCATGTCACAGTGGCCCAAGTTTTGGGGTGCTCAGCCTTGGCCAAATCATCCCCCCTAAACACAGGGTCCTTGTGAGCAGAAGGTGGAGTATTTAGTGAAACTCTGCCAAGTCAAGATTTTCTCAGCCACATGGGCAGATCGCAAAGTGTGCCCCTTGATGCCTGGGTTCCCTTCCTTAATCACTCAGTATAAGGAAATATTAAACAGGAGAAGAAGGGTGGGCCAAGATGTTGCTCTCCAGTGAACCCTGAAGAAACCTGGTGCTAAAACTATGCCAGAGCTGTTGACAGTGCCCCTCTCCTGGACCCCCACCCTACCACAAAGATAAGTGGGTGGCCCTCCGCAGACACTCACTCACCTTTTCCATGAAGGCATCCCTACTGCAAAGGGGCCTCCCACATCTGGGGTCTGAGACTAAGCTTAAAGCTGCTGGTGCCTAACTCAAAGGGCCTTTAAAGTCTTGTATTTCATCTTAGAAATGCATGTGACGAGCACATTCTTTATTTTCATAGAGCTGTGTGTATTTAATTCAGAAATAGTATTTGCTATGATGGGCTACTAAGTAAAGTTGATGACAGGGATCATTCTGTGATGTCAAGTGCCCAGCCCAGCTGCGCCTCAGTCTGAGCAGTCAAGACTTAAAGTAATCAGACCGTAATGAAAAAAAAAAAAAAAAAAAAAAAAAATCCGTGGGGTAATCTAGGACTAGAGAAATACCTGTGGCAAGAGTAAAAGGTGAAGGGATGTAGGATAAGGAGATCAGACAGTCTGCAGCCTGTGGCTCAAACTGGCTTTTCCAAACTCTTCTCCTGACAAGTCCCACCCTTCCACACTAGACCCTCCCTCCCTCCCTCCCTCCCTCCCTCCCTCCCTCCCTCCCTCCCTCCCTCCCTCCCTCCCTCCCTCCCTCTCTCCCTTCCTTCCTTCCCCCTTGCTTCTGTTTTCTATTTCATTTCTCTCTCTCAATGTTTTTCATCAAAAGTTTGGTTCTTTGCCACAGCACAGCCAGAGTATTTAAAAACTTTTAGCCATTTAGAAGTGTTATTCATTTTTTTTAATTTAAAAACTATAGATAATCAAATGAACAGAAAGAGAAACAACAAAATGACCCAGTCTCCCAACCACAGAAAATAACCATTAACATTTTGTTAAAATGTTGATTTAAAAAAGGAATAATCTATACATTTTTAAACTGCTTCTATAGTATAAAATATGCTGTGAACACATTTCCCTGTTGTGAAATACGGTTTACCGATAAGTTATATTGGTTGTGTTGTACCCCATTGTGTGATGTACCATTGTTTTGTTAGGTAATGCTTCGCAGAATTTTTTTTTGGATCCCTTTGCAGTGGAAGTGGATTTCCTCTCTGTATCCATCCATCTCTGTGGACGATGGACCTCTCGCACCACCTCTGAGGTGCCATCCCGCAACCCCTTTCCCAAGCTGTGTTTGTTCTCTCTTCCAACCCCAAACACCCTATTTCTCACACATACTTGCAGCTGGCCAAGGATTTACCTAACATCCCCCCTGTATACCTTACCTTGTGCCTTTATAATTGGCTGACTCCTCAGGGTCTTACCATGTGATATCCAAACAGCACCAGTGCTTCAATTTATTTAAAAATCCAGTTAAACCATGTGTCCTTGTTTAGACAAAATCTCCAGGGGATGTCCAGGACTAAGCCAATGTTTGGGATCAGTGTAGTCCAACTTGTCCTGGATTTCTAAATGCCACATTCAAGCTCAGAGCAAAAGCTTAAATCTATATGCACTTAGGAAAGATTTATTGAGCGTTACCATGGATTAAGTTCAGATTCTAGGGGTAAAGTGCAGGTTCAACCACTACCAACAAAACCCATGTCTGTCTGCTGTGGGTTCCGGTTTGGTTGTCTGAGCCCCTGGGGAGTGTGTCTCTGGTTGGTAGATCGGTAGCTATTAGGGGCTGAAATAGAAAAAGTGGTTGGTTGTGACACGGAATAAAACGGCATCTTTCCTTGTCATCTGGGTTTATATGGCCGTTTTAGCCAGTTTCTACGGGACATAAAGCTTTGACAATTTACAAACTAAAAAGTAGCCTGCAGAATGTGTATGTGTATTTCCCATAAACTCGAACCTTCTTCCTGGCAACAGACCTTACCAAACAGCTGAATGTCCCCAAACCCAGCTGTCAGGGAACTTTTACTTGGTTCCTTTGTTTAAGTACATTTTAAAAAACTGAAATTCTTTCTGATCACTTTTGACTATGAAGTTTTTCTCAAAATAGTGCTGTGAAAAACTAAGAAAATTAACAGTCTTAACACACTCACAGAAGGGCATAAACTCAGTTCCACATATTAGCTATGCCAGGTAATAGAGAATTGGCTGTAATCTAGCAACTAATTTAGAAACACAGAACAACGCAATCACAGTTTAAAATATCTGAGGAACATTCAGTCATTAAGTCCAAGTATGTGGTTTCGGACACACTGCTAATCTTCTGTTGAATTTAATCAATATCTGTTACTGTTATTTGCAACAAACAATAAGATACAACCTGCCTGTTATATTTGGAAAATAAATTGCTATGATAAAGTTCCCAATGTCCAAAAATGTTTCTAGTGTTGTTTTTCTGACCCACTCTCCTCCAGGGTTCAGAAATAGTAACAGGTAATGCGAAAGATGGAACTTACTTCCGAATACATATTAACAAGTATAAAATGGTGGAAACGATTACATGCCTTTCTAAGGAGCCTTTCCCTACCTCCAACTATATCCGCTTGTTTGGCCAGCATGAGCAAGTCCTCAACAACCTGTGTGCTCGGTACGAGGACCAGCTGATCACAGATCTGTACAGGTAAGACGGACTGTGCATTTTACTAAGGGGAAATGCAATATATAGTGTCTTGTGAATGAAGGGTGTGTTTTGTAATGCACCAGATAAAAAAACAGGAATCCATGGGAGAAGCTAGAGTGGCAGAGATTTTGTTTTAATATCATAAAGAATATCTGACGGCTGGCATTGGCCGGAAAGTGGAGAGTCACATGGGGGAGTGCGTGGACTCCAGATGCACCCACACATGGCTCTTGTGGCCACATACAGGCCTGGGTCCCAGATGCATCCAGCACGGCCTGCGTGCCTCATGTGGGCCCAGAGGGGATGATCTGCACGTTCCTTTGATACGGTGCTGCTGAGGACAGTGGTCAGAAGCTAAACCGTAGTTTGGGGAGCAGGATGTGGAAGCACTTGGTTCTGGTGGAAAGTCCGCAACCATGGACAGGCTGTTTGTGACCCTAGCCTTCTTTCACCTGGCTAATGCTCAAGCAGGGAAAGGCGGACATTTGTCCAAGGTGTTGTTAAGGGAATTCTGCCCTGGAAGGTTGGTTTGACTAGGTTATCTAGATCTCAGTCTTTCAAACCCTAACATACTCTTTTATCCTACAACTCTAGGAAGGCTAGAATTTTAGGGTAGAAAGCTGCTTCTGGATATAGTCTGCTGCTTAGAAAAGTTAGGAGAATTCTCCTTTATTCACAAAACACGATGATGACAGAGTTAGGATAAAATATAGACGAAGGACTTACGTCATAGAATTCCAGGGTCCTTACCACCCGGGGGTGACTGCCAGGATAGAAGCAGTCTCTCTTCCCTCTTAAAAGGTTTTTAAATTATAGAATACATTATACAAACAAAAAAGTATATAAAACATGTATGCATATTTTAAGGGTTAATAGTGCTAGAAATTTATCTGCCTACCACCTATGTTAAGAAATAATTCCTTACTTCAGGAAGTAGAAGCCCCTCTCTTATTATACCCCCTCTGTGTCCTTGGGGTAACCATTATCCGGCAGTTTGGGTTAATCATTCCCTTTTTTTCCTGTAAAGCAGGGATCAGCAAACTTTATAAAGGGTCATACAACTTCTGTGACAACTACTCAACTCTGCCATTATTAGTGTGAAAGCAGCCAGGGGCGATACATAAATAAATGAGCTATGTCCCAATAAAACTTTATTTACCAAAACAGGCGCCAGGCCAAACCTTGTTTTAAAGATATGCCACATATATACGATTTCCTAAATAATATATTAGTTTGTTTTGCCTTCTTTGAATCAATTCCGTGGCTGACTAGGGAAAGTCTACACTGCTTAGCACTTTTTGTAAGGCCCATCATAGTAATGCATGTAGTTGTAGTTCATTTGTTTTCCCTGGTATATAGTATTTCCTTATATAACTGTGTCATAGTTCATCCATCTATTTTCCTATCGATTGATATTTAAATTGTTCCCAGTGTGGTGCCATTACTAACAGTGTGGACACACCTCATTTGCAAGAATTTCTCTTCGGTGTAGTATGTGATGCTGAAATGTTCCCCAAAGTAGTTGTATCTATTAAACTTCCTCCAGCAGGGTATGCAAGCACCTCCACAGCCCAGGCAATCTTCAGTGCTATTAGACTTTAAAATGTGGCCGTTCTGGTAGTGTGAAAAGGTGTCTTCCCATGGTTCTAATTTTCCCTTTCCTGATTAATGATGCAGCTTAGTAGCTTTTCATTTGTTGATGGGCTGTTTGTGGTAGTTTCATGAAATGCCTGTTTATGACCTTTGCCCATGTTTCTTTTCGGTTGTCTTCTTACTAATTCACAGGGATTATGTGTATATTCTGGATGCATACTGTGTTGGTTATATATTCTTAATGTATCTTCTATTTTGAAGCTTGTCTTTTCATATTATGGTGTCAGTAGATATTCTTAAGTTTAACATAATCTGTTTGTCTTTGGGGTGTCTTGGGTATTTTTGTCCCTTTGCTCTTCCAATAGTTTTATATAAACTTTTCAAGCACTGTGAAAAGCCCTGTTGATTTGATTTAAAATATATTTAATCTTAGATCAATTAGGAGAGAATTGACACCTTTGATATTACGTCCAATATCATAGCATAGTATATCTTAATTTATTTAGGTCTCTTTAACATCTTTCAATAAAGGTTTGTACTTTTCTCCATAAATGGCTTGTATAATTTTTGTTTAATATGACCCAAAATGGTTTATATTTTTATTGCTATTGTAAATCTCATTTCTTATTGATTGCTGCTGTATAGTATACAGAAATGCACTAACTTTTTGTATGGTTTTGTATTCTGCAAATTTTCTAAACTCTCTCCTTCATTAATCTACAAACAATTTCCCTGTAGATTCTCTTAAACTTTCCACTTAGAAAAATTGTGCCATCTATAAATAATGACAGTTTTGTTTCTTCTTTTCCAATGTTTCTAACTTTTATTTGTTTTTCTTATCTTACTACATTGGCTAAGATATGCAGTAAAAGGTAAAATATAAGTAATCAGGGTGGCACCCTTGCTTCATTCTTAATCTTAAAGGGAATGTGTTCATTATTAAATGTATGACATTTGCCATACATATTTTTGTAGACACCCTTTATCAGGTTAAAATTTCTTCTTCTTATTGGCTTGCTAAGCATTTTTATCATTCATGGATTCTAATTTTTTTTCCAGAAAGAGTACTTACTTTCTGAAACCTTTTATATATGAGGATATTTTCCTAATGCTTTCAATTATAAACTATATTTTGATAAAGTATCAAATTCTTTAATCATAGATTTTCTCTCCTCAAAACTTTGTAGATTTGACTGCAATATTTATCTAACATAAAGAAAAACACATTTATAAAGTTACTTCATTTGTTCCTTAGCTTGTACATAGGATTTTATTTATTATTCCTCTCAACCTTACCAAAAATATTTGAGTTAGAGTATCAGTTGTTTGTTAAAGAAAAATTTTACCTGATGGGGAGGGATATGCTGAGTCTTTTCGGAACAGAAAATATTTTCACATTTGACCAAATTCAAAAGCCCCAGCTGGTTTGTTTTCCCTCAAGAAGAAGGTGATGTTGAAACAGACAGACTTATTTTGTGAGCTTGGAACCACTAGTCATGGCACAGCTGTTAACTGATGATAGCAGTAATTTAAAAAGTTAATTTGACTTGCTAAGAGGGAATATTTAGGATCGCAAATAGAATGACACTGGATATTAGGACATCCTAATTGACATCTGTAAGAAAGACACAAAGAGGGGCAGGAAAATGGTGGCTGATCATCAAAGGGGTCACTGGTCATTTTGCGGTACTGCAGGCACTGCCATGCTTCTTAGTCGCTCCCATGTGTGTTAACATGTACATGCAGCTGCAGCCACATTCTTTTCAAGTGCCGCAAAATGCTGCCATGTCCCAGTGTTAATTCTTGGCCCAGCACTGCATGCCCTGTTGTCAGATGGACTGGCAAGGTTCTTTCCAAGCAGTCAGGGTGCATGGTTTAGCTGATTTTGGCCATAATATGATTATGGATTGTTTCCCTGACCTCGGCAACATCTCTTGTTTGAATCCGGGCGAATTTCCATCCACTGTGTCTGGGGCACCTTCCTCCATGCTGGGAGGGCTGACTGCTAACCAGCCGCTCTATCATCCGCAAGTCAGGCATAACCTGAAGATCAAGTTCCTCTCCAGTTCCAAAGGAAAGCTCAGATCCTTTCTCTCCACTTCCTCCAGTCTGATCTCACCTCATCAAGGTCCAGAACAGAGCAGGCACTGGCAGTGCCACCGGGACCTGCGGCAGCCACAGGGGCAGATGCTGTGGCAGCCTAGGCATTATGAACAGTGGTTCCCGCTACATGCAGAGGGGCTTGCTTGAAGCCATTTGGGGACACGTGCTGGCGGCCAAGCAGTCAGCCACCATGACACACAGGCAGACAGCTGTCACAGGACGGCAGTGCCACTGAGGGTCTGGAGCCCAGGCTGGCTTGGATTCCACCTTTATTCTTTGTTTTCACCTTAGAGCACCAGTACAAACCACTGGCGATGAAGAAAACTGATTCACTGCTGGTGACTGCATGTGTATGCACAAGTGTGCATGCCTGTGTGTGAGAGACAGAGAAATGATCGATTGATTGATTTACCACTTTGGTGCCCATTTTTATTATTTGTTAATTTTGAGCCAACCAGCATTTAAAGTCACATAACAAATGTTACTAATTTTCCCCCCCCAAGCCTCCCCTTAAGAGCACTTGTGTCTCACATGCACACATACACACACCTGTCACAAACCTTGCAATCCCCACGCCTGCTACGTCCTTTGATGATATTTAGAATGAGCAGCTGATATTGTTCCTCTCTCAGGACACTGGGGACAGAGGAGCTTCATGAGGGAGTCACAAAGTCAGAAAATGGGAACTATGGATGGAGAGGAGAGGGGAGGCAGAGGCAGTTACCTGCAAAGACCCTGTCACAGGGTTTTAACAAGGCATGTCCTGCACCTTCTCTGCTTTCTTAACTCTACCTCATCTTCATTTACCCACTTATCGGTGTCCCTGCGGAGAATGGTCTTGCTCACTGAATCCCTCCCGCCTTAGCCTTAATTAACAGTCTGTAGCATCCTTTATCCTCGCGGCGTGAATAGGTCTTGCCCTAGCTTCTTTGTGTGAGCCCATCAGATACTCATAAACCTTGATTAAATCACCTCTTGTCACATCTTAACATGCTCAGCTCTCAAAGACTGCCCTCATACGGCCCTCCTGCAAGCACTGCCATCCTCTCCCACACTTCCCCAAACACTCGAATGGCCTATTTTTAGTGGGTAAGTGCTGCTGTGCACAATATTCTAAATGGGATTTGAGCAGGCCCTTTAAAAGGCTGCCATTACCTTTTTGAACTGTGAAGCTCCAGAAGTTACGCCCTTAGGAAAATGGCCTTGTGCTATCTCTGTCTTTGGAGCTGCAAAGCAGGATGCTGCCAGCCCACATTGTCTCATAATTCATTTATTAGACTCCAATTGGAGTCATTTAATCATGGCTTAAATGTTTTCTGTTCCTCTGTATTCAGTGGCCTGGTTCTGCTTCCAGTAGAAAATCACACACTAAATTCTAGGTGCCTATTTTTGCAGACTTAACCAAATGTTCTTGAAATACGACTACCCACTCCAATATCTTAGTTTTTTCATACATACCTAAAAGTTGTTGGATACTAGTTCACCCAAGATGCAAATTTCCCTTTTGGCCTCTTGTCAAGTCACCGACCTGCCTTTTTATAGGCTCGTTAAGGTATTCTTCCTCATCTGTTTCATTTCAAATAATGCCAGTTCTGTTTGATAGCCTTACAAAAAGTATTTTTTCAAATGATTTGCTAAATTCAGTAATTTTTTCTCTTCATTTTACCTCCCAGTCATTTACTCGTCTATTTTGCTGCCCTGGTAGAAGGCAATCTCGATTGGGCGTGCTCGCATGCTCTGTCTTGGGCTCCTCACCAATCATCCCCAGGCCTCTGGCTCCAACATGCAGCTTCTTGCCTAGCGGTTTTTCTCAGAAGATCACATAGCTGTGAGGCTGAACCCACATGTTTGAATGTCCCTCATTACTGAGATGGTCAATGTTAGATCTGGAAGTATAGACCAGTGTGGGGGCCAAATTCCATTTGATACAACATATGTCCATTTTTAGTTGTAATATTGCTTTGACTGAAAAACTAGGGTTTTGTTTTGTGTTTTGTAGTATATGTCACCTCCTTCTTCCCACCATGACATTTGTGTGGAATTAACATTTCTTGGGATGGAGGACAAGATTGTTTTGAACTGTCCTGAAAGTATAGACAGCGTGTGTCCCTTCAGATATTCATGTGAAAGATTATCATGTGAAAGAAAAACAAACACCCATTCACATAGTCAGGAATGAATATTTAAAATAATGAACATGTGGAATTCTGCATAAAGTATGCAGTTTTTTAAAAATCTCATTATCCAATATGCTGTAATAATTTTCCTCATTTGTCATGAGAATATAGTTTGAAATATCATCTTAGCATTTATTAGAAAAGCCCAGATTGAGATTTTTTTATGGTTTTGAGGTATTAGGAAGGGATAAATTCTTATCTCAAGTGCCTCACAATTTATTGATGTTGATAAGAATCTTTGCCTTGAGGATTGTGCCCGTGAATGAAGGAAAAATGAATGTGCCATTTCACAGCTAAGACTTTTTCTTAATGTTAAAGGCCTTTATTAATGAGAATATAAAGACTGAACAATGAAATGTAGTACCTGTCAACCTCAATCCAAAGTGGGAGGTGAGGGGTGGGAGCTCAGGTTCATTCATGGATTACTCCCCATCAGCATTTCTCCACCCCCCTTGTTCAATGTGAACTCCCACAGTCATTGTATCCCCCTTCCAAGTGGGTATTATTACCTGCTAAACAAAGGACCTTCATAGGCTCCCTACAATAGAAAAACACCAGTGATTCCATTATCTGAAAGAAACGTGTATGTTAAAATCACATAGTAATACCCAAGAGAGACGATTTCATTTCAGGGATGGCCCTGAATCCCTGAAGGCTGTGCTGGAGTGTGAACTATACATGGAAGAAGTCATGTAAGTGTGTGACTGTTGGACCACATCTACAATATTATTTTAAAAATTTGAACTTTTCACCAAGCTTTATAAAAACAAAGAAATACCTTGCAGCGAGACCACCACTGCCATCTGCAAGTTATCTGTAACCCCCCATCTCCACAGCTATCACTCTGGCCATTGTCTTTTGTCATGCTGTGCCTGTGCACTCTTGGCATATATTCTAATAGAATTTGGTTTGAAACTCCAACAGTGTGTACAAGCAATTGTTACTTCTCTTTCCTTAGAGTCGAAAGGACACTAGGGTTAGTCAAAGGGTTCAGTTCTTGCATTGCTGCTTATTTGCTTTGAGAATGTGGGCAAGCCGTTTAACTTCATTGAGCATCAATTTCCTCACCTATACAGTGGAGATATTATCTATGATAAATCTGCCCATGTAAGAGGATAAAAGTAGACAATAATGTGAAAGTATTTAAAAAATTTAATAATGTACTATACAACTGCAAAGTTCTGTAATTATTTCAGCTCAAGTGTTCATGTTCACTACAAGTCCATATTAACATTTATGGAGAGGCAGATACTTCCAGCCTTTTATGCAAATTATCCCAAATTAATGCAAATTTAGGAAAATACAGTGCTTCCTTTAAAAATTCAAGTGAGTAAATGTTTTAAAATGGCATTAATATATGTGCTTGCTATATCTTATTTTTAAAATTGTCTATTTGGAGGTACCTGTGAATTCCATATGCTTCTTTTTCAGAGTCCTGCTCAGAGAAAAAAATTAGGGAGAGGTTATTATCAAGAATTAAATAAGTGTGAAATCAGATGCTCTATTCAGAGTCAGTTATGTATGAAGACTAGAGGTGATAGCGTACTTCCCAGGGCTCATTATAGCAAAGGAATGGATCAAACATTTCTATATAAGCAACACTTAAAGATGATTTTATTTCAAACCACTGGACACCAAAAGCAACCAAGTAGGTTCTTCTACATATCATTTGAAATTTGAAATTATGAGCTATTTGAATTACAAAGCATGTCTAGAACCTAATGTGTAGTTTTAAAAATTGCTTTGAAAATTTTTTATGCATTGTTAAGCGTTACAAACACCTTATACCTGCATTGTCCAATACGATAGCCGATTGCCAGTGTGACTATTTAAATTTGAATTAAGATTAAATAAAAAGTTCAGTTGCACTAGCCACATTTCACGTGCTCCACAGCCAATGTGGCTAGTGGCTACCATATTAGACAGTACAGAATAAGGCATTTCCATCATTGCAGAAAGTTCTGTTGGATGGTGCTGCTGTAGACCAGTCACTTTGACGGAATTTGCAGTGAGGGGGTTGAGCACAGCATCTATGGAAAGTCATTTCCTAAAATGCTAATCACCAATCACCAGCCCCATTTGGCTCTGAGTCCCTGACATGAAGCTGTAGTAGCTAATAGATGGGTGCTCTGAAGGCCCAGTGGGTAGAAGGAGGAAGTGATTTCTCTCTATACTCACTTTTGTAGGGTTAACCAGAAAGAAATCAAGTTCTTCTCAGATAATATGTCAGATGGAGAGGGAGGATGGTGTGGGACAAGGGGCAGAGCAGGCAAGCTTTCTGGGGCTTTTGGTCACACTATAGGAGAGGCAAGGGGCACTTGGTCTTGCTGGCTGAAACAAATATTCCGTGTCACCATATTATGTCCTTCCCTGTCCCTTTATGCTTGTGTATAGCTCAACTGGCCAACTCCCCAGCAGCCTGCCATTTCCTCACCAGTTATGCACAGCAATCTTGATTACTAACATCCTATCCCATTGTCAGATCCCAGGTTCTTGATTTTGGGTTCAGATCTGACTGGAATATTCAGAACTGACTTCTGTCCTCTGAGCATTTTTGTAATATCACTTTTCTTTTAAAACTTTTGCTTCAGGAGTTAAAGTCCTTTACAAATTTTCTTCCTCCTTCTCATCTGGCAGTATGTGGGTTGAGGGTTATTATTTATAAGTCTAAAATAATAGCTTATGAGCCAATACTTACTAAATTCCTTTAATATAAATACCTCTTTACCAAGCTTCAAAAAACAACTGAGTTGTTCTATTGTTATTGGAACTGTTAAAGTAAATACATTTCAGAAATCATGTTTTCAGTCTCCTGAACCATGAGAAGAACCTGGCCTGCCTGCCCGCTGCCTAACCTTTTTATGGCAAACTAACAACTGTAAAAAGATGCTCTGATACCAACTGGGCAGCTTGGAGTTATCACACATGAACATTCTCATTCCTTTCCTCCTAGGCCTGGATCTTTTTATGTTTCTTTTTGAGGATTACTATGTACATGTTTGTTTACTCTTTAGTATTTTCCATTACAAAAACAATACATGTTTATTACATAAAATTTAGGAAAAATATTTTAAAAGCTAAGTAAAATCCATTACCTAATCTACTACCCAGAACATATTTGTATGACTGAACTATATGCGATGAGAAGAGTTAAAGGGTAACTGCTATCTGCTCCTAGAATTAAGACCTGCAACAAGCTCATGGACAGTGCAACTTACCACTCACAGAATCTTGGTGCTAGGAAGGATCTTAGAAACAGTCATCTCACAGATAAGAAACCAAAGTGGCAGGGCTTGCCGTGGGTCACAACCAAGATAGTGACATCAATAATACCAGAACCAGAATCCCCTGACTCTCAGTCTAATTCCCTTTATTCAGGACTTGGGGAGTAAGTTTTCCATTATGCAATGACATGCTGTAGAGAAAGCACTTCCTTAGACCATGAGAATAATTTTGCTTCTCTGACAAAAATACCTCAGGGAATGCACAGGTTAATTCACATGTAGACGAAGAAAATATTAGAACTTATATTTGTATTTTTTAAGTAAAGAGGAATCAATCTTTATTAGTATTTAAAGCACAGATACTGGCACTCTCTTGGGCCAGATAAAAGAGAGATGTGTGTCCTATGTGGACTCAACACATTCAAGGTTATAGGGGGAGGTCATGGCTTAGAGGAATCAACCTTATTAGTGAACTCTGTAACATACTGCAGTTTTTGTGTATGTGGTTCTGTGGATTTACAGTTACTATCAAGTTTTAAATAAATTTCCAAAAAATGGACAAGAGCATTTAAAAGACTCCTCTAAAATAACCACAGATTGAAAATACTAATGAAGCGTGCACAAGCAAACCAGGAAATAGCACAGCCAACCTGTCTCCTATTCCTCAGACAAGCTCTTTACTAGCCACATTATGAGTAAATGCAGTGATTAATCTAACAGTCAGGGTTCAGCTGAAGACAACAGAATCCTCTCTTGCTAGTTCAAATAGAAAGCAATATACTTCCAGTTATAAGTGGTTTATAAAGTTCCTTGAATCGGCTAGAGGGTCAGGATTTAGTCCAGCTTCTAAGAAAAATTCAGAAAACAGTTCTGTAGACCTGGCTGACCTCTGCCACAGTGAGGAATTTGAGAAGTCGGGAAACTTCCACAACTGCCAGCTCCATCACCTTCTCTGCCACAATCCACACCAGCAAAATGGGTACCCTAAGTCCTACCTCTTGCCTCCCAGGGGATTCTGCTGTAGCTGACACCAAACACTACCATGACCAGATTTGCTAGCAAAAGCAGGAAAAACAGTGGAAGCAGGATCTCCACCTCATGGTGTTCACATCCACCTTCCGAATTTTGCATGAGGGTAGATCTTTGGAAGAAGCTCGGTCCCATGAAGAACCTACACTGTATGTAAGTCTGAGAAATGTAGTCTTTCACTTTCCTACCTGTGACATTTTGGATATGTCATGCTACAAAGAGTCTGGGAGGCAGCTGGCTGAACTAGTCTGCATTTCTCCCATAATTAATTACAAAACTTGACCAGAAAAAACCCCGCTCCCCCCCAAAAAATGCAAAACTATCAAGAATATGACGTGAAATTTGGATTTACATCTATTATCAAAGGATGAACTTTGTCCTAATTATATGCAGGTCAACCAATCCTTATCCAAAGTTCTAAGAGCAGATGTGTGGCATTCGACTTAT
Source organism: Rhinolophus sinicus (assembly GCF_057876585.1). Classification (NCBI taxonomy): domain Eukaryota; kingdom Metazoa; phylum Chordata; class Mammalia; order Chiroptera; family Rhinolophidae; genus Rhinolophus; species Rhinolophus sinicus. The sequence continues at coordinate 40,896,106 of NC_142513.1, forward strand.
TTTGAAATTCTTTTGGGAGTAAATTTACCCTCTCATCTGGAACAACTTAAATCTGCACAAAATGTAATGATTTTTAAAAAGACATTGGACATACAGCGATAAAAGACCGTGATCTCTAGAGACTGGAAACAAATAAGGTCACCCCTGCAATCGATCCAGCATTCTGCCTCGAGAGAGTTTCCAGACCACAGCAAAGTGGAACCCAAGCAGAGTCCAGCACACTCTCTGAGTTGAAGAATGGGAGCTGCTAGTCTGGGGAGGACAAGGCAGCTAGAGTTCTCAGGACATAGTACTAGAGAGGAGAGAGCTCACAGAGAGAGACTTAGAGATCTTCAGAAGGTTCCTCTTGAGAATTCAGTCAAGTATTGACCAGCACATGCAGGTGAGGAAACTACCCAAGGTTGTGAGAGATCCACTTGAAAGGATTAGAGGTTAAAGTGCCTGGTGCTTGCACAGGGATAGGAACAGAGTGTGTTCCCATCAGCCAGCATGGAGAACCTCAAGATTTGTGGAGCTGTGGTTGAGTACACAGTAGGGTCTCCCTGCAGGAGCAAGAAAAATAACCAGGTATGCAAAGAAAAGGAAAATAGAACCCATAATAGGAGAAATCAGTTGATTGAAACCAACTCAGAAGTGACACAGATGTAAGTAAACAAGCATGTTAAACGATATGACTGTATTCCACATGATCAAAAATTAAAGTAGAGATGTAGAAGGTAGACAAAAGACCCAAATCAAACTTCTAGAGATGAAAACTACAATGCCTGAGATGAAAAAAATACGCTGATGGGATCAATGGAAGATTAGACATTGCTGAAGAAAAGATTAGTGAACTTGAAGACATAACAATTGAAATTGCCCAAAATGAAACACAATAAGAATAAAAAGAACTTAAAACAATGAGCTAAGGATCTATGAGCTATGGGACAACTTCAAATGGCCTAAAGAAATAATGACCAAATACTTTCCAAATTTGATGTAAACTATGAGGTCTGACAATTAAGTTCACGAACTTGTGGCAATGATGTTTCTAACTTTTTTGATATCAGAGGGATGATTCATTATGAATTTGTACCAACTGGACAAACAGTTAACCAAGTTTACTGTTTGGAAGTGCTGAAAAGGCTGCGTGAAAAACTTAGACAACCTGAACTTTTTGCCAACAATTCATGGCTCTTGCATCACAACAATGCCCCAGCTCACAAGGCACTGTATGTGAGGGAGTTTTTAGCCAGTAAGCAAGTAACTGTATTGGAACACCCTCCCTACTCACCTCATCTGGCCCCCAATGACTTCTTTCTTTACCTGAAGACAAAGGAAATATTGAAAGGAAGACATTTTGATGACATTCAGGACATCCAGGGTTATACGACAACAGCTCTGATGGCCATTCCAGAAAAAAAAATTCCAAAATTGCGTTGAAGGGTACAATAGGTGCTGGCATTGGTGCATAGCTTCCCAAGGGGGGTATTTGGAAGGTGACCATAGTGATATTCAGCAATGAGATATGTAGCACTTTTTCTAGGATGAGTTCACAAACTTAATTGTCTGACCTTGTGTAAAACCTGCAAATCTGAGAAGCTCAAAAAATCTCAAACATGAAAAACATGAATAAAATTATGCTAAGGCATTCATAATCAAACTGCTCAAAACCAGTGATAAAGTGAAAATCTAAAAAGCAACAAGAGAAAACAGATTTTTTTCAGAGAAAGAAAGATAAGAATGAAAACTGATTTCTCAGATACCATGCAAGTGAAAATCAGCGAGCAACATCTTTCAAGTACTGAAATTTAAAACAAAATTTCGGAATACATTTATTATATATTATATAACATCTCTAGACTAATAAATAGCATAGCACCCCCCCCAATATTACATAAACCACTCTACCCACCCCTAACTAACATCTCTGAATCATTCTCCATCCCATTACCCTGTTTAATTTTTCTATTGGTTTACTGTCTCCCATCTGATAACCTCACTGTGACCTTGGTGCTATGGACTGAATTTTGGCCCCCAGAATTCATATGTTGAAGCCTTAATCCCCAATGTGACTTTATCTGGAATTGGGGTCTTTAAGAGGTAATTCAGGTTAAATGAGGTCATAAGGGTGGGGCCCTAATTTAGTAGGACTGTGGCCTTATAGGAAGAGGAAGAGAGAGAGATTTCATGTGAGAACACAGTGAGAAGAAGGTACCCGTCTGCAAGCCAGGAGGAGAATCCTCACCAGAAACCGACCATTATGGAACCCTTATCTTGGACTTCCAGCCTCCAGAACTGTGAGAAATAAATTTCTGTTGTTTAAGCCACCCAATCTGTCGTATTTTGTTATGACAGTCTGAGCTAAGACAGGTTTGTACCCTAAGTTTAGTGCTGCTTTGTCTCATCACAATTTGCTAGGCTGCCATGCAGCCAGGCCGGGGGTATTTTGCTGCTTCAAACAGCTGCTGGCTGTGCTGTCCAAGGTATGCGATATGCCTTGGCCACTCCCATTCAACCACCATTGAATGACCTCCATGTCAGCTAGAGCTTCCATATCAGGGCATGAAGGGTCCCTCCTGGTTCTCACTTTATTGGTGATATGTGAAAAGGAGAGTGCACTTCTCAGAAAACACACCCAGAGGGTCCTTCAGACCTCCTTAGCAGTGTGGTCTTAGGCAGGCCACTTCAGTCCTGTAAGCTTCATTTCCCTTATCTGTAAAAGGGGGCTTATAACTGCTTCCTGGCATTGCTGTGAAGACTAAACAAGATGATGTACAGGAAATACTCAGCTCAGAGCGTATCCTGGAGGAACTGCTCCACAAATTGTAGCTGTGCTACACTCCTCCAGAAGGGGCTGGAGGCCCCGTCCTGGGGTCATACTGCCACAGGCCCTGCACATCCCAAATCTGGTTCTGTATGTGCTGCCTGGCAGTTGTTCCCAGCACCCACCCAGGTGCTACGACAGATGGCATAGCCCCAGCATGACCTCAGCCACTTCTTTCAAAAGACACTTTTTGTCACCCACCCAGCAAACTCTGAGCTGGTTTTGTGACTTATTATTCACTCTATCTGGTAATTTGGGGAGAAGAGAGCACCAAATGCCACCAACGATGCCCCCGCAGCTGCTAATAGGAGCCACCACTTGGATCCCACGGTACTGTCTTGGCCCCAGTGGCTCCGACAGCTGCCGGAGCACTGTCTGCCAGGCCAGGGTCCGTGCTGAAGGCTCCGAAGGCAGAATAGAGCCCAGCACAGTCACGCTGGGCTCCTGGAGGCTCACAGCATTAATAATCTATAGTTCAATCATTAGGAGCAAATCCAAGTGAAATAGGAAAATATACACCACGCTGGAGGCTGCAGGGCTTCTGGGAGGTGGCTTCTCTGCTCCACGGAAGGCTTAATGATTAGTTCCCAGCCACTAGCAGCACCAGCTGACAAGCAGTGCTGCGGGCTGTAGGCTTCCTGAATGTGATAATTGAACAAAGCTAGAACTCGTTCAAGATATTAACGCGGACTAGCTACCAAGGAGCTGCTGGGCTTGTCAGGCCCCTGAATCAAACCCTCTCCAAGTGCATCCTGAAGGGTGTCCATTGGTCAGTTATTGCTGTCTGGACAGATCTGCAAATGGGTCTTTCCAGATGCAGGATCCAAGGCTGCTGGGCTCTTGGGAAGGATTTAATATAGGAACTAATATAACCCTCTCTGATTTCTCTAATTATGTACTGGAGTGAAACGCTAACCTAGGCTTTATTGCAACAGGTCAGCCCATAGCACACTAAGTAGGAAGCTGTCTTAAGTGAAGTAGCATTTTTAATTTCAAGGTGTTTTATTTTTTAAATTAATTCATTTCAAGTTGGTTATTGGATATAGGTTTTAAAAAGATTTTGTTAGTATTCTCCCTGGTCGTAACCATTAGTTGGGAATCTCTTTCTACAAGTGACAGAAGCCCAGCTCAAACTAACTGAAACTCCAGAAGAGACGGTAACATCTCGCAGAACTACACTGAGGGAGGGGCAGCTGGCCTTCCTGCGACAGGATTTGAAACACCATCAGAATTAGGCTTCTTGTCCCCGCATGTTGGCTTCCTTCTCACAGACCGGCCTCCTCCAGGTGGAAGTCCTGAGAAGCCACCGGGCTAATGCAGCTTGTTATTTGGTATTTAGAGAGTAGAGGGGACTCTCTTTCCTAGTGCCACTTTGAAAAATTCCTGCGGAAGAATTCAAAATGGTCTGGCTCCTATGATGAGCCCATCTATCCAGACTATTCAGCGTGGCCACGCCCCAGCCCTGCAACACTCACCTCAGGCTCTCCCAGCCTCACTAGGTCCCCTAGAGTTTTAGCCCCTCCTCCCATGCCTGGACTTGGATGGAGGAAACCTGTGTCACAGGCCATAGGATCTGGCTTCCCAAGTGACTGCCAAAGAAGCTGCAGAATGCAAGGCAGAAGTGCAAGGCAGAAGTGCAAGGCAGAAGTGCAAGGCAGAAGTGCAAGGCAGAATGCAGGGCAGAAGGGCCTAATTCTCTGCGGCGAGGAGGGAGCCAGAGATCAACCCCCTTTCCCTGCCTCCAGTAAACTGTCCCAAGATCCAGTTTCTCCATGAGGCCCGTGCAGACATGTCCTGCGTGGCTGAGTAAGTGCCCCTGGCCTGAAGCAGTGACCATCACATAATGCATAATCCTGCGTTGCTCCCATCTTTCACCATCTCAGTTCCCTTTCCTTTTAGTCTGGCTGCCCTGGGATGGTATCTCCCACATAAAATATTAACACTTAATCTTTGCCTCAGGCTGTGATCCCTCAGAGGGCAGGGAGCACACTGGAATAATAAGAATAATAAAAATCACGAATACAGCTCTTAATATATCAAACATCCTCATATTCATGGGAACAAAGAACTCAGGCTGATCTACAGGGAGTTTTCAATAAATTTCTATCCCAAAATTAGGACTCCATGAGACGAAAAATTTAAAGTAAATTCAACTGGAGGAAGGTGGTCAAAAGATACAAACTTCCAGTTAGAAGGTAAATAAGGACTGGAGACGTAATGTACAACATGATGACAATAGCTAACACTGCTGAGTAGTATATAGGAAAGTTGTTAACAGAGTAGAATATAAGAGTTCTTACAACAAAGAGAAAATTTTTATTTTCTTTTTATTGTATCTATATGAGATGATGAGTATTAACTAAACCTATTGTGGCAATCATTTCACAATGTATATAAACCAAACCATAATGCTGTTCACCCTAAACTTATACATTGATGTATGTCAACTATTTCTGGATAAAATTGGAAAAAACTTTAATTCGTAGAAGTTCGGTGAAAAGACTTGCTATTTAGAATTGTACTGAAAAATAATTTAAGGGTGTCTGGTTAAATATGGCAGATTGAATATACACATTTACCTCCTCTCCTCTCCCTCCTGAAGCCCCCATAAAATGACAGTAAAACAAGAAAAAAATGTATAAATCTACCCATAAGGAGACATAAAACTGGAGAGGAAATGATGGTAGATGAGAGATGGGAAGCTTGCCATAGCAGAGTAGAGAAAGCTGCAGTTTAAGGGCTTACAGAGGGAACAGCAGGAGATACAAATGATGATGGAAGGCTGTGATGAGGGACAGAATTGAGAACAGGGACTGATTAAAAGTAAATAAGATGCCCCCTTGCCAGACCTTGCCCCTTCCTGCGATAGCCAAGCAACTGCTCCTCCTCCCTCTTACTTCCCCATGGGAGACTGGAGGTTTGTTTTCTGGAGAATGTGAACTGGACAAACTCCAGACATGGGGACACCAGATCCAGCAGAAAAAAAGTGTGAGACACGGGGCTAAAAGGAGAAGGAATTCTGTGAAAGTCCCAGTACTGACTGGGAGAGTTCCTAGCCCCTCTCCTGCCGAGTCCCCAGAATATCAGTGGCCAGGAGTAGAGGCATTAAAAGATAAAGTCAAGGGAATTTCATGAGAAAGAGAACAAGGACCTCTATCTGACTAATAGGAATTCCAGAACGAGACAGTGGAGGAAATGGAGTAGAGGGGTCTCTTAAATGCATAGTAGAAGAAGAAAACAATCCCAGAACTGAAAGGCATCAATGTTCAGATTGAAAACTCCGTAATAAATGACAAACAGCCCAAGGCTCTCTATCATGAAACTCCAGAACACCAGGAATAATGAGAAGACGCTCCTAAACTCTTCCAGTGAGTAAAGCATTTATTTTAAAAAGAGCTAGAATCAAAATAGCATCAGGTTTTTCAACAGCAACCTCAGTACCTGAGAGATAATGGGGCAATGTCTTCAAGCTTCTGAAAGGAAATAATTTCAAACAATAATTATATGATCATCCATCAAATAATTACCAAAGAAATAGGATTATTGCTGCTCATAAATAAAAGGGGAATGGTATGATTAGAATGTCATCAATCTGCAACCCCTAGTGAATTAAAGGGCAGAAGGGTTGAGCATCAGTGGCTGCTGACACAGAAAAAGAGACAACTATGTGCTTCTTGGTGAGAAAACGCACCAACTTGAAAAAAAAAAATGAGCCTGAATCTGACTAGGACCTTAGTTAGCTCCACCACCAATTTACAGGAAGTAGAGGAGTCAGAGGAACATGTTAAACAATACCATGGAGCCACAGTCCACAAAATTGAGAGTGAGGGAAACTGCGGGACAAGCAGCTTGATTCCTTGGACAAATAAATTGAGAAATAAAACAGAGATAGAGGGAGAGCCTATGTATTAAAGCAGATTTTAGAAACATATCAACTTTTTGGATCCTGACTCAAAAAAGCTGTAAAAAAGAAATGCCATTTATGACATTATTGAAAATTTGAACACTTGTCATTTGATGATATTAAGGAAGTATTAATTTTTTTAATGTGAAGTTAGTGTTGCAATTATATATTTTTAAAAAACAGAATCCTTATCTTTTAGAGCTACATATTGAAATAGCTGGACTTTGCTTCAAAGTAACCCAGAAGAAGAGTAGATGGGGCTAGACATGACACAAGATTGGCCATCAGTTGATAACTCTTGGAAGTGAGTATGAGGAATGGGAGTTCATTCTGCTATCCTAATTTAAACATATTTTTATTTTTCTGTATTTATTTATTTTTATTTATTTAATTTTAAATTGGGGAATTTTAGGGAACAGTGTGTTTTTCCAGGGCCCATCAGCTTCAAGTCAAGTCGTTGTCCTTCAATCTAGTTGTGGAGGACGCAGCTCAGCTCTAAGTCCAGTCACCGTTTGCAATCTTAGTTGCAGGGGGCGCAGCCCACCATCCTATGCGGGAATCGAACCAGCGACCCTGTTGTTAAGAGCTGGCGCTCTAACCAACTGAGCCATCCTGCCGCCCCTCCGTATTTATTTTTTAAACAATTTATTTGAGCTAAAAGAAAAAAAACGTTCATCCATTTCTCCCACCCTCCACCCCCGACCTCTGGCAACCACCAATCTGTTCTTTTTATCTATGAGCTTGATATTGTCTTTTTTTTTTAATTCTACATACTCATATAAGAGAGATCACACAGTATTTGTATTTCTCTATCTGACTTATTTCACTTAGCATAATGCTTTCAAGCATATTTTCAAATTCTTTTTAAAACATTCTTTAAACATTTTTTACACATATTTTTAAATTCTGCATAATAAAGAGTTATTTTTAAGTAACCAAAGTTTTAAACTAAGGAGGAGTAAAGCAGGGGCTCAAAAACTGGAGAACAGTGTGAAGAAGTCCCAGCGGACCCAGGGTACAACCAGGTCAGGCCAGACAGGAGCGCAGAAGTCAGTAAGAGGAAGGGAACCAGGGAGGGGGGAAAGTAATTATTTTGATTATTTGATGTGTTTATATGGAAAATAATATTAAGGGGTATTTTACAGAATTTCTGGAACATTTTGAAAAATAACTTTACTAAGTACATTGAAAAGTAAGGGGGAAAAAACAAGGCAGTTATTATTTCCAAGAAAAGCAAAATGTTATACAAGAAAGAAATGTGGTTTGTATTTGCATTGTTAAAATAATATAAACTCAGATAAAATAATTTAACCAAAAATTGCAATACAATCTATTGGGAAGTTCAGGATAGGGAGAAGTTGGGATTTGTGTTTAAAAAGATAAACCCTCATTTTCTATAACAAGAAGTCAATAGGTATGCCTGGAATTAATAAGAATTTATATATCATATATAAAAGCAATCACATTTATATCAGTAATCACTTGAAAAGTCAGCTGATAGTCTCTGGATCACTTAGAACTCATTGATTGCAAGTAGCAGAAACCAACCAAAGCTAGATTTAAGCTGAAAAGAATTCATTTTAAGGATTCATGTTTGTATCTCAAAGGGCAGAGATATAGCTGGGCCTTGGGAAAAGACCACAGTCAGGAAAGACAAGGCAGCTAGAAACCAAGCAGTAGCTACTTCTTTCTCTCTGCAGACTGGCTTTCTCAGCTTCCCCTCAATTCCCACGTTTACATGTGATAAATTCCAAAATCCACAGAAGTTTACCAGATGCAACTCCAGGTTTCCTGGAGAGTGACTGACGCATGGCTCTGTATGGCAGTTTCAAACTATGACTGCAAATTTGGAAGGAGTGCTTCCATAAAGAGAGTGGGGTCTATGTCCCCATCCCTTGAGTCTGGGCAGGATTGTGATGACTTTGACCAATGACCAATGGAATAAGGCAGAAATGAGGCCATGTGATTTCTGAGGCTGAGTTATAGAAGGTCACAGTTTCCAGCTTGTTTGCTGGAATATTCAATCTTAGAGTCTTGATCTGTTGTATGTGAAGTCCAGTCGTCCTGAGGCTGCCATATTGTGAGGAAGCCCAAGCTATGAGGAAAGGCCATGTAGACAGTCTAACAAAAGTTCCAGATGAGCCAAGCCTTCAAGTCATCCCAGCCCAGGTGCCAGATATGTGAGCAAAACAACCCTTCAGTGATTTCAGCTCATCACTTGAGTGGTTGCCAGTCACTCATCTTCCCACCTGCACTCATGGAGCAGAGCCAAGCCATTGTGAGCACAATAGAATAGCTGTTGCTCTATATCATTAAGCTTGGGATGGTTGTTGCATATCAGTGCATAGCTGGAATGATTGGATCAGATGACTGTCCTTGCTTCATGGAACCATGAAGTCACAGCATGACTGCTGGGGACCTACCCAGCAAAGAGATGGGGTGGCAAGGAGTGGAGCAGATTCCAGCAAACTGTGGCTTGACAAACAACCTTCAAGGTGTCCACTACATTTCCTACCCTGGTTTCACAGCAGTCTGTGACCTAAGTGGAGGGAAGGACATGTGGACTGAGAACTCTTGACCTCTCATATTCAAGCTCAGCTCTTGCTCTCTCACACAGTAAGCCAATGAGAAAGAGGGAAGAGTGAAGAGGAGTATCTGCCTTGGTAAATGGGATCATTAATTCCCTTCCCTCCCAGCCCCACAGTCAGTAGTCTTCCAGCAGAAACAGTTGCCAAGAAGTGGGAAATATCCTCGGAGCTCTGGCATCTTCCCTCTGTGGCCTCTCGAGTACAGAGGAGATCATTAGAGTGTCCTCGTGTTGCCTAGCAACCTGTGAATGCTGTTTGCTATCATGTCATTAATATGATATGAAAGTGTTTCATAGAAGACATTCATCTTGCATTAATGAAAATCAAATTTACTAATATGACACAAAATCTGTTCTTCCTTGTGTCTTTCTATACTTAAGTAGCTTATTTATTGAATTAGATTGTGAATGGTTTTCAGGCTTGAGACTGTTAAAGTATCATAATAATGACTTTGTTTTCAATAATATCAGATGGCCATTAATAATGTGATTACACAGTTATAACTTGTGATCACCATCCCAGCCCCCTCCCCTCAGGTCCAGCCCCAGTGCCATTTAACTATCTACCACCCAACTTGTTTGATTCTGGTTCGAGCTGGTTATACTTTCCAGATTGTCCATGTCTTTCTTTGAAGTTCAGAGACAGAGAACTGAAGAAACACCTGCTGCCTAAAGAAGACTCCGATGAATAAATGGATCTCAAAGCATCATAAGTGTGAAAGGAACTACCAGAAGTTATTCACTCATCTTTTCTTTCTATAAAAGGGCAACAAAAGACCCTAAGTCACTAAAGAGGCACTGAAAAAAGGATAGGAACTACAGTTGTCCCCTACTTTAAAACATAGTTTATTCCCGAAAACAAGTGTGGAATTCAAATGTACAAAAGCCAAATAATACTTCTCGTTCAAGATGGTGATGTAGGAAGATCCTGAATTCACTTCCCACAAACACATTTAGTCTAAAGCTACATATAGAACTATTTCCTCTTAAAAGCCTAGAGGCTGGCTGAGTGACAACTACACATCTGACAAATGAGAAAAAACAACAACACATCGATGTGGGTAGCAGAGGGTGGGACACAGGCTTGCCATAAACCCCACCCCCATCAAGCCGTCCCACAACCAGAGGGAGCTCAAAACCTGGAGCTTCTCCATAAGGAGTGAAGAGTTCAAACCCTTCACTAAATAACATCAGGAATCACAGCTTTTAAGACATGCACTTGAGAGATAAGCCTTCAAAACATCTAACTTTGAAAACCAGCGTGACTCACTTCCTGAGACGACAAGACTGTACTGATCTGAGAAATTACTCTTAATGGGCTCATGGCCTCAGACTTGCCCTTGCCAGGGCCCAGCTCAGAGGTAGTCAGTTGCACCCAGACTTAAAGTGAAGGAGGCTCACCTGTTTATATTAAAGTGTTGGCCTGAAGGGCAGATATCTAATTGAACACACACATCTAGGAACCTGCTGGAACACTCTCCAGAGATAGAGATTGGCAGGCGTGATCTTCACGCTCGCCCTTTGCGGCCTTCTGGAAGGGAGCTTTCAAACTCGTCTGGTGCCCTAATTTTTGTGGCTGTCGCCTACTTGAGACCATTTGATCACCTGGCTCTGGAGACCAGGGGAGCCTGTGTTCCTGCTCCCAAGGGACTGTAATAATTGGTGTCACACAGAGGAGCTCATACCCCTTTCTGGTGCCCCGATTTCTATGACTGCTGCTAGGGGACACCTCTATATTACCTGGCTTTGGTGGCCAATGGGGCTACAGTCCTTCATCCAACAGGACTGTAGACAATGGAGAAAGAATTTTTAAAGAGTTACCATCCCACAGTCACACAAGAGACAACAGACCCAGGAGCTCAGTCTATATTACAAAGCTATAGTAATTAAAACAGTATAGTATCAGCATGAAAACAGATATACTGATCAATGGAACAGAATAGAGAGCCCAGAAATAAACCCACACCTATATGGTCAATTAATTTACAGCAACGGAGCCAAGAATGGCATTGAGAAAATAGGAAAGCCACACGCAAAGAATGAAACTGGACCATAAAAAATATATACACATATATGTGTGTGTGTGTGTGTGTATATATATATATATATATATATATATATATATATATATAATGGAATATTACTCAGCCATAAAAAATATTGAAATCTTGCCATTTGTACAACATGAATGAACCTTGAGGGGATTATGCTATATGAAGAAAGTCAAAGACAAATACCAATGATCCTCTTATATGTGGAATCTAAAAAATATGATATATTATGTATAATATATATTTTATATATTTTTATATATGTGTATAGATGTATATATGTGTGTGTGTGTATATGTATATATACATATACACACACATATATATATATATATATATTTCCAAGTTCATAGATACAGAGCACAGATTGGTGGTTGCCAGAGGCGAGGGGAGGGGTGGGAGAAATGGGTGAATAGAAAAAAAAAGAAAGGAGTTTAGGGGTATCAATGGCTAAAATATGAACAGACAAGTTGTATTATAGTCAAATACACTGAGCCAATGTCCCTAATTCAAGAGCTGTTTCTAAAGACATCCAGAAAGAAACCTTTCAAAAATCTAAACTGCAGACTATATTTTTCAAGATATTATTTTTTTTTACAAAACTTTTTTTTCTATTTACAAAAGTAATTTATAATTATTGCATAACCCAGAGTCAATAGGGGTATAAAACAGAATCATGAAGAAGAAGCCATTAGTTATCCATAAGCAATCACCCAGATAGAATCATCGTAAATTATTTGGTGTGTGTCCTTCTGATATTTTTTCTCAGAATATGTAAATATTTACATATGTAACAATATTTTTACATGCTGAGTTGTAGCTTTCTATTTTGGCTTATAAGGATATTCTGAACACTTTTTCATTTCTTGAGATATTATTTAAATGAAACGATTTTTTAATGACTGAAGAGGATTCTACCATACCAATGTGCCTCATTTACTCAGATTCTTCTGACATTTTGATTTGATAATTAGCACCACAATAATCATCCTTAATGATATATCCTGATTATTTTCATTACAGTTTTTTAAGTGTCATTAATTCTTAGTCATTCGATGTGTAGTTATTGAACTCCAGTGTTCTGGGTACTTGGGACACAGCCACCAAAAAGAAAGACAGGCTTCCTTCTTTCAAAGAGTTTAAAATTAAATAGTAAAGAAAGAAAAAGTTAAATGCCAGTTAAAAATTCTACCACACTATCTAATATTCATTTTAAATGTATTGTGAGATAGCAATCTTTTCAACAAAAATCAACCAAGTGAAACTGTCAATCCCAAGAAAACAAATGACAGTAATTTTCTTGCAATAAAAAAGGAGCATTTTGTTTAAAAAAAAAAAAAAATTTTACCACCACCAAAATAAGTGTTCCCCCTCCTCTCAATCCCACTCCTCCTCTCAGCACTGACCACATTGTAGATGTGTGAATGTGTGTTTTTCAAATATACTGTACATATTTTTCTTTACTCTTCTTTTTCCACTTCATACATATTGAATATCTTTCTTTGTCAGTACTCATAGATCTCACTCTTTTTAATGGCTTCTTTATATTTCATAGAATGGTTAAATCCCAGTTAATTATTTTCCTGTTAATGAACACTTAGGTCATTTCCAATTCTTTTTCCTGTTATTGTAGGCAATGTTTTCATTAAACAGATTTACTTGTGTGCATCAGTGAAAATTCTGGATCAATGGGTATGCATATTTAAATTATGATCAAGACACTGGCTTAAATTATCCTCAAAACGGGTAAGGGAGGTAAAATTGGAGGAAGGTGGTCAAAAGGTACAAAATTCCAGGTATAAGATAAATAAGTACAAGGGATATCATGTATGATATGATGACTATAGCTAACACTGCTGTATGATACATAGGAAAGTTGTTAAGAGAGTAAATTATAAGAGTTCTCATCACAAGAGGAAAGCTTTTTTCCTTTTTCTTTGTATTGTATCTATACGAGATGATGAATATTAGTTGACGCTATTGCGACAATCATTTCATAATATATGTAAATCAAACCATCATGCTGTATGCCTTAAACTTATACAGTGATGTATGTCAATTATTTGTCAATAAAACTGGGGGGAAAAGAAGATGTGATAAAGCAGGACTGGGCAGGAATTGAGGTTGGTAGGGCAGGCGCTCTGAGGAAGAAATATCTGAGCTGAATCCTGGATGGTGAGTCACAGTCAGGCATGCAAAATCTGGAGGGAAATGAATCCAGCCAGAGGAACCAGCAGGTGCAGATGCCCCCAAAGTGGGAGAAATCTTGGTATACCTGAGAAACACAAAGAACCCAGTGCAGCTGTAGCAGAGTAAATGAAGGTCAAAAGAGCTGCATCATTTAGATTTTTGTGGGTGGAAGTTGGGCTTTAGATACTTGTTTCCACATGTGAAGGGCAGTAACATGTGAATTCATGTTGTAAAAGTTCACTGTAGCTGTTTTGGAGAATAAACTGCAATAGCTCTTAGGGAGCTACTACCTAAGTTATCCCTAGTGGGAGATGGTGATTTGGACTAGATGGTGAAGTGGTCAGATTTGAGATGTACTTTAGCAACAGAGTGTGCAAGACTTGCTCTACACTCCAGCCAAATAACAACTGATCACTTGACTCTGAAACTTAACATGGTCCCACAGAACTTATAGTTTCACCTCAGTAGTGAGCACTGAATTCCCCACCTTACTCCATTTACCAATTCTGCACCACTATCCCTCGGGTGTGTGAATGTGGGCTTGTAATATTTGTTGCCCCTTGAGGTAATGAGCAAGGAGCCACCTTACCCAGGAGGTTACATTTGTCTGTTCCCAAGATGCCCACAACCAATGGCAGACATGGACTACAGAAGGCCCCATGTCTCAAGGTCTACCCAAGTCCATGGCTCAGCTCATCCTCCAGAGCTCCTCCAGAGCTCCCCCAGAGCCCAGGCTGAACCCAGACTCCAGTTTGGACCCATTCTTGCTTAGCTCCTTCCCCTGCCTCCCCTACCCCACCCTGCTTCCTTCACCTCGCTTCTCCTGAGAGTCCTCCTCAATGAAGCACTTGTATAAGCAGAGCCTCCCCTCTGCCAGGCTTCCAGTCACACTGTCCTTCTCATGAGCCCTAGAGAAAAGCTGTCTTCAGAGTAGAGAAAAGGGCCAAGCATACCCCAACACTTTGATATCAAGCAGAAGCTGTGGCTCAGAAAGTAGAAGAACACGATGTGGGATTTCTGGAAGCTCAGTGTAGAAAGTGCTTCCAGGGTAAAGTAGTGGTAGCAGTGTCAGATTCCAATGAGGGGCTAAGTCAGTTGAGGACTGAGAATTGGTTACTGGATTTGGCTTTGATCAGAGCTGTTACAGAGGAGGTGGGGGGCTGGAAGTAGCCCAAGAGAGCTATAACCTGAGGAACTGGAGATGCAGCAGAGAGTCAAATTTTGAGTTTTCTGTGAAGTGGAATTGAGAACTGGGGAATACGAGTATATTAGAAGGGGAACTGATGTTGGCCACTGTCTCATTCTTTATCATCTCAATCACCTGGGTCTGTTCTCTGAAAGTGAGAAATGGGCCCAGAAAATGGCATCCAGCAGCTAGGCCATGATAAACAATGCTCATGGAATACAAACAGTGATCAGGCCCCTTTGTGGCCCTAAGTTAGGACAGAGAAAAGGATACTGCAACAATAATAACTAAACACTTCTTTCTTCTGACTAACACAAGCAACTGCTGCTTTGACCCATGAAAACTCAAGCCCTGCTTTGAATCTTCTTGCCTCCTGGATAGAAATTACAGTATCAAGATAGCCAGGCACCAGACAACCCCTGCTACCTAAGAGCAGACCTACTGCCCTTCACCTTAACCCTCTTTAGAACCACCCTGCCTGAGCCCAAATCCTGTCATAAGCCCCTCCCAGCTCCCTCTTATCAGGACACCCCTCAGTGCCTCACTACCCTAAACCTCACTTTGCTTTGCCACTGAGGCTCCCGGGGGTCTTTGGCAGTTGGAAATCAACAATTTGTTCCTGGCTCCCTTCCTGTATTTCCAGTCATTTCATTTTTTTATTATTTTTTTTTAATATTTCAATTACAGCTGACATATAATATATGAGTTTCAGATGTACAACATAGTGATTAGACATTTATATAACTTGCAAATTGATTACCCTGATAAATCTACTCATCTGACACAATACATAGGTATTATTATATTATTGCTACATTCCCTATGCTATAATTTACATCCTTATGATTATTTTGTAACTATTAATTTGTACTTCTTAATCCCTTTTCCATTTTCACCCATCCCCCAACCTCCCTCCCAGCTGGCAACCATCAAAATGTTCTCTGCATCTCTGAGTTTGTTTCTGTTTTGTTTGTTCATTTGTTTTGTTTTTCTTTTTGATTCCACATTTAAGTGAAGTCATATTGTATGTCTTTCTCTCTCTGATTTATTTCACTTAGCATAATACCCTCTAGATCCATCCATATTGTTGCAGATGGCAAGATTCCATTCTTTTTTGTGGCTGAGTAATATTCCATTGCATATATGTACCACTTTTTCTTTACCAATTCACCTATTGATGGACACTTAGGTTGCTTCCATCTCTTGGCTATTGTAAATAATGATGCAATAAACACTAGTGTTTTGGGTTTCTTTGGCTACATACCCATAAATGGGATTACTGGGTCCTTTTTTGTCTCCTGTTATAGCCTTTGTTGTTGTTGTTTTCAATTAAAGTTTATTGGGGTGACGATTGTTAGTAAAGTTACATAGATTTCAGGTGTACAATTCTGTATTACATCATCTATAAATCACATTGTGTGTTCACCACCCTGACTCAGTTCTCCTTCCATCACCATATATTTGATCCCCTTTACCCTCATCTACCACCCTGCTCCCCCTTTACCCTCTGGTAACCACTAAACTATTGTCTGTGTCTATGAGTTTTTATTTCTCATTTGTTTGTCTTGTTCTTTTGTTGTTTTTGGTTTATATACCACATATCAGTGAACTCATATAGTTCTCTGCTTTTTCTGTCTGACTTATTTTGCTTAGCATTATAATCTCAACATCCATCCATGTTGCCACAAATGGTCCTATTTCATCTTTTCTTACCGCCGAATAGTATTCCATTGTGTGTATATACCACAATTTCTTTATCCATTCATCTATCGAAGTACATTTTGGTTGTTTCCATGTCTTGGCCACTGTAAATAAAGCTGCAATGAACATTGGAGAACACTTGTCTTTATGTATAAATGTTTTCACATTTTTTTGGTAGATCTATTTTGTATGGTATAAGAATTGCTACCACGGGTGTTTTTTTTTTTGTGGGTGGGGGTTGTTTGTTTGTTTTTTCCATTTACATTGCATGAAATACCTTTTTCCATCCCTTTACTTTCAGTCTGTGTGTGTCTTTGGATCTGAAGTGAGTCTCTTATAGGCAACATATGTAAGGGTCTTGTTTTCTTATCCATTCAGCGACTTATCTTTTGATTAGAGTTTTTAAATCAATTTACATTTAAAGTAATTGTCAATAACTATATAGTTGTTGACATATTATTATTAATATTTTTTATTTTCATCTTCTTCTTTTTAAAGAAGTCCCTTTAACATTTCTTGTAATACTGGTTTGGTGATGATGAAGTCCTTTAGCTTTTTCTTGTCTGGGAAGCTCTTTATTTGTCCTTTGATTCTAAATGGTAGCTTTGCTGAGTAGACTAATCTTGGTTGTAGGACCTTGCTTTTCATCAGTTTGAATATTTCTTGCCATTCCCTTCTGGCCTGAAAAGTTTCTGTTGAGAAATCACCTGCCAGTCTTATGGGCACTCCCTTGTAGGTAACTAACTGCTTTTCTCTTGTTGCTTTTAGGATTCTCTCTGTCTTTAACCTTTGCCATTTAATTATGATGTATTTGGTGTGGGCCTCTTTGGGTTCATATTTTCTGGGATTCCTTGGGCTTCCTGGTCTTGTAATTTATTTCCTTTGCCAGGTTAGGGAAGTTTTCTGTCATTATTTCTTCAAATAGTTTCTCAATTCCTTGCTCTTTCTTTCTTCTCCTCTGGTACCCCTATGATGCAATTGTTGGTACACTTGATGTTGTCCCAAAGGCCCCTTAAACTGTCCTCATTTTTTTTTTCTTTTCCTTTTTGCTATTCTGATTGGGTGTTTTCTACTACATTGTGTTTTAAATTGTTGATTTGACTGTCTGCTTCATCTAATCTACTGTTGATTCCCTCTAATGTATTCTTTATTTCAATTATTATATTCTTCATTTCTGACTGGTTCCTTTATATGTCATCTATCTTTATTTTTATGTTTCTTATCTCTGTGTTGAAGTTCTCACTGAGATCATTGAGCGTTTTTATAACCAGTGTTGGAACTCTGCACTTGGTAGATTGCTTATCTCCATTTTGTTTAGTTCTTTTTCTGGAGCTTTGTTCTGTTCTTTCATTTGGGGCATATTTCTTTGTCTCCTCATTTTGGCTGCCTCCCTGTGTTTGTTTCTATGTATCAGTTAGATCCGCTACATTTTCTAGTCTTAGTAAAATGGCTTTATGTAGTAGGTGTCCTGTAGGGTCCGGTCGCACAGTCTCCCTGGTCACCTGAGCTAGGTGCTCCAGGTGTGTCCCTTATGTGGGTTGTGTGTGACCTCCTGTTGTAGTTGAGCCTTGATTGCTGTTTGCACATCAATGGAAGGGATTGACCTTCAGGCTGATTGGTTGTGAGGACTGGCCGTGATTACAGTGGAGGAGCTGCTGTGTAGGAGCAGAATTCACTCTAGCGGGGCTCTGGTGCCTGCCCAGTCTGCCCTTTGGGTGTGTCATTTGTGGATGTGGTTAGGTGGTGCTCTGGTGTGGTCTAAAGCTGACCACTGAGTATGTTGGTTCTGGGGCCTATTGGGAGGTGCTCTGGTGCTGCCTTTGCCCTGCTGGGGTCCATTGATATGAGCTACAAAGTGATCTGCAATTGGTAGCCACTTGTGCTGGGCTTGGAGCTGCCTGGGAGAGGCTAATCTGTGAAATGAGGCCAGCTGCTCCTAATGCCTTCTTAGCAAAAGATACAGGGTATGCCAAGGCCAGCTGCTGTTTGTTTGGGGTTTGGGAACCTTTGAGAAATTTTAGGAAAGTCTGCAGCATGAGCCAAGACAGGCCATTCATATGGAAAAGCCACTGGAAGCTGTTTAGTTGGGCCTGCACATTGGGTGGTCAGTGTCTCAGGAAATCATCAGGGGCTAACGGGGCACGTTGATGGAGACTCAGATATGGTGACCATCTGGGGGTGCAGGCTGGGTGGGGAGATGGCTCAAAAAAAGAACAATGACTTCTGCCAACACTTCTTGTCTGGGAGAAAGCTGCCCCTCCAGTGTGAGCCCTGAAGCCAGACAATTCAGTTCCTCCCCCTATGACCCTGGCAACTTTCAAGCTGCTGCCCCAGTGCTGGAGACCAGAGTGTGAGTCCATCAGCAAGTAAATCCATGCATGGACCCTTTAAAAAGAATTCCTGAAACTCCTGCAGCCCTCCTTCTCACTCAGCCACAATCTCTGCTGGTTTTCACTGCTAGAAGTTATGGGGACTTCTCCCCCTGGCACTGAAACCCTGGGATGGGGAGCCTGATTTGGGGCTGGGACCCCTCATTTTTCAGGGGGGACCTCCACAGCTGAGATATCCCTCCCAATTTTTAACCACCACACGTAGGTGTGGGACCAGCCTGTTTCATATTTCTGTCCCTCCTACCCATCTCAAGGTGGCTTCTTCTGTATATCCTTACTTATAGGACTTCTGGTCAGCTGGACTTCACAGGATTCTGTAGTTTAGTTGTAATTTTGATGTGGTCATGAGAGGAGGCAAGTACAGCAAGTACCAGAATTCCCCAGTCCCTTCTGATGATGCTTTGCACCACCTCCTCCCTTTGCTCCCTCATCCCACCAGCCCCCATGAAATATTGGTGTTTCCCTGGTTTTGTGTTCAATCCTTTCATCACATTTTTCTTAGCCACCTCTTCTCTCTTGAGGCCCTGCATTTAGCAAGTCCCTTTGCTTCTGGCCTCATTACATTCCAGTTTAGCTGTTCTAAAACATAAATAGGATGACTACATCACTCAGTTGTTTAAAATCTTTTCATGACTCTGTTTCACTTAAGGGATAAAGTCCAGGACTCATGCACAAGCACTAGACCCTAGCCCCAATTACCACCTCCCACGCTGCATCCAATTGGACACTAGAGCCACAAACCGTTTGTTGTTCCCAGAATTCCCCATGCAGCTTCATGCCTCCACATTTCCCCATGCTGTTCCTTCTGTCTGGAATACCCTTAGCAAACATTATTCCTTCTTAATACTTGGACAGATCCTCCTTCGTGTTTCTGTAATCAGCTCCCTGCGGGTTATTGATGGAGCTCATCCATGTTCTATTGTGGCACTTGTCACCCAATATTATAATTATATTTTATGTCAACTGTCTCTTCTTGTTATAGAGAGCCTGTGGATATAAGACCCAATGGCATATTTGTCTTTGTGTTTGTAATATTTCTTATGGTAGGCATTCAGCAAATACTTGCTTTTCCCCCCTTTTTTTTCTAAACCAGTGCTGTCCAGAAGAAATGTGGTGTGAGGCATGCACATACTTTAAGTTTGGGGTACAATCACATTAAAAGCATGAAAATAAAAAGATTAAATTAATTGTAATAATGTGTCTTATGTAACAATATATCCAAACTCTATTGTCTTTTCAACATTTAATCAATATAAAAAATATTAATGAAATGTCAACGTTCTCCTTTTCTTGTACTAAGGGTTCAGTGCCTTGTGTGTATTTATTGCGTTTGCTGCACCTCTCAGTTCAGACCAGCCACGTTGCAAATGCTCAGTAGCCACATTTGGCTCAAGGCTCCTGGACTGGATGACATGGGTCTTGGCAGTTGCTGCTCTCAACCTATTTTCTTCCCTATGAAACAAAAAGGTCTCCAAAATCTGTAATCTCATATCATTTCCAGTTCTAAAAAAGGGGGCTCTGCTATTTCATAATAAATCAAAGAGAATTTCTCTCTTTGAGAGTGAAGAATGTCCTTCCACCAGCGACCAGATGGACCCCAGACATTGCTTTGTAGTCACCTGTCCTTGTGCTCACACTGTACACCCTGTGAACACGGTCCAGCCACAGAAATTCTTGGGCTCAGGTTTGAAACTTAATTCCACGACCATTTCTTTTTTTTTTTTTAATTTTATTGGGGAAGGGGAACAGGACTTTATTGGGGAACAGTGTGTATTTCCAGGACTTTATTGGGGAATAGTGTGTTTTTCCGAGGACCCATCAGCTCCAAGTCAAGTTGTTGTCCTTTCAGTCTTAGTTGTGGAGGGCACAGCCATTGTTCAATCTTAGATGCAGGGGGCGTGGCCCACCATCCCTTGCAGGAGTCGAACTGGCAATCTTGTGGTTGAGAGCATGCTCTCCAACCAACTGAGCCATTCGGCAGCCTGGAAGCTCAGTGGCAGCTCAACTTCTTCATTCTAGTTGAGGAGGGCACAGCTCGCTGGCCCATGTGGGAATCAAACTGGCAACCTGTTGCCCAGAGCTCACTCTCTAACCAACTGAGCCACCCGTCTGCCCACAACCATTTCTTTTACTAAGAGTAATACAATAAAAAGACTAAACAATTAATGATTTCCTTTAACTTTTACTTCAAAATAATTTCAAACTTCCAAAAAGGTTACACAAATAGAACAAAAAATAGCTGCACACCCTTCACCTAGAACCCCCAAATGTTAGTATTTTATTATACTTGCTTTATCATTCTTACTTTCTTCCTCTCTCTCTCTTTAGATACAGAACCCCCTTCCCCCCCCACACACACACACACTCATGGATGGAAAGACATAACTTTTTCCTTATGTTTAAAAGTAAATTGCAGACATGATGCCCTATAAATACTTCAGTAGTAGTTACTAAAAATAATGGCTTTCTTGCATAACCATAGTCCTCCAATCGTCACCATTTTAAAATGACATTAATACAATACAAATTTGAATCAGTCATTCACATTTTGCTAATTGTCTCACTGATTCCCCTTCTTCTGGTCCAAGATCCATTTAAGATCCTACATTGCAATGAGTTGTCGTGTCTCCTTAATTGTCTCCAATGTGGGACAGTTCCTCAGCCTTTCACTTTAATGAGTTTTTACTTGTGAAAAATACAGGTCAGTTATTTTATAGAATGTCTACCAGTTCTGGTTTGTCTTATGTTTCCTCATTACTCATTTCAGTTTATTATGCCTTCTTGGCAGAAACCACGGGAGTGATGTTGTGTTCCTCTCCATGCATCATATTAGGAGGCCCATTCACAAATTTGTCCATTCACTAATATTGTTAACCATGGTCACTTGGTTAGAGTAGAGGCTGCAGGCTTCTCTGAGGGAAATGTACTATTTTTACCTTCAGAATCAATTAGTAACACTTTGAGAATATGTAAATATCCTATTTTCATCATTCTTTTTTCCACTAATTTTAGCATCCATAAGCAATTCTTGCCTAAAACAATTATTACTGTGTTGTTTGCCAAAGGGTGATTTTCTAAATCCATCATTCATTCTACATTCATTTATTACTTTTTTGACTATGAGGAAGAGTTGTCCCCTCTCCTCCACTTACTTATTCATTCATTCATTCATTCATTCATTCATTCATTCATTCATTTATCTGTATCAGTGCGGTCTTACAGATTCTCATAATGTTCCATGGCTTGTAATCCATTACCCTTATTATTGTGTTTTTGGGAGATAAGAACTATGAATATGTTAGTTGAATTTTAATGCTTGCATTTTGGAAACTACAAACCTGAAAATGTGAAAGTGTAGGAACAGTTTATAGTTTGCTATTATATCTGTGAAAGCTTCAGTAACAACAAACAAAAAAAACACATTAATTAGAAAAACCTATTATGAAAGGTAATTATTTCAAACATGTTGATTATTATAAACAGATATTAAACATGTTGTTTAGATTCTGTACTAGTGAATGCTATTACTACTAAGCACTCTTAAAATTTAAAGCAATTAATTTAACGAAAGAAATAATAAGGCAGCAAAATACCTTGCTTTCTGGGGTTTGCTAGTTCTTGTGGCCTCAGTCTTACAAAAAGTGATTCCACCTGGTTCCTTTGTTCTACCTCCCACTCCCAACTTGTGGAGTTTCATATGTGCATATGTACACTTTTTTTCTTTTCCTTCAGAAAATAGACAGGAAATGGCCATGGCTGTGAGCGTGGCTGAGTGGCTGAGTGGTCTAATGCTAGCCTGTGCTCTCTGCAGCCTAATTAAAGGAAAATGGTTGTGCTTTCTATGAAGAGAGACGCAGAATAAGAGGAGAGGGACACAGGAAGGGAAGCCGAAGCACTAAGAGCTTTCCTTTTTCCACAGAATTAAATGCTAACCCACCTCATACTCTTAGTCCTGAATTTATGTAACAAATCAATGTAAATAGCTGGACAACTTCCAGGGCTCTAGATTTATCATACAAATTCAATTAATGCAGCTCCTAATAAACCAGCACCGTGCAAGGAAATACTGCAGATGGAATAAAAGGGCAGATACGTGGCACAAGACAGCAGACTTGGGGTGACCGGATGGCTCAGTTGGGCAGAGCGTGAGCTCTGAAGAACAAGGTTGCTGGTTCAATTCCCACATAGGCCAGTGAGCTGCGCCCTCCACAACTAGATTGAAGACAGTGAGCTGCTGCTGAGCTTCCAGAGGGGCGGCCAGATGGCTCAGTTGGTCAGAGCATGAGCTCTGAACAACAAGGTTGCCGGTTCAATTCCCACATGGGATGGTGGGCTGCGCCCCCTGCTACTAAAGATTGAAAACCGCGACTGGACTTGGAGCTGAGCTTTGCCCTCCATGACTAGATTGAAGGACAACGACTTGGAACTGATGGACCCTGGAGAAACACACTGTTCCCCAATATTCTCCAATAAAATTTAAAAAAAAGTTTTCTGCTATCAAAAGGAACTATTAAGACAACAAATAGACAAGCCAGAGAATGGGAGCATATATCATAGCACATAAAAAGATAAACATCTCAATAAAAAATAGTGACAAAAGTTTAAAAAAAAACAAAAGAAGACAGCAGACTTTGTATTCCAACACCGGCTCCAGGTGTCACTGTAAGGGGCTGCCAAACCCCATTCCCATGCAGCATGAGGTCTTGGTGGACGACGTTATGCCTGTGCTTTAATTGGTGCAGAATTCTTAAGCACGTAAAAGTGGTGCTATTTCTACAAGAAGACTGGTTTGCTCTGGGAAGTCACGAAGAAAGTCAAGACAGGTTAGAAGAAAATCCAGCCCAGGTAGGCTAGGTGAGGCCTGCACCTCAGCCCCAGTCCCTTTCCCTACCTCCAACTTAGTGCCTCCCACGTACAAGTGGGTTAACCGTTTGACTGAATGGGCTCACTGGACAAAATCAGCAGGCAAAAGAACTCCATTTGATAATTTTAATTTCACTTTCATCAATTCAGACAAAAAAAAAAAAAGGAAGAAAATGATGCCTCAGTTTAACTATTCCTGTATAATTTTTATTGATTTCCACATATTTAGTGCACAGCAAAACTTCATGACGTCTTACTATGCAGCCCCTCTTATTTTTATTACAGCAAAAATTAATAGCTGCTATAAAACTGCAGCTAAATTATGCAGACACCCTTGAATATAGGAAAAGCGGTTCTCAAGGAGAAAAACTGCAGTTATGCCAAAGAAAAACTTTATTTCAATTAAATGACAAATAAAAAGTGTTTATTTTAATAATTTATTTAGTCCCTAATTCATACCAAAAAGGATCTGAGGCAGCTTACACAAATATATACAATAGGATAATTAAGAACAACAATAATAACACAATATATATGGAACCCTTCCCCAGTGTAGGGCATAAGGCCTAGAGTGTCTCCTTGAACCGTGATATTAACTCTCTGAAGTAAAGACCATCATTATCCCCATTTTACAGCTATGAAGACTAAGGCAGGAAGAGGTTAAAGCTAACTAGCCCACGATTACATAAGCTAACAACTGACAGAGCTGGGAGAAAATAGAGTCATCAGTAAATGGGAAATTAAGGCAAGACAACAACATGAAGCTGAGCCGAGGTAGAGAGACTATGTATTTGAGCAGAGAGTTTTATTTAGTAGAGTCACACAGTTGATTTTGAGTTCCTTTGAGGTCAAAGCAAGGAGGGTAATGTTATCAGTGGTTACATTTGTAAGGTTCACAAGATAAATATATTCTATTTTCTAAGGTGAAGCACAGTTTTTCCTGGGCTAAGTGTCCAGGATTCAGAAAAACAAATGGACAACAGACAGAACTTCCGGATGATCCTCTAAGAATAGTGTTTCTGAAAACCAAGATTCCGCAGGCAGCGGTAGCAAGCAGTCTGTGTTCCATGCCCAGCATGATCAGGCTGCCAAATGATTCAGGACAACTGTGCTCTGATATTCTGAGCTCTTACACACATAAGGAGCCTAAGAAAAACTTGTGCTTGAGAGAGAGCATGGCCTCCTCACCCTCACAGTGTGGGGGTGACAGGGCCTGTAGGCTGGTCAGGATCTTCCTCTGGAGGCAGTTCTGGGTGTGTCCAGCTCACAATAAGTAAACAAGCCAGTTCCAGTGGCCTCCAGCAGACAGCAGTTTCCACTGTCTAAGCCAGGGGTGTCCAAACTGCAGCCCACAGGCCAACTGCGGCCCGCAATCCATTTTTTATTGGCCCGCAGCAAATTCCAAAAATATATTTAGTTTACTTAAATAAACCAGGTGAGGCAATACGTACTTCACCTCGAGTGAGTGGCCCGGCTGTTTGTGTATTTTACCGCATGTGGCCCTTGGTGAAAAACGTTGAAAAAAGTTTGGACACTCCTGGTCTAAGCAGAGAAAGCCATTGAAAGCAGTGTCTCCCAGCATCTCTGTGGCCAGACAAGGCTCCCAGTGCTTGGTGAGATGCTAGGCTTTAAGCAGTGTTAGTTTCTGGGTTCCTGGGTACACTAGGGTAACTGGACAGACGTCACCTCTCTAGATCCATAAGCTGACCAGCAGTAAGGGAGAGGTTGTTTACAAGCCATTCAGAAGATGGCTGACTTCTGCCAAAGCTTAGCATTTGGTTTTAGTGCCAGTGCATCAGAAACCATCTTTCCTCAGAGCATTAAACATCTATTATCTGTTGAGGCCGACAACAAAACCATAGCTGAATTATATTCAGAGGATACTTGTTTTTCTGTTATCTAAATCTTATCAGGTGACAATGACAACTGTTTATCAAATAACTAGTTGGTTTTGCTTTCAAAATCATTAATTTTACCTTTCTTGATCTGCCTCGAAGCAATAAATTGACTAGATAGAGATTCTGGCAAACTCAAGTTGGATAGGAAATATTCACAATCAAACTTCCATTTCAGTCTTCAGGGTTGTTTTGTCACAGTGCGTCACAGGGCTCCATCTGCTCATGTAATATGTGACATCCCTGAGTAAAGTTCACTGCCCCAGAAATGTGTAATTTAATTTCTGAACAAACCTTGGTTTAACTGGAAATACTTATTTGTTCCTATTCTTATTTTTCAAAACTATTGAAATGCATAAATCCACTTTCTTTCCTGGGCAGACTGAAATGACCAGAACGCATTACAGTGTGAACAGAAATTGCTCTCTGTTCTCCTCTGCATTTAAGCCAACCCAGGCCAGCGTAGGACTCTGAGGACACCAGGACTTTGAGGTTGCTGTCACATGGGAAAATACTTTGCATGGATTCCCCACACACACAGAATGTTTAATCTGGGGACAGGTTTGAATGTAGAGTGATAGACATGAAGTTCTGTTAAGTTCAATTAAACACAGTCTCGCAATTTTTGTAAATTTAACTTTAAGAAAAGATTTTGTAAAAAGTAGATGTTATGAAGTCTATTGAGTATCATAATAGACATAACATCCATTCTTTTTTTCCACTTCAGAAAGTGAATCCTGATTTATAGGATATTACATTGTACCTAAAATAAGTGACAGTGATTCCCAGCCACCCCTGCAGCCAAGGAAGCGATATGAACAACATTTGGCCAGTAAAATATAAGTAGAGGTGCTGAGTGAGACTTCTAGGAATTCTCCCTAGATGAGACGGGAAGGGCCCTCTTTCTCCCTTTCCCCATCCAAGAGCATGGATGTGGTGACTGGTTTAAGCAGCCATTTTGCACCACGAGGGCAAAAGCCCTACGGATAGTACTGTGATCTGATGTTCATGGAACTACAATGTCAATACTGGACACCCAACCCAGACTTTCTTTATATGAAAAAAGTTACACCGAGGCCTTTTAAAAACTACAGTTATTTTGAAATTTTCTGCAACTGCAATCAAACCTAATCTTAGCTAATGCGAGGTATACCAAGGAAACTGAGGTGATTCAGAAAGTTGATAGAAAGGTTCAGGAATGAGCATAAGGAAATGAGATTTGGTTGTGCAGTTGTTCAGAGCATGAACTTTCAGGTCACACAGAATTACGGTTAAAACCCTGTGCAACGTGTTAGCTGTGTGACCGTGGGCAAGTCATTTAACCTCTCTGAATCTATTTTCTCCTCTATGAAACGGAGCAGCAAGTCCCACTTTAGAGGACCAGAATTAGGATGAGATAGTGCACAGAAACTATTTGGCACAGTGTGTGTGGGTTTGGGTCCCCGGATGAATACAACAGCAGCTCCAGCATCAAACTATGATAGAAAATGAGGTGTGCCTGAGTGTGGTAAGCATCCGCCAGGTGGTGTGCTAGATTCCTTAGGCTGTAGAACCACACATCTTACTAATTATAACATAATTCAATCAGAATAAGAAAAAATGGTTGTTAGCACATCAAATCTGTGATTTCACAGATATTATTGCTTAGGACAAGGCACAAATAGTTATTTCAATTAAAAAAACTGCAAATTTGTTGAAAGGAAATTTGTAGTCTGTGCAATAATTGATTGGTTCCCAGGTAACTGAAGTTTGGTAAACATGAGCCCAGGGGAAGCGGGCATAGGCATGCATTGACAGAAAGGACAAAGAACTGAGGTCAACCGGACCACAATTCCATTCCCGACTAAAGCACGATCTAGCCTTCCGCTTTCCGGAAGTGTACCCCACGCAGCCTTCTGTGCTCTGCCTGCAAAAGTTTCTCTAACATTTCTTCCCTCACCTTCAACCCCCCTGCTATGTGTATACTTTCGGGGTGGTGCCCACATCTTCACCATGATTTCCTCTGTACCTGCAAAGCATCTGGTACATCATGGGTTAATTGCAGAGAAAGACCTCCTAGGTCTTTTCCTTCCTTGCCATTTTGCAAACACTGAAGTCAGGAACTCTGGAAGACACCTAGGACAGAGAAAAGAAAACAGGGCAGAGAAAAGTCCTCGTGGAAACACAAAGGAGAAGGAAAGAGTATTTGGTGAGGGGTAGACTGAGGCAGCAGAGAACAGAGAACCAGAGTAAAGTGAGCATTGGAAATAAAGAAACAAGGTTTTGAAAGGGCTCACTGGACCTATTAGGATGGAGGGAGGGAGGGAGGGAGGGACAGACCAATGGACAAGCAGATAAATGGAAGTAGAAAAGAAGATAGGACATGGTATATGTGTTCTTAGCAGGGAGAAGGGGACAGCGTGGGGCAGGTGGCTTCAGGGAAGGTCTCTATAAACTTGCCTCTATCTCACCCAAACCCCTTAACCAGGTTTGAAACACCCAGATGCCTGCTGTGGCCCGTGTAGACTGGGAGACAACGATAAACCACAGGGGCATCACCTGACCTGAATGCTGCCACATGACAACAACAAGGCCCAGCATTGCCAAATCTGATTTTTTAAAAGAAAGGCTGGAAATCCAATTTCCAAATGTTGTTCAGGCCAAAGCAAACACATCTGCATAGATTACACCTGGCCCCTTGATTATATACCATGATAGTTATCACTTCATACCTTCTGTGTATTGGAATGTAAATGGAAGAGACAAGTCCTAGCAGCCATGCTCCAGCCCACTGGACCACAAGGTTGAGACTCACCATTGAATACAACCTACAATCAGGCATTGAGGAGAAGAATTGTCTGTCCTCCGCCATGAATCTAAGATGCTGTTAGTAACAAGAAAGGGAATATATAGCGAGAACTTCATTATCGAAGGAAAGCCTGTAGCCCACCCAGCTGCAGTTACCCTCACAAGGGGAAAAGGCAACTCGGACAAGTTTCCAGCTCCAGCAAACCTCAGTTACAGGTCTAAAAGCAAATACTGACTATTATCACAAAAGAGAAAGCTAGAATGCTTTTTTATTTTCTTAATGTCTTATAGTTTTCAGCCTACAGGTCTTTCACATCCTTTGTTAAATTTATTCCTAGGTATTTTATTCTTTTTGCTGCAATTGCAAAAGGAATTTTTTTTTCATTTATTTTTCTGAAATTTCATTGTTAGTGTATAGTAATGCAATGGATTTTTGTACATTGATTTTGTAGCCAGCAACTTTACTGTATTCTTTACTGTTTATTGTTTCTAATAGCTTTTTGGTGGAGTCTTTAGGGCTTTCTATATAAAGAATCATATCATCTGCAAAAAGTGATTCATTCCCAATTCCGATGCCTTTTATTTCTTTCCCTTGATTGCTCTGGCAAGGACTTCCAACACTATGTTGAATACCTGGTGATAGGGGACAGCCCTGTCATGTTCCTGAACGTAGAGCAAAAGGCTTCCTTTTTTTCACTGTTAATTATGATTATTAGCTGGAGGTGTGTCATATATATGGCCTTTATTATGTTAAGGTATTTTCCTTCTATACCCATTTTATTAAGTGTTTTAATCATAAATGGATGTTGTATCTTGTCAAATGCTTTTTCTGTATCTATTGATATAATCATATGATTTTTGTCCTTTATTTTGTTTATACGGTGTATCACATTGATTGATTTGCATATGTTGAACCGTCATTGTGCCCCTGGGGTGAACCCTACTTGGTCGGGATATACAATGTTTTTAGTGCATTGTTGTATTCGATTTGCTAGAATTTTGTTTAGGATTTTTGCATCTGTATTCATCAGAGATACTGGTCTGTAATTTTGTGTGTGTGTGTTATCCTTACTCGGTTTTGGTATCGGGGTGATGTTGGCCTCATAAAATGAGTTAGGGAGTATTGTCTCTTCTTCAATTTTTTGGAAGAGTTTGAGTAGGATTGGTATTAGATCCTCTTTGAAGGTTTGGTAGAATTCACTAGTGAAGCCATCTGGTCCCGGACTTTTGCTTTGGGGAATGTTTTAGATGACTGATTCAGTTTCCTTACTGGTGATTGGTCTGTTTAGATTTTCCAGTTCTTCATGGTTCAGCCTTGGAAGGCTATATGTTTCTAAGAACTTGTCCATTTCTTCTAGGTTATTGAATTTGGTGGCATATAGTCCTTCATAGTATTTTCACATGATCCTTTATGGTACCTGTGGTAGCTTCTCTTTCCTTTCTGATTTTGATTATTTGTGTCTTTTCTCTTTTTATGTTAGTGAGTCTAGCCAAGGGTTTGTCAATTTTGTTAATCTTTTCAAAGAACCAGCTCTTTGTTGCTTTAATTTTTTCTATTGCCTTGTTGTTCTCTAACATCATAACAATAGACCTTACAGAACTAGAAAAAAAGAACAAATGAAACACAAAGTCAGCAGAAGGAAGGAAATAAAAATCAGAGAAGAACTAAATGAAATAGAGAACAAAAAGACAATAGACGAAAAGACAATAGAATGTTTTGCATTAAAAAAGAAAATCTAAAGATCTTGGAGAAAGGGATGTGTTTCTTCTCTGCCCACCCACCTCCTTTTCCTTGCTATGGAGTAGTTTAACAATTTCCAGTTGAATCATTTGGATGCTGGGGAATGCAGCCTTGCTGTTCTGCAACTCTCCTTTCCTATCTGCCTGCTCGAAGGGCCTTAGCCTTGGAGTTAAGATGCAGGATTTGAAAGAACAACGCTTTTCTTTTCCTTCAGACATGCTGTACTCTTTTCTAAGGCCAGCAAATGCAGCTTCTTCCAGCGTTGATTTGCTTTTCTCAGCCCTCAGCATGACCAATGGCAAAGCTAGTTTCCAGGTCCTCTCCCAGACTATATGATTTTGTCAATAAAATAGGCTGAATGACCATATCAGGATGAGCTCTGGAGAAATCTGATCGATTACTTAATGATTGGACCATATCGACCAGAAATGGTTAATTCAGTTCAGTTCTACAAGTAGACATTTCCCGGGCTTCTGAGGAAAGTGTAAATTTGCAAAAGTGGTGGAGAATTTAAATCCTCCCCAAAAAACCAGGCCAGCCATTGACAAAATGAACAGAGACAGTAATGTGTTCTGTTTGGGCCCTGGATAATTTGTGTAAACTTTTTCTCACAGCTGGTAGAAATGATGTTTGTGATGTTAACACCCAAATCTACAGAGCCACTTAGAACTCCCCTTCACTGTGTTCTTACCTGAAATTCTCTGAAGTTTTTTAGGCGACCAGCTATGTGTGTCACTTAGTGGCTCTGGTTAGTCTTCCCTTTTTGAATATGAATTGGGAAAGAAGTTAAAATTTTCTCATTTTTTAAATTCACAATATTCATATAAATATAAATTTCCGAAAGTTCTTCACTAATGCTGACCATCCATAGCACTTGCTGCTGTTAATGCAGACCTGCCCCCTCAGCCTTGGCAAGGATTCCAGATGTTACTCTTCTTTCTACAGAGAAGGAAAGAAACCAAAGCACAGAAGTCATTCAGTTTGGGAGGAAAAGAAACTAGACCTAAAACTTTTCTTAAATAAAACTTCTTTCTAACTAACATCCTTATATCAAAAGGAGATCATCTTTATTTGGCTCAATGTTGTACTCAGTTGCAAAATGAGTTTGGTTAAATTCAAAGTAATTTTAATAATGAAGGCTGCCATGTTTCTAGGATGGTTTCAAAGAGGCCACAGGGGCCCATGACATTCTAAACCCCTCTCACCCCCCCTAAGCTTGGTCACTACAGCTGGTGCAAAAGCTTTCCATGGAGAGGAGGGAGAGCAGCCCGAGCCTGGCCCCTGCCCTCACCCGCAGGTCTCTTCAAGAGCATGGGCCCACCTACTCCTTCAGTCTCGAGAAGACCATCTCTGTGCCAGATGCTGTGGGGACCCAGAGCACACAGTGTGAGAGAGAACAAGACATGCACCAGGTTAGCTTTCCTGCAAGGTCAGAAGTGCCCCCATGCAGTGAAAATTGTGCAGAGAAAATGAGTGGAAGCACTCAGCCAGGAGTTAGCTTCAAGGAAGAGGTTTGTGTTGGACTTGAACATTGAATGCTACTGGGAAAGACATAAACTTGAAAAAGGGTCCTCTGGGCGGCAAAGACTACAGGATGGCCAGGGTGCAGGGTGTTTGGAGGGGGCAGGAAGGGTGAGACTCTTAGCCCCTCCATAAAAGGAGCAGCAGAGGGAGCAGCAGACCATCAGGGTGCAGTCTGGAGTGGGGAGAAGGCGGAGCTAGAAATGGACTCCGAAGGCATGCCCTCAGTCAGCTCCCCCCGCCCTCATGCCAGAGCACCCCAGTCCCCACCCCAGTGCAGAAAGGGATGTTCACAACCCACAGCTACTGCGGAAAGGAAGTTGACCATGGCTTTCCAAAATTCCAGTTCCCAAGGAGCTGACGTGACCAGTATAGGAAATGCTCAGCTGAGTGCCACTTTCCGTCGAGGTTGGTATTGTCCTTCCCATGGAGGATCAAAAAAGAAATATGATGCAAGCCCATTATTTTTCCCATAGTAGGATTAAATTTGCCTCCTGTTGAAAAAAATACATTGGCAACTGCTGGAAGGAGAAGGTGTAGATGGCCCTGAAAGGTCTTATCTGACTAGGGCTTGCCAACGAGGACACTCCTCCTCGTCCAGAACGGATGTGGTTCTGAAATTCTCAGTGAACAAACCTCACCCCAGCTTCATACATGTGTTTGGTTTGGTAACTAAAGTACATGGATTTTTAGCAAGTAAATTAAAATGCCTACATTTAAAATGTCCCCTAAAAATCATACCTGCACATTATAGAAACTCAATTAGCTGTCATCCTAAGCTGATCCCCAAATCCAGCACCTTAGAAAGCCAAACCCTCCAAGCCACGTAGCCATTGTTCTTAGAGGCTGCTGGCAAGTTTGAAAGGCATGGTGTTTGGGGATAGAGGGGATACTGCTTTATTTCTAAGAGAAATACTGGAAACTATAGGGTTACTAAAATATTTTATAAAATTGTTACACAGCCCCATTTTCTCTAATAAAAGTCAATTTCCAAAAATGTTAATTTCCCAGGGGTTCAGAGGGAGGGCGGGAGGCACAGGATTTTTAGGGCAGTGAGACTCTTCCCTGTAGTGGTGCTCCTACTGGTGGACACATAACATAAGGCATTTGTCAGAACCCAGAGATGGTGCAACAAAGGAACCCCAGTGTAAACTGTAGACTTTAGTTAAGAGTAAATGTATCGATACTGGTTCATGAATTCTACGAATCTGCCACATTAATGCGAAGTGTTAACAATGGGAAACTGAGGGGGGGAGGGAGGATGTGGGAACTCTCTGCTCTCTGAAAATGAAGTCTATTAATTTTTTTAAAAAGTTAATTTTCCAGAAGCAAACAAGGTCATGAGGAGCATGAAAGTGAATTATGTATGAACTGAGGTTAGGCTTCTTGGGGCTGTAAGTGGAAAATGGCCCAGGGCCACAGCCTGGAGCGTTACACAACGGAAAAGCTATCCTCATCATAGTGGCCGCTCCAAGGTCATCCAAGGAGCCTTTTAAAAATCACTATCAAAATAAGCAGTTTCTGTAAGAACTGGGGAAGGACCTTGCAAGTAGGATTTTTCACTGGGTAGATTTTTGGTACAATTTGTTTTTTCTTAATACAGCGGCACCTGCTGAAAGGAGAAGTCCAGATGGCTGAGAGGTCTTTTCTAACTAGGGTTTGCCAACTAGGCCATTCCACGTGCACCTTCCTCCTGGTCCAGAACAGATCTGATTCTGAAGTTCTCCATGAACAAACCTCACCCCAGAAGAAATCAGAAGAAATGATTCCTTTCACCAGTACCCACAACACCTACATCTAACACCCACCCTACAAAATAGCAGCTACTTCATCTGACGGGAAATGTTGCCAATTCTGCATCCACTCAGGAGCCTGACCTGAATCCTTTAAACAGAGGGGGCCAAAGGCATCTTGGAGACTGCAAATTATCTGCTAGCCATTTTCTCCATAAAGCCCATGCAGTTCTAAATGCCTTCTGATTAGAGTTGCAATAGGAATAGAAGACCTTCCAATGGGACTCCTGCTTTAGGGATTGGCAGAGTCTGAAATCTGAGTTTTACCCCTGGCTAAGGTGTTACTTTATACAGTTAGTATCATCCATGGGGCAGGCTGTGAGCAATCTGATGTCACAGAGAAATGTTTAGAAGCTGCCCTCCAGATGGGGTAGGAGCTTATATGCTCCTCTTAGTGACGCACAGGTTCTCCTAGGTGTGGGAGCATTATCATATGCAAATTGTCTCTAGGGACCACCACTGAAACTGCACTAAAACTGAAAACAAGCCTTCAGAAGTTAACTTGTTGGTTTGTTTTCAAGGGTACTATTTCACTATCACTCTTTTCTTTAATGGAACCCAAGAGTACTTTCTTAAAGGACAAAAAGAAAAATCCAAATAACGCTCTATAAACCTCTTTCCATTTTATAAATAAAAATGCCTGCCACCAACAACTTCCAGGAATATTCGTAGCAGTTTGCTGCAAAAATCGTCACCTACTAGAGAAAATGTTTTTCTATAGGATGCAGTGGTGGGGAGTGTGAAAGAAATACTGCTAGGCCACTGTACAAACCACTGAACATATTGTGATGAGAATCGGGGTTGTCAAATACTGAGGTGCCATTTCTGCTGGATTCTGGTGTGAGAGGCCATGGAGAGTTTCAAAACCAGCAAAAGAAAGAGTTTGCAATATATCCAAATTCCTCATCAGCACTCCTGACCCCCCGGCACTGTACAGACAGGCTTAGCAACTATATTTTCAGAGGATTAAGGGCCACTTCTCCAGCCATCTGTGTTTGGTTTTGTGAATGGAGGCTATGCAAATGTGGGCATTGGATGGTGGGCCAGTGCCCAGGGTGGGCAGCAGTGTGACCCTAAGGGAAGTGGGATTTCCCCAGAACTCCCTCTTTGAAGCATTTAAGAGGGGAGAGTTGTGAAGGCAACAGGAAGAAAAACCACCTGAACAGCACCTGGATTGTTGGAACAGAACTGGGCTGGGCAAGAAAAGCAGAGAGACAAAAGTTAGTCCCCTAGGATGTGGCTGTAGACCTCGGAAACCAAGAAGATGGGAATGCCTGATGCATGGAAACACACAGGGGAGTGAATATCAGTAACTGAGGAAAGATAGTGATAAATTTCAAAGGTCCCATTGGTGTTTAACTTAGGAATTACAATAGTTTCAAGATTTTCATGTCACCAATTCCCTGAAGCTTCTCTAGAAGCTGTTTAGGCCTATTAGGCAGGGATCATCCAGGCAAAACTGTGCTTGAGTGTCTGGACTTCGGCTACCATCTAACATCACCCCACTGAGCCAATCCCACCAATGTGGTCCACCCCACACCAACACTCAAGGAATTAGATGTTGGATGTTAGCCAAGGTTTGTCGGGGCTCAGAACTCCAGCCAGAACTCCCATCTATTTGACTGCATTCATTCAGTGTTTGGTGTCCTTGAATAACTGCAGAGATGAGCAGTCCTCTGACAAATTTCCAAGGAGTACCCTTCTGGGACCGTCAGCCTTTTATGCTGGACGGCTCAGGAAAATCACCCTTGTTTTCATGCACAGCTATCCCTCTGTTCCCATTGGGATTCCCCCTTTCTTAATACTTCCTGTCCTGGGGCATTTTGCAGAGTTTGTCACCTATTTATTTAGCAGAATTTTATTCTATTCATATAGAATGTATACAGTGCAATGTGCATTCATTCATTCATTCATTCATTCATTATTCCTTCATTCATTCAGTGACCATCTATAGGATGCCTTATACAGGTAAGTGCTGAGCTAGACGGCCATGGAGCCATTACACAACAGATCTGACTGGACCCCTGCTTCTGGGGACACCTATCACCTTCCTGAGCTCATCTCCTACCACTCCCCCCTTTGTTTATATCCATCCCACCCCCTGAATAGTCTGGGCGCACTCCTGCCTCTGGCATTTGCACCTGCTATTACCTCTTTCCTGAAGCCTCTTCCCCCAGATCTCCTCATGACCCGCTCTCTCCTTCCCCTCCAGTCTTTACTCACTAAGTCACCACCTTAAGTGACAGCCTTTCTTTGGTCTCCTGTCCTTACTTGATTTATGTTTTCTCCTAAGCAATCTCATTCTCTAACACCGTATATATTTACCTATTTTTGCTTGAATATGAGCTCCATGGTGGCAAGGATGTTTGTCTGCTTGGTCCCTGCTCTTTCCCCGGTACCCAAAACAGTGCTGGGAACATAATGGGGATGGAGTAAATAGTAGTGGAATCAACAGTTGGATGACAAAGTAGGTAACTAAGCATGAAATTGGGTCATATTCTGGTCAAGCAAGTAGGTGATAGGTAATAACTGACATACCTGAGTCCATGCTGATCGAGGCATAGACTGTTGTCATAAGAGTTGTCTTTTAATGCCTCAATGGTCCCTGGGACTCATTAGCTCCTTCCTCAAGAATTAACTTTAAGTCTTGGAAAACAGAAGGTGCCCATCTGCATGTGGGCACCAGCTTTTCCTTCCCGTGTGCACATACCTGACATCCATTAATAGTAGCAGGAACGACAGACTCACATCCAGCAAGAGTGAAGCCCACAAAATCGATGTGTCGCTGACTCTGAAGAAGTGACGCTCCCTGTTCCAAGACACTCAGCATTGAGATAAAGAGTTTAAAACACCAATAAGTGTTCTTGGTTATGACAAGAATGCATCACATTTTCAGCAATCATCTGTAAATTAAGGATGGCCATACAGTCTTCCAACTAAGAAAGCATTTATTCAAAGAGTCTTCAGTGAAAAGTTAGCAAATATAAAAACCAAAAGAGCTGCTCTCCTAAAAGAGATTCAATTAAGCATCCGTACAATTGTACGAAGACCGTGTTGTAGCACCGAGGTGGCCTGTTTTTCTGGTTTTTATTAATCCAGAAACCTTAATGATGAACATTTGTGTTATTGTCTACCCAAATTTAATTTGTTTATGCAGCAGTTCAGTTAATCCTGCAATCTGTTTTTCTCAAATGAGGGCAGATAATGGAGACACCGTTCTTTACAAGTCTTCAGGCTTTTAAATTCTGATAAAATCAGGATTCTTCACTGGGTCTTGCCCCAGCTCTGAATTAAACCACTTTAAATGTAATTATGGAACCTGGCCTTACATCAGGAACATCCATTTAAAAAATTGATTGGCCAGGCTGCTCCACGAGGCATTTTATGAGCAAACGATTGCAATGGGGCCAGGACTGTAATTTATAAAAGCAAAAAAGCAGGTAAATACTTTATTAGTGGTAATGAGAGGGTTTCCAGCTAACTGAATCTTTTCTTTCCTCACTAGCTACTTCACGGAGCCGTGGTGTATGGCCCTCTTTCACGATCGTTTTATTGATCTCAGGAAAGAGTTACGCCAAATCTTAACCTCCAAGGAGGTAAGAGTGATTAATGGATATGTGGGTTATTCCTTGCAAATTATAAGCAGCTTATAGTTGTTGATCATTTAGACTTTTCCCTACAGTCCCACTGTATTGTTTTACTTTTAAAACGAACTGTACTTTGTATAAACAAACTACAGAGCATGTAACATGGACAGTGATATTCAGGGAAAGTGGATTGTTTAAATCCTTTTATGAGGGACAAATTTCTTTTTCTTTTCTACAAATAACTGCATTTTCATTATCAGTTAACACTGTTGGCTGAAAACTGGATGTGAGTTTTATCTACTTGCCCTCAAGAATGAAGATTGCATTCCTTTAGTTTCTGTCTGTATTTGCCAGTCATTCACTAAACATTTGTGTGCATGTGGTGTTTTGAATATGTAAAAAAAAAAGTCATCAGATGTCCAAACACACTCCTTTTATGACTAAAACTTCTTTCTCAAAGCAATACAGAATTAACTGGACGTTAGGCTACATATTCCAAAGGCTCTATCCTCAGCTAGAAATTTGACTTTGCAGTGTAAATAGTAAAATATTTGTGAAACTTTAAATTATTTCTTTCAACTGAGTCCTTAGCAGAGTTGGGGAAAGTTAACATCTATTCTCAGAAAGTGGTCAAAGATCCATCCTAGACTCTCCCTTGCTTCACTCAGACAAGAGCTGGAGCACAGCTGAGCTTCGTTTACTGTCTAAATGAGCAACTCCTATGTCTCTGCTGGCATTTCACTGGAGAGCATCCACACCCCCTGAAGGTGCCTGTGGTGTGGGCTGCCATACTGGGCAGCACAGACGCAGATCACAAACTGAGTCCCTCCCGTTTCAGCCACAGCACGCACCACCTCGCTGAGTCCTAACGGAAACCCTCTGGGGTGGGCAGAAGCACTGTTATCGTCTCCACTTTACCAATGAGGACGCTGAAGTTGAGAGACTGTAAATGCCCTGCCAGGGGTTACATAGCTAGGCAGTGGCCAGTAAGCTTCAGATTCAGGGTCTCTCACTCCAAAGACAAGAACATAGGCACTGAGCCACACCAGGCCAAACTGCGTGGCTTGGTAGCTTCTTTAATTGTCCACCCCTCCACGCTCCCTGCTTTTCAATTTTATTCCCGGAGTCCAAGCTGGGAAATTTAAATAACTTTACTAATCTGAAGTAGATTCAGATTGAGGAAAATAGGTTTGAAATTTAAACCAAACTCAATTATCTTTAGGATCCACATAGGTAGGAACCTGGTAGGTAAATATACATGAGGGAAGCAGAGGGGACTGTGGCTACAGGTCAGACAGTTCCCTGCAGTTCATCCTGAGGCTACAAGGAAGTCAGCTCCGGTTGAAGTCATCCCCGTTGTAACCCTGGTGCTTACTAAACTGCTCAAATCCTCACATACACCATTGCTTCTAAAAATGTAATCTGCAGCTCACAGCTGCCCCATACTAAAGATGCAGTAGTTTTCTAGCTATCCCATCAAAACTCTGTGTCCCTCTGGGGTGGCCAGATGGCTCAGTTGGTTAGAGTGCGAGCTCTGAACAGCAGGGTTGCCAGTTCACCCCACCAGGGATGGTGGGCTGCGTCCCCTGCAACTAAAGATTGAAAATGGCAACTGGACTTGGAGCTGAGCTGCGCTCCAAGCAACTAGACTAAAGGACAACGACTTGGAGCTGATGGGCCCTGGAGAAACACACTGTTCCCCAATATTCTCCCCCCCAAAAAAATTATAAACAAAAAAACCCTCTGCGCCCCTAAACCCCAGATCTGAGCTCCACAGCTAACATTTTGCACAGGGCCAAAGGGTTTTAGGTGTCAGGCTTAAAAGGGAAGCTTTCCCTTCACCTTTCCAAGTAAACTGTCAAACCCAGTAATTCGCTTTTTATATTACTCACTGAGAACCCTGAACCTTTATCAATGGACAGACATTTGCTGTGGATTAGTTTGCTATGAATGAACTCAATGTGGACAGCAGGGTCTTTCAGTAGATCAGAAGTGGTCATGGACATTAGCGGAAGACACAGTAAGAACTCCCCAACTATTTTTGTCCGTTTTCGAGGTTTCCAGAAAGTGAAACCTCTGGAAGAAAAGCCTCTGCTGGGGATTGTTCTGTTTTCACATTTGCATTTGTCAAGTGGGAAAGGCCACAGGAAGAGGTGGTGTGTGAAGTGGTGTCTTGCCTCTAGCTCAGATACCTGTGGAACAGAGACTAGCTGTTACCATCTCCGAGAGCTGTGAGAGGAGTTAAGAAGGGGATATGTGCAAGTATATGAGGTCTGACACTTTTCGCAAACTTGTTGCAATGATGCTGCTAACATTTTTTTATATCAGAGGCATTATTCATTATGAATTTGTACTAACTGGACAATTAACCAAGTTTACTATTTGGAAGTGTTGAAAAGGCTGCGTGAAAAAGTTAAACGAAAATGACCTGAACTCTCACCAACAATTCATGGCTCTTGCATCACGACAATGCACCAGCTCACACGGCACTGTCTGTGAGGGAGTTTTTAGCCAGTAAACAAATAACTGTATTGGAACACCCTCCCTACTCACCTGATCTGGCTTCCAGTGACTTCTTTCTTTACCTGAAGATAAAGGAAATACTGAAAGGAAGACATTTGGATGGCATTCAGGGCATCAAGGGTAATATGACAACAGCTCTGATGGCCATTCAGAAAAAGAGTTCCAAAATTGCTTTGAAGAGTGAGCTAGGCGCTGGCGTCGGTGCATAGCTTCCCAAGGGGAGTACTTCAAATGTGACTGTAGTGATATTCGGCAACAAGGTATGTAGCACTTTTTCTAGGATGAGTTCACGAATTTAATTGTACGACCTCGTATAACACGAGCTCCAAAATCTTCAATAATTTTTATAGGTTCATTGCTTTTATTTGATACAATTCTCCTGAAAAATTAAGGCAGAAAGAGCCAACCTCATATACATTGCAGAGTATATGCTTGAGGACATGCTGGTGGCACTCAAATATTTCAGCACCTCTAATATTTAGTTCTGGGCATCAGTTGCCTTTTTACTCTCTTACTGCCTTTGTTTGGGCTGATTTGAAGTCCTGGCCCCACAGACTATTCTTCCAAGTGGTGTGTGTACAATCTCTGTCACCTAGGAATGTCTTGCTTAAATAACAGGTGATAATTTCTTTATGTCTCCATATAGTTTGAATCTATTTTTCTATTTATAAGTTCTTACTATTAATAAATTAATGATTCAGTAGAACTCTGCAAATTACCCACATTTGTTTTCTGTTCAAAATAAAAATTATTGGAAGTTCAAATAAATATAGCATCAAAGTCCACATGACTCTTCCTTTAGGGTAGTTTTCAATTATCACGGTGTTCAAAAAGCACACGGCTCAAACCATGGTGAAGAGCTTTTTATAACAACCCTGTTACAGATAGATGGGCAGATAAGTGATGAAGCAAATATTGTACAACATTAGCCGTAGAATCCAGGTGGTGTGCGTCCCGGTGCTAACTGTACAATTCTGTCAACTTGCTCTATGTTTGAATATTTTTAGAATAAAATGTTGGAAAAATCCCTACTATATTAGAGAGATGCACAGCACATTATTCTCAACTTCACACAACTGCATTCTCTCTGAGCCCTATCTTTAGAGATATCAATGAAATTTAACTTTGCTAAGAATTTATTCTAAGGTTTTTAAATCCTTTTCCTTGG
This sequence comes from Rhinolophus sinicus, assembly GCF_057876585.1. NCBI lineage: Eukaryota > Metazoa > Chordata > Mammalia > Chiroptera > Rhinolophidae > Rhinolophus > Rhinolophus sinicus. The sequence goes on from NC_142513.1 coordinate 40,936,799, forward strand.
GGATTCTAACCAAGTAAAGTAAACCATCTAGGAGTTTTCATATAAAAATGTTTAATCACTTCCTTTCTTATTTTTAAAACAAGCATGATCTACAAATAATTTTTATCTGAAAATTAAGACATTAAAATTACTATTCTTAGTGAACCTTGAGAATGTAATGCTAAGTGAAGTAGGCCAATCACAAAAATATAAATACTATACAATTCCACTTATGCGAGGTGTCTACATTAGTCAAATTCAGAGATGGAAAGTAGAATAGTTGTCGTCAGGAGCTGGGGGGAAGGGGAATGGGGAGTTAGTGTTTAATGGGTGCAGAGTTTCAGTTTAGGAAGATGAAAAATTCTGGACATGGATGGTGATGATGGTGGCACAACAACGTGAATGTCCTTAATGCCACTGAAATGTACATTTAAAAATTGGTAAGGTGGTAAATTTCATGTTATGTATAACTTGCCACAATTTAAAATCATTTTTTTTAATCTAAGAAAAAGTGACCATCCTTGGAGAACTGAGCATTACCCTTTTCATTTTTGTGAAACTGCCCTCTTTTTGCGGAGCTCAGTACAAATAATTTCTGTATCTGGCCTCTTACTGTATTTTCCAGGAAGAAGAACTTCCTTCCATGGAACAGTTAGCCCGTCAGATAGAAGATGACGAAATTAACCTGAACGAGAAGCCGAGGAAATACCTCAGAAGAGTTTTCCAGGAAACTATCTACAAGACGCTGGTGGAGAAAAGCATCCTTGACTACCTGCACTATAATCACAACCACCTGCCCATGTACGCGTGGCCAGACATCATTTAGTTGTCTCCACTGTATTGTTTTCACACATGTAGTTCCTGGAAGCGTTCTGTACAAATAGGAAACTTCTCTGAAGCCTGGCTTGACAACCAGCCAAGCACCACCATCTCCTGGTTCTGTCGTTTCTTTTCTGCGTCCACTTACGCCTGTAGTTTTCTATCATCCCAGTAGGTGGCGCACAGCCGTGCGTCCCTTTTCTGGGCCAGAGAAATGCTTTACTAATAGCAGACATGTTCTATGCAGAATAATCCATTTTAGCCATAAAAATGACATCGTACTGTATAAAACTTGTTTTTACCTTGGGTGTGACTCAGTTTGATTTCCTGAAATGTTCTGTCGCCAATTTTGTTAGTTCTTCACATGTTTTATCACCCAGTAATACTCCTGGGTGATAAAAAAGAAAAATGTGTGCCCACAATGGAAAATTAGCAAAACGGAGGATGAGAAATTAGCTCTGTGATCCAACATCAGAGGGACTGATTGTGTAAGGAAGTTTAAGCCAGTTTTTGAAACAAGGAAGCTTTGACCACGATCCTTGTATTTCTACTTCATGTTGGAAATTATGAGCATAAATGCAGTGAAAAACTGGAATATAACACACAGACTCATGCACAGGTTTTACAGTAGAAGACGCTAGTGGGAGATTAATCTAGTTGATTTCCTTTGACTCTTAGCACTGTTGTTTTGCACTAGTGGCCTAGAACATGTCGTACGTAATGTGGGTCAGAAAACCTCTTTCTTATTATAAATAAAGCAAATTAAGTGTGTACTAAAAAACATACAGATTCAGGAACAACAAATAAGATTGTTTTCATTTATTTGGATTTCTTTTAGTTGATAGTGTGACACTATTTGTGACTGAATTTTACCAGCAGGGCTTAAAATTGATTTTCATAGACACAATTCCAGTTTTTGTTCATTTTTTGTATTCATATTAATATTTAGCAAAAGTTGGCATAATTACAAGAATTACACAGCTATTAGGAGAAGAAGTCATAGTTGGCATTACAGAATTGTACACCGAGTATCAAAGTCATACTTCTCAAAATAAAATTGTTCCAGAACACTAGACTGATTTTTCTAAAGCAGGCAAAAGCAAGCAACAGACGCCACTAATTCCTTCAAATGTATGTTTAACACAAATGCATAGGTTATTTAGGGAGAGGGCCCAGCTTCAGCCACATGCTACAAACTGTGTAACTTGGAGAACAATCATTACTGGTTCACTCTTCAAACTACAGACCCAACACACATGGAACAATATTTCAGGAGCCTGTAAATAAATCAGCTCAAGAAACTATCCTCTCATTGTGGATGTGGGGCGGGGGGTTGACACAGTGTGAGGGATATAAATGATAAACGTCGAAGTATTACTTTGTTTTGTTCACCTGAAACTAATAAAAAATTAATTAATTAATCAATTAATTTAAAAAAAAACTATCCTCTCACCACCCCTTTCCCGTGAGAGGCCCTGGGTCAAATTCATCAGCAAATGGAGCTAATGTCTGTGACAGGCCCTGGGAACCCTTGGGTGGAGATGAACAGAACAACCTCAGTTAGATGATCAACAGTTACAATTTCTATGACCAAGTATTACCATGAAAAAACTCCTAGCCACACTAAAGTGACAATGCCAATCTTAATATTGAATCATGCATACATTTGATGTTTTTCTTTGCTGCTTTTTAAGCAGTCTTAAACCTCCATAAGTATCATGGCAGATTTGAAAATGTCTAGAATATATTTTAGTCTACATAGTGTATTGGATGTGGTTATTTAAGCATTGCCTCATAGAAAGTGATTGATTTTGTGAATCTATGCAAGGATTTTAGCATATGTGTTGTAGACTTCAGCATTTTATCACTGAGGAACAACTTTTCTAAGAATAAGAGAAATATCCAAGAGTGGTTGATCAAAGCTTAAAATTGGCTGTTTAAGGGCTTCAGGAGAATGAAGATATTTACCGCTTACTGATGACGATGACTGGCAAAGGGCCTCAAAGAGACGAATACTTGAACTTCTCAGCATGCACAGGCATAGATTCTGTGGAGACTGATAAATATGTGAAGTCCCTATGTATTTCAGTATTTGCTGTTAAGCCAGGGACATCTTGGACTCTAAGCCTGATCTTGGAATTCTATAGTTTTGAACAAAGAATACTGACAAGAAAATACCAAAGTTAATTTTCCCAAGTTGTATTCCCCAAATCCCATGCAACAACCATGCCTCCCAGATGCCTCTAATGATCTCTCCTGGCATATGTCAGTTTGTAATAGAGTGTAGCCACCTCCTTTCCAAAAAATGTTTCCTTATATTACACCCAAATATCACAGGAAGGCAAAAGAAAAATAAAAGATGAGGTGAGAGAGGAAAGGAAACACTGCATGGAGAATAAAATGTAAAGCCAGCCAATCAATATTTACCCTTCCGGGAGGGGGAGAGAGAGAGAGAGAGAGAGAGAGAGAGAGAGAGAGAGAGAGAGAGAGAGAGAGAGAGAGAGAGAGATACAAGCGCAACCGGGGGAGACACTGTTCGCCAAGCAGCGGGGAGAAGAGCTCAAAAGTCGCCGTGTGTGAGGAGCTGTTGATTGTTTTCTGGTTGAGAGAAGAGGTGATGATAAGGCTGGGATAAAGTGAGCCGGGAATGGGGCAGGAGCTGGCAGCTGTATGCTAATACTCACAGAAACCAAGCCTCCGCATCCCCCATTAAAGCAAGCGGCCAGGAGGCCACACATCACTGAACAAATAGGCTCTCTCTAGACAAATAAAATAACACACGTTGGTCTGCGGGGAGGAAGGGGGAGAGTCTGGGGGAGAGCAGAGTGGGGGGAGAGTGAGGGAGCAGGGAGAGAAGGCAAGAGAGTAGGAGAGAAGAGGGATACTGGGAGAGAGGTAAGGGGAGAGAGGGGTGGAGAAGGAGAGAAAAGGCGTGTGGGAGAGAGACTGGGAGAAAGGGAGAGGGAGAGTCTGAGGGAAAGAGTCACTGTGTGGGAGAGAGACTGGGAGGGAGGAGTGAAAAAGTTGGGAAGAGAGATGGAGGGGTGACTGGTGGGGCAGGGGCAGACAGGGGAGGAGGATAAAGAAGGGGAAAGAAAAGGATGGAGTAAAGGAGAAAGCGTGGCAGAGGAGTGGGGACAACACGGGAGAGGAGGGGAGGAGGGGAAGAGCGGGAGGGGATGGGGAGGGGAGGGGAGGGGAGGGGAGGGGAGGGGAGGGGAGGGGAGGGGAGGGGAGAGGAGGAGAGGAGAGGAGAGGAGAGGAGAGGAGAGGAGAGGAGAGGAGAGGAGAGGAGAGGAGAGGAAACATGGGAGAAAACGAGGGGGAGAGGACAAGAGGAGAGAAGGCGCCGAGGAAGAAAAACACCCCAAACCCAAAGCAGGAACAAGAAAGGGGGGAACTAGGCCAAGGCAAAAAGTGCCCCTTCTGGCCCCCAGGGGCCTGGCTACCTCTGTGTGCACGCACCCCAGGGTGCGCAAGGAGAGGTGAGAACCGGAGTCGCAGTGGCCTTTTCTGGTCAATTTCTGCTGGGTTCTGTCGGCGCCTTTTCCTTGATAGAGGCGGGCAGAGAATAGAGGCGTCACCTCACAGGTGGAAGCACGCCCTTGTGCGCCCCACGTTCAAAGTCATCCTGGTCCGTTCATTGCCGCCCCAGCTCTTCAGGGCACACTTCTCTGTTTATGACTTCCCCGCATTTTCTGGCTTCACCTTTGCCAGCTTTTGCCGACACAACCCTCCACATCGCCAGACCCAAGGACCTTCCTGACCCCACCTCCCCGGCCCGGACGGTCCCACCCGAGGCAAAAACAAACAGCCCTGAGGACACTTCAAGGAGCGTGCAGTGGCCCCGACGGTCCACTTGGAAGGATAAAAGAGGCTGCAGCCACCCGGTTGGCCCCCGGCCGAATAATGGGCGCGCAGCAGATTGCCAGGGGCACTTGAAACTCGAGGGGAGGGACATACTTGAGCGCGGCCGCTACTGCGCCGGGTGGACTGCGCCGGCCTCGGGGACTCTCCCTTGTTCGCTTTCTTTCATGCACTCTCCTTTTGTGTGGAATTATTTAAACGGGAGATCCGTGGCAGCTTTATGCTAATATGCCGAACAAAGGCAAGGGCCCGCGGGCGGAGGCCCGGAAGGGGCCCGGAGGCCGGAGCGGCCGCGCGGGGCGGCGGGCAGCAGGCTGCGCGTGTCTCTCGCGTGCCCCTGGGACTGACAAAACAACCCCTCATTCCTGCAAACACAAAGCCTCTCCTGAGCTCGGGTCGGCGTGCAGCGTGCACTGGGGCGCGGGCCCCTCTGGGACCTAGTGGCTGGCACTGCTGCACAAACGCATGGTTCTGGCCGGGTCGTGGCTCGTGGGCAAGAAGGGCCTGCGGTGGGGATTCTGTGAATCCAGGAGAGGGGCCCGAAGCAGAGGGAAGATGGGTGGGGGAGGGGGGATGCTGACAACTCCCTCTCGCCCCTCCCTGGCACCTCCAAACGCGCCCTGCGCCGCGGGGTGAGACTGAGGACCCTCTTGTCTTTGCCTTTCAGGATCTCAGGGGCTGCCTGGACTTGTGGACACCCCATGGGGCAATTCCTAGGCGGAAATTCTCTGTTTTAGCGCATATTGCCAAGCTTCGCGCTTTCTAGAAACTCCCTGGAGCTAGAACTCGAGCTGGGGGCGGGGAGGTCACAGTGAACCCCAGTGCGCTGCCCGATGGCAACCTCGGATACCCGGGAAGGAGAACTTGGAGCGCCTGGGGCCTCCAGCTCTGCAACGGTCACAAGAGTCCACAGCCCGGTCTGCAAGGACAACAAGCGACAGAGGCCGCCGTGTTTTTCCAAAGCGCTGGCCAGGACCCCACAGGAAAGGGAGGAGTCGCCTGGGACCTGGGATGGACACTTCGGGGCCCTTCCTTGGATTCTCATGCTCTCGGGCTCCCGTGAAGCTCCACTGGAGGGGGTCAAATCAGCGTTCAGTGTTTCCCCAGTCCAACTCCACGCGGCCCCTATTCGGAATCGCAGCGTGCAAAGGGCAGCCGCTGGGGCGCAGCGTGGCGGAGCTTTACTCTTCCTAGGGGAAGACAAATATCTCGACTCCCTGTCGCCATCCTCGCAGGTGCGCAGATTCCGAGAAATAAAATCAAGCAGAAAACAACGGAAACCCACGACCCGGTGCAAGAGTGCACGTCCTTAGAGGTTGCTGGTGTGTGCGTGCGCGTGTACAGCCCAATTCTTCCCCAGCCCTGGTTATGAAATTAGTTTGTAGTACTTGTACCTTTCAAGTTTCCATTTAGTTTGATCGTATCCATCTGAAAGCAGATTTCATTTTCGCTGGTGAGACTAGAAACCACAAATAAAAAAGAAAAGGATTCATTGAATCTCAGTCACTCAATAGTGTTCAATAGATTCTCTTGCCTTAATTCAGAGCCCTTTTTGAATTCGCTGCATTCAGGCAGGGGTTTTGTTTTGTTTTGCCATTCCCCCACCCCACCCCCTCGCTCCCTCTTTACAATTATGGGTGTTGTTATTTTTAAAGAATTCACAAGGTGACTAACTCCCTGTTATCTGTTGAATGAAAGGAGTGTTACACATGCAAGACCAAATGCCCCGCAGTCAGTTGGGGATGCGGCCGAGCCCCTGCCCTATTATATTCCACAATCCAGACGGGATTCGTGATTAGAAAATAAAATTGTCCAAAGCTGTCCCGGAATCCCTTTCCCACTTCTAATTTCAACAGCAGTATTAAATAGTGCTCAAAAGAGCAAAGAAATAACATGTTACTTTTAGACTGAAACATATTTATAAATTTTAGATAAACTTATTTTAGGATTTCTAACTTTTTTCAGAACTAGCATTCATTTCACTTAGCATTTTTAAAACAAGGATGAGAGCTTTCAAAATATATTCCATTGTATGTATTGTTCTCTTTTCAGTCTATAAATTTAAAAAACATTACAAACAAAATCATCAAATAGCTTGCCCCTTGATTAACCAACTTGATTAACTCTAGTAACTGTCCCATTACAACTTAATTCTGTTTAATTTCCACGCCAGGGTATTTTCAGAGGGAAAATCCGAAAACAATTAAATACCTTCAGTGGCATTAAGCATAAGCAAAACTCAGCAAAATCTATCTGGCTGCACAGAGCTTTGCAGAAAAATGCCCGTTTTCTTCTCTTTCAATAAAGTGACATTTTTCCCTCACAACATATCACATTTTATGTGGTTTTGCTATTTGTTCCCCGGTGATGGGCGATCGGGGCCACTATGCACTCTTAGAGTTCTGCCCCGGTCTGCGGAGATGCTGCCTTTTATGCTTCCTCGGGGCTGGGCTAAGAAGAGGATGGAGGCAAAGGGCCGGTCTGGGTCCAAACCTGGCGGCTGGTGGTGGGGGGGTGGGGGGGGGGTGTTGAATCTTCGCTGTTGTCTTTTCCTGGTGGCTCGCGGGGAGGCAGCTTGTTCTCTCCCAGGCCGCAGCCTGCCTCAGTGGACAGATTGCCCCCCCTCTCCCCCGCCCCCCAGCCGGCAGCACGCGTCGCTTTTGCGTCCAGATTGGCCGCGACCAGCGCTCTATAGCGGGAGGTTAATTTCCTTCACAGAGGTGAAGGGGGCACGGCTCCGGGGGGCCCGCGCCCAGACAGGCGGCCCCTTTATTCCGAAGCGCCTTGATTGGAGCCCTTGATTTAGCATCTGATGTCAACCCGCAGACAAAATGCCGGCTACGGATGAAAATGCATGAGGCTGAACAAGGAGAGCGGAAACCAACTTCATTGGGGCGCACGCGGCTGACCTAGCGTTTCAGGCTCAATTCCACCCGAATCAACCCAATCCTAGGCGACGCTGAGGCTCCAAGCGGCACCCCTCCGGGGATGCCAATCCCTCAGCCTCCGGGAACTTAAAAAAAAAAAGAAGAAGAAAGAAAGTTCAGAAATTCAAGTTCCTCTTGGAACCCAGCCCAGTTCTCCCCCCCCACCACCCCCCTTTAGCGCCGCGTCTGCTGGCGATTGAAGAAGTGCGGTGCCAAGTGCTTCTCAAACTCCAGAGAAAACATCCCGAGGCCCCAGGGCACGTCCAGGCTGCGGACACAAACATTTCCCTCGGCTGCAGCCAGAAGGCCAGATCCTCTTCCCAACCTTGGAACCCCAGGGCCCCGTTTTCGCTTGGATCCTGAGTCCCGCAGACCACCCGTCCGAACACCAACTGGGGCTCTCGGCGGCCCCGGCTTTGCAGCTATTTTCGATTCTTGATTATTTCCCAAACACCACGAGGAGGTCTGCGCTTCCCCCAACCCTTCTCCCACCCCAGCAGCCGCACTCTGATCTCCCCCGCGCCTGCTGTGGCCCACCATCGCCCCTACCCAATCAGCGCTCCCTACTTCCCCTCCGCTCCGGCTCGAGGATTGAACCCTCCTGACATAT